>NW_006786304.1:4070912-4089454 GCF_000442215.2 Lipotes vexillifer
AGGTTTTTCCTCCGGCCCCGGCGCCGCCGTTTGTGCCAGCCGCCCTGCGCCGCACAGCGCGCCATACCCCGCCCCCACCACCCGCGACGCTCCGCCCCCGCCTCGCCCGGTGGGCACGTGACCGCATCCGGGCGGAGGAGACTGGGCTTGCGCAGGCGCGAAATGCGCGGGGCGGGGCGAGGAAATTCAGAACACCCTCTCTCTCTCGAGAAAGGGGAAACGGATCAGTAGCCGACACAAGGTTTTTATGCACTCTCCGCTCCGCCCCTTCTGCGCGAGAGGAGGAACGCAGTTAGGAAGGGCTGGATCCGGTGGGGGAGTTTCGGCACATATTATGCCAAGCGAGTGGGAGGGGTATGTAAATAAGTCTATTTACATAGACAGGCCCGCCCCCTTGGAGCCGAGAAGTCGGCGGAACGTTGAGTAGCAGGGTAGGGGACGCATACAGATCATCGGTATTATTTACATGGACAGCTCCGCCTTCTCACAGCCCAAGAATAGGAATATTGAGAAACGTCTGAGCAATTAGTTGGGAAATGTATGTAAATTTGCACGACAGTAAGTAATTTACATAAGGACTTTTTATAACGGAGGAAAAAAAGAGCGGAACGCCCTTGAGAGAAGGGAAAAAGAACCAGAAGGGACGTGCAAACATTCCGACCCGCTCCACCCTGCCCCATCGGGGCAACTGTGTGGCGCCCGAATAAAACAACCTAGGAAAGCTGCTCAGAGAAGACATTTGCATGACAGCCTCGAGTCTCATGACAGCCATAGTCTCTGGAGGACTATGCAGATGGAGTCATTTAAATGCCCCACCCCCTCCGCCAGCACCCAGGCTGAGCAGGGACTCAGGCCTCCCGTGAGGGTGGTTTAAGGCCAAACTGGGGTTGGGAGAGCAGTTGGCAGTGTCCTCAGTGGGCTGCACCTGTCCCTGGCAGAGCATGTGCGGGTGTCAGAGGTTCACCTGGACACAGGAGGCAACACACTGATCTCAAATATGCACAGGAGTCCCGGTGGCACAAAAGCCCACAGTCTTCAGGGACACACACAGGGTTCATGGTCACACACAAGTTTATCAAAGGACTCAAATTCACAGCAAAACACACACAGACCTCAGGGGCACACAAACGCAGTCACACACCAAACAGACACTGCCTCAGACTTTCAGGCATCAGACATGCATAGCTATCACCCACCGGGCCCAGACCCAGGGTTCAACTACAGGCCTGAATTCTCATTCCCTAGCTTCGGTGTCCGAAACAACGCCAGTCTTACAGACACAATCACCAAGGACACAGAGTAGTCATAAGCAACAGTGTCACACACACAAGCAGCACACATTCCTACAGATCCCATCACACCCATCGCAAACACAGGGACATTAGTGTTACGTATGTGGGCAAACTCCCTCTACAACATACATCTGAGCCATGGAGTCATGGTGGACCCCCGTGCCATGTCCAACCCAAAAACATGGCCCCCAAACACCATCAGTGACCTCTTTTGCCCCCCCTCCCCACCACCCCAAAATGACAGAGGCTATGACACAGGTGTAAACAATGCTTTATGGGGGTGGGGTGGGGACGGGACAGGCCTCCAGGTAAGGTAATAAATAACACGTACTCGCAGTGGCAGGGCCAGGGGAGCTGAGGCCAAATGGCCCTGGTCTCGGGCTTTGGAAACTCTTTGAGCATAGTTAGGGGTTCAGGGGGAAGAGGGGTTAGCCAAGACAGAGGAAGCAGCAGCAGGTACGGATTCCCCCTTCCCCTGTGGCTCAGTCTTGCCCCTCAGCCAGGCCCCACCAGGCCAGGGAAGGGGGACAGGTGGCGGGGCAGCTTCTCTGGGGCCAGGTCAGGTAAGGGGCTCAGTCTCCCAGGGCCTGGGTCTGGGCCCCAGCCAGAGGACAGGGCTGGTCCTGGAGAATGGGTGAGCTGAAAGAAAAGTGTGCCGTGAACTGGAGGGATCTTGGGTCTGTCGGCTGGTGTCTCTGTCTCATTTCTGGGTATCTTCCTGCCCGCCTAACTGTGCCTGTCTGTCCATACTTTTCTCTTTCTCCCAAAGTTTCTACATTGTCTGGCTTTCTGTTTCTTGTCTGTTTCAGGTACTTTGGGGCTCTAGAGCTGAGGGCACGTGCATCTCCCTGTTTACTTGCCTCAGAGAGCTGTCTCCTTGAGTCTGTAGAGGGGCATCTCAGTGTCTACATTCTGTGTCCCCACCTTTGCACCTCTGTGTTCCTTTATGTTCCTGGATCATCCAGGCTCTAGGTCTCATTCCCGTGTTTTCCAAACCGAGGAGACACATCAGTTCCTGTTTTGTAGTTATCTGCAGATAGCATTACCTGGGAGCTTCTGGAAATCCCCAGATCACTTCAGAATCTCTGGGGTAAGGCCTGGGCATCAGTATCTTTTAAAGCTCTCCAGGTGATTCCAATGTGTACAACTGCATTAGTGAGTTGGGAAATCAGTTTGGTGGGCCTTGAGCAATTGTAACAGAATAAAATAGAAAATACCATAAAAATTAAAATGTTAACATATTAAAAAAAAAAAAGAAAAGAAAGAAAATTTCAGAGTGCTTCATATGTTGGTTCATAGAGACAGAAAGCAGATGGGTGGGGGCCAGAAGCTGGGGAGAATGGAGAATGAATGCTTAAAGGGTATGGGGTTTCCTTTTAAGGGTGATGAAAATGCTTTGAAACTAGACAGAGGTGGTGGTTGCATAACCTTGCGAATGTACTAAATGCCACTGAACTGTACACTTTAAAATGGCTAAGTTTGTTGTGTGAATTTCACCTCAATTTTAAGAGAAAGAATATTAATACGAGAACGTGTTTTAGTTTTATACGTGTGTGACTGTATTAGATCAACAAAGTATATTTCCTCCTGTAGAGTGCAATCAACAAAGTTTGAAAATGCAGTCTTACTACATCTGATTCACTGAGGGAACACCCTGAAACAGACTCAAAACTAAGCTCTGAGGCGGAGAGTACACACCCATCTGATTCTACACAGCCCAGAGTCTTTAAAATGGATAAGAAGAAAAATAATAAACAGCCCTCGTTTATCAAGTCTTAGTTTACTGACTGTCGGGCGTCAGGCCCTGTTCTAAGCACTTTACATGAATTAACCTAATCTCCTCCACACTCACACTGAGGTGGGTACTATCGTTATCCCCATTTACAGACGAGGAAACCAAGACCCAGAGAGGTTAAATAATTTGCCCAGAGCTATGAAGTGACAGAGTTGGAGTATAAATGCAGGCAGCCCAGCTCTGGAGTCTGATCTATCACCTTCTCAGATGGGTTAGACAAACACCATACAGATAACAATGATCAACTCTGTCAGTTGAAGGCTTTGAAAAGGAGGGGCAGTTGTGAGACTGCCCATCTAGAGGGAGTGACCCCATTTGGGAAGCCTATGAAGGTTCCCTGCAGGAAGAGGCATTTTAGCAGAGACCTGATGATGAATGGGAGTTGGTGCCAGAAGGGAGCACAGGCACAGCAGATGCAAAGGCCTGGAAGGAAAACAGCCCTGCCCAAAGAGCTCACCCTTGACTCCTCTCTCACATTCCATATCCATTCATCAGGAAATTATGTTGGCTCTGCTCTCTAAGTACATATATCCAAAGTCTAAACACTTTGCTCCACAGCCATCCTGGAGCTGCCAGTGGCTGTGGGGTGGAGGGTTGGGTGGGCATGAAGCACAGAGACAAGAATTGTCAAGACATACACACCCGCAGAGAGGTGGGGATAGGACCAAATCCTGTAGGAACTTTCAAGCCTGTCAAGGACTTTGGACCAAGCACAGGGGAACAAGCATGGCTTCCTAGAGGAGGGGGAGAGGTTACCCGAAAAGAGAGGGAAGGAATCAGATTTGTGCTTTAGGAAGACCCAGTGACTACATGAGGAGGGGACAAGCCTGGAGACAGATCAGGGAGGGTACAAACCTATTCACTTCGCAACCCCTCCTCCGCCCCCACCTTGATCCTGTCCACCATCGTCTCTCACCTACTCACTGGTCTCCAGGCAACCACCCCTGCCCCCTTCAGTCTCTCCTCTATATGCAGCCAGAGGGGCCCTGTGAACACCTGAATCAGATCTTGTCCCTTCTCTGCTCGGAGCCCTCCTATAGCTCTCATCACACCCAGCGTATAGCCAGGGTCCTTCCCATGCCCACAAGGCCCTAATTCTCCTGCTTCCTCCCACCCCAACCTCATCTCCAGCTCACTTACTCCCCGGCACGCACGCGCGCGCGCACGCACACACACACACTCCACTGCAGCCACGCTGGCCTCCTTGGACTTCCTCACCCAGGGGAGGAGGCAGGGCCCTACCTCAGGGCTTTGTACTGGCTGTTCTCTCTGCTTAGAACACTCTTCCCCCAGGTCCCCACATGACCCCTCCCTCAGCTCCTTCAGGTCTTTGCTCAAATGTCACCTTCTCAGTGAGGCCTCCGCTCATCATCCTATTTAACACTCCACTCCTCCGCCGCCCCTCCCTCCTTGATTCTTCTCCATAGCTCCTATCGCCTCGCCCTACCTACTATACAATTTGCTTGTGTATCTTGTTTATTGTCCATCTCCTCCACGAAGGCAGGGATTTTTGTCTGTTTTCCCCACTGTTATAGCCCCAGTGCTGGGACAGGGCCTGGCACTGAGGAGGCGCTCAACAAACATTTGATGAATTATGAATGGGAGGGTCAGAGATGCAGGGCAGAGAGCTGGCGGTGGGATGGGAAGGACGGGTGGTTTCCCAGGGCCGGGAAGATGGCCCCTTTAACTCAAGTGTTCTTGCGTCTTTCTTCCTCACTCTGTTTCTCTTGTCATCTCTCCTTTTCTGTGTCTCTGTCTCTGCTCCGTACTCCCCTTTGTCAGGAGACCAGCCCTGCAGCCCAAGTCCCCAGTATCCCACCTGGCTCTGCAGGTCTCAGCAGCCGCAGGGCTGAGGGGCCACGGCCTGGGCACTCCGAGGCTGCCGCAGCTGGCGAAGGGAGGCGTCACCATATTGAATGCCGGAGCCCATCCGCTCGGGGTCAAGCTCACCTGGGGGGAGCAGAGAGGTAAGGACTGGTCCCTTGGAGTCCTCTGGACCCTGCCTTCCACTCCCACTGCGGGCAGTTGGGGGCCTCACCCGAGTCGATCTTGTTCAGAATGGTGCGGGCACACTTCAGGAAAGCCTCCTCCACGTTCTCACCCGTGAGAGCACTAGTTTCCAGGAACATTAGCTCTGGGGGGGCAGACACTCAGAAGGTCAGGGTCTCAGTCAGTCCCCATCCTCCACTCCGACTCTGACCTGCTGCCTCTCGTTCTGTTCCTCAAACGTTCCACCTTTGCCTTCAATCTGGGCCTCCGTACATGCTGTTCCCCTGCCATGAATGCCCCCTTCCCCAGGTACCCACCGAGCTCTTCCTTTAGAGCTCAGCTCACATCTCCTCCTCCAAGAAGTCCTCCTGACCTCCCAGGATGAGTCAGGTGCCTCCTCTGGGCTCCCACAGACCCCTGTGCCTCCCCACTCCCAGCCCTGACCTCTTTGGGCTGTCACTATCTGGAAATGGTCCTCCCCCTGCCCCCCGGACTGTGTGGCCATGACAGCTGGGTCCAGGGCTGTCTTCATCACTGTGTCCCCAGCACCATCTAGCACAGGCCCATCACAGACCACCCACCAGTCATATGACAGCCATCTCACAGTAAGTAAGACCCAGGATTCAAATCCACATCTTTCTGATGGCAAATCCTCTAAACCTGCAGGTTACAAACTGAAGGAACATGGACAGACCCTAGGCCAGCAGATTTTGGCCAACATGTTTTCAAATGAGTTTAGACCTGCTTACCTTTTGTTGTTGTTATATTCACTAGTTTGTTTTATTTTTTAGATTCCACATATAAGTGATACCAAACAGTATTTGTCTTTCTCTGTCTGACTTATTTCACCTAGCATAATGCTCTCCAAGTCCATCTATGTTGCTGCAAATGGCATTATTTCATTTTTTTTTTATAGCTGAGTAGTATTCCATTGTGTGTGTATATATATATATATATATATATATATATACCACATCTTGTTTATCCATTCCTCTGCTGATGGACACTTAGGTTGCTTCCATATCTTGGCAATTGTAAATAATGCTGCTATGAACATTGGGGTATGTGTATCTTTTCGAATTAGTGTTTTTGTTTTTTTCAGATCTATACCCACTAGTGGGATTGCTGGGTCACATGGTAGTTCAATTTTAGTTTTTTGAGAAATCTCCATACTGTTCTCCATAGTGGCTGCACCAATTTACATTCCCCCCAACAGTGTAGGAGGGTTCCCTTTTCTCCACATCCTTGACAACATTTGTTATTTGTGGTCTTTTGGATGATAGTATCCTTGCATACCTTTCGATGTGGCTGTCAGTCTCGTCTACTCCCCTAATGCCAGTGCCTGCTAACCTGGAGTCTACCCTGTACCCTCTCCCTTGCTCACAAAATGTACCTGTCCCCTAGGGCCATCAGAGTTTGCAGTCTCCACCTTATACCAATACCCTGTGCTGCCTCCCCACAGTGGTCAAAACCTTCTTAGCAGCCACCGTGAGTCAAGCACCCATCCATCCAGGCAGTGCTGAGAAGTCCCCATGGACCACATCCCTTAACGGTCATGCACTATGTGAAGCAGAAACGCTGTGATCCCAGCTTTCCAGATGAGGAAACTGAGGACCAGAGTGGTCACACAGCTTGCAATGTGGCAACACCCAGATTTGAACCCAGACCTCTAAATCTCCACATTCCCCTGCTGGGCAGAGCTACAGAGAGCCAGCAGGCCCATGGGCCCCACTGTATAGCCCCCCTGCCCAGCCCTCACCGTTCTCCTGGGCAAAGCGGGAGGCCTCCAGGAAAGTGACCTCACGCTCCAGGTCCAGGTCCTTCTTGTTGCCACAGAGAATGACCACGATATTGGGGCTGGCCAGCGTGCGGGCATCCGTCAGCCAGGCGGCCAGCGAGTTGTAGGTCTCCCGGCTGTGGAGAAGGGAGCCAGGAGGGAGGCGGACGCAGGTGGGGGGCAGCCCAGGCCCCACCCCGCCCCACTCCGTGCACCCACCTGGTGATGTCATACACCAGCAGGGCTCCAGCCGCCCCTCGGTAGTAACTCCGTGTCACCGACCTGTGGGGCCAGGGGGACCCAGTCACCCCTGAGGCTGGGGTGTGCCCCAGGACTGCCCCCCTCTGCGGAGAGAGACTGGTGGTTCGGAGGCCCCCCTTCACTGCTGGCCCATCCCCCTAAACCTGGCCGTGGTCTACAGTTTCTCTCACTTGTGGTCTCTCTGTTTCCCTCAATCTCTATCGCACTTAGCTGCCTGCCTCTGCCTCAGTCTCCCTACCTTTTTTTCTTTTTTTTTTTTTTTCATTTTTTAAAACTTTTTGGGCTTCCCTCGTGGCGCAGTGGTTGACAGTCCGCCTGCCGATGCAGGGGACACGGGTTCGTGCCCTGGTCCGGGAAGATCCCACATGCTGTGGAGCGGCTGGGCCCGTGAGCCATGGCCGCTGAGCCTGCGCGTCCGGAGCCTGTGCTCCGCAACGGGAGAGGCCACAACAGTGAGAAGCCCGCGTACCACAAAAACAAAAAAAAACAAAAAAAAACAACTTTTTGGCCGTGCCATTTGGCCTGTGGGACCTTAGTTCCCTGACCAGGGATTGAACGTGGGGCCCCGGCAGTGAAAGCACTGAGTCCTAACTACTGGACGGCCAGGGAATTCCCTCTTCCTACCTTTGACTCTCTCTGTGTCCCTGTCTTTGTGCATCTCTTCATTGGTCTGTGCCTTTCTGTTTCTTGTGTGCATGTGTATCTTTAATTCTCTATTTCTCTCCATCTCTGTTGCTCTGGCTCTGTCATCCTCACCCTTTCCCATTCATTCATTCATTCAATATTTTCTGTCATCCCCCTTTCGCCAAGTCCTAGCCAAGCACTACACAACTACATCCGCTTGGCCCTCTCCTGCTCTGGTTGGGGAGGCCCCCTTCCCAGAGTGGCCAACTGTCTGCTTCTCCCTGGAACAGGCTGGGTCCCTCTGGAACTCATGCAATCATGCCGCAAGCATTTATGGAGCACTTACTGCCAGCCTGGTGCACGTCGTACACCTATCTCCCCTCCACCCTCTCAGTCTCTATCTCTGTGCACCTCAAGCAGAGAACTCACACACAAACATTAACTCAGCAGCTACTCAGTGCTGCCCAGGGACCACACTTCCCCATGGACTGGATTCCCTTGCTTCTCTCTCCCTGCTGAGAAACTCCCTGAGTTTCTCAGACTCAGGGTTTCCATGTGTCTGTCACCTTTTCTGCAGAGATGTCCTAAAGACATACTGTGTGCTGAGTCCTACACATTTCCCTCTCCCCACAAAACATCCATTTCTCCATCTCTCTGGCCACCCCTGTCCCACTCTCCCTGTCTCTCACCTCTGTTTCTCTTTGAGTCTCCTTATCTCCCTTCTCTTTCTCTTCTCTCTCAGTCTGTCTCTCTTTCTGTCTCCCTTCCTGAGTGTTTGCATCTCTCTTTCAAGTTTCCTTTTCTGTTTTAGTCATTCTCTGTCATTCTCTACCCCTCGCCCTACCCCAAGCATCTCCTTGTCTCCAGGCCTCGTGTCTCCCTGGGGAAAAGTCTCCATCCCTCCAGCCACATGGGTTTATCCCACAGTCTCGCTAGGGTCTGCCGTCCCTCCCGGGCCCTCTCACTCTTCATTATGCTTCCTTCTCAGTCTCTTTTTCTCATTGTCTCTGCCATCCTCTCTCCAAGACGCCTTCTTTCTTTGACTACGTGGACCTGCTCATCACAGTCTCTTTCTCTCTCTCTCCCTCTCCCTTGCCTGCCCCCTCAGCGTCTCCTTGCTCCTGTCATTATGTTTCCAGGTAACTCTGCACACCTCTATCCCTCCTCTCTCCTCCCCTCTCCCCTACCTTCTCTCCATGGGGGCCCAGCCCACCTACCGAAACCGCTCCTGGCCGGCTGTGTCCCAAATCTGTAGCTTCACGGTCTTCCCACCCACGTTGACCACCCGAGATCCAAACTCCACGCCGATTGTGTGGTTGGAGTCCTGTTTGACTGGGAGTGGGAGGGGGAGAAGAGGCAGTGCGGGGGCTCAGAGGATTCCCTGTCCTCCAAGGCCTCCTCAGCCGGTACAAACCCATTCTCATTGCTGGGGTGACTGAGGCGCAAGGAGGACCTAGCAAAGAGCGTATACCAAGGTAAGGACCAGGCAGCCAGCACTGGAGTTGTACCTCTGGCCAGCCCTGCCCCTGCCCACCCCGGCAGCTACCTACTTGCCCACACCATGGCCATGCCCACAGTTTAGTGCTCCCAGGACCACTGTCAGAAACTCACACTTATTCTCAATGAACTGATGAAGGAGACATGATTTGCCCGTTCCTGCACTGCCAATCACCAGGAATTTGAAGAGGAAGTCTGAGCAGATGGAGCCAAATTCAAGGAAACCCATGGAGAGAGAAAGATAGACATGAAAAGATGGAATCCAAAGAACATCACAATTATGGGGAGAGAACAGACACAGACAGATACAGAACAGTGGGTAACAACTGTAACGGATAATTCTTATATAGTGCTTACCACATACCAGGCACA
Organism: Lipotes vexillifer; assembly: GCF_000442215.2. Classification (NCBI taxonomy): domain Eukaryota; kingdom Metazoa; phylum Chordata; class Mammalia; order Artiodactyla; family Lipotidae; genus Lipotes; species Lipotes vexillifer. The sequence goes on from NW_006786304.1 coordinate 4,080,520, forward strand.
GTTCTAAAGGTCTTTACTTACATCAACAACTCAACCCTCAGGAAAACTCTGTGAGGGAGATATACTAATAATTATCCCCATTTTCCAGATGAGGAAACTGAGGCCAGAAAGGTTAACTGACTTGTCCAAGATCCCACTGCCAGGTAGAGCTAGGATTCACCATTTTATCAAGGACTACAATCTTGCCCTTGGCCCCCACAACTCAGCTCCTACCACTTTCTGATTCATTCACTCCACTCCAGCCTCTGGCCTTTAGTCTACTCCCTGAAGATGACAAGCTGGTTCCTATCTCAGGGTCTTTGCATAGTTCCCTCTGCTTTTCTCTGTTTGTTGAATGAATGCAGCTCCCTCTGACCCCTAAACCAGTGCTCCTTTTACCGCACCCTGTTCTCCTACTTCCTATCTATCCATCCATCCAGATTTTCCAATTCTCAGTCCCTCCATCCCTCCCTCAGCCCAAGGCCCTACCCCTATTCTCAAGCTTAAACCCCACCCCTTGCCATTAGCCCCACCGCCTAAAGGACAACTCACCCCCAACCGCATTCCAGACCTCTCCCAGAGTAATCCCAGGGCCCAGAGCATCCCTTCAGCGTCCCCCCAGCCCATCAAGGTTGATCCCTGCCATTCACACAATCAGCCCCGCCCCATCCACTCAGGCTCCGCCCAGACACATTAAGGCTCATCCTTTCCCTCAAGACCTAACCATGATCCATCAGGACTGTTTCCCTCAAATCCCGCCCCAGATCTATTTCGCCCAGACACCAGACCCTCAGGCTCCGCCCAAACTGATTAAGCTCAGCCTCAGACCCACTAAGCCCCTCCCAGCATCAACTAGGCCCTGCCCCATAATAGCTGACCCCGCCCCCTGATATATAAAGCCCCGCCCCATACCCACAGGCCGCATCCTTTCTGGGCCCAGACCCCAGACCCCAGCTTCCGCCCACCACCCTCACCGTAGGTCTCAGCCATGACTCGGTCGCGGCCGCTTAGGGCCGCAATATGGCGACACGGCCGCGCCTGCTCCTCGGCTGGCAGCCGCTCCACTCGGGCTGCAGCCCCGGCTTCTTCCTACTCCCCGGGCCGGCGCCGCCACTTCCGCCTCCACCCCCCTCCGGCGCGACCCGCTAATGCTGCGGGACACCAGGCCACGCTTTCCAAGACAAGGATTGGCGGACTCTGCAGGCAGGGGGCGGGTCAAAAGCGCAGACTGGTGGGGAGAGAGGGGCAGGGCCTAAAGGGGCGGGACCAATACGAGCGATTGGCGGTGCCAGAGACGCTTCGCCGAGCAGAGAAACGGATTTGGTCAGGAGTCCGTGGGCAGACTCGAGATTCCAGATTGGGTAGAAGCGGACTTGGGGGCGGGGACACGAATGCAAAGAAGGGAGCGGAGGTAGGAGCCGATCCAGAGCTGAGGCGTACTGATCTCTTAGGCAAGGAGGATGAAAACTGGGATGGTACGCATGATACGCACAAATTAACCTCCTACCTCCCTTTGCGGATAATCTTCCAAGAAATCCTAGAAAACCTCTGCTCTGTGATTTATGTCTTCCTCATGGTTCAATTGGCTCATTCCCAATAGTTCAATAGTTCTCTTATTGGTCTAGAGAAGACACTATAATCCCCCAGTTTGGCTGTTCAGTTGTTCCATCTTCTCATCTGTTTGTAATATCTAAGCTTACGAGCCCACCTCTGGTACCCAGCTTGGAGCAAAGAGCTTTTAGTCCGTGAAATTCTGCCTAGCAACCACTGACGTTACGACAGTCAGTGGGTTGACTGGCTAGATTCAGAAGCCTGGGGAAACACTTCCTTTCTATAGACCCACCACAAAGACCAGCGAGACCCACAGTTTGCACTTGGCTGATGTATTTGCATAAAGTCAGCGAAAAACAACAGCAGAGACAGCGGTAGACTGAGCTCACTGGCAGTAGAAATCCCATTTCTGAAAAAGAGAAAGGGGAAACGGGAGAAAACTAGCGGTCATACCACAAAAGATCTAGTGGTTTTAGCAAATGCTGCAGCCACAGAGGGCAGGTTTGGCTGCACAAGTGCTATGCAAATTAGCCTAGAGCCCTCTACCCTTTGCACCTCTCAATCGGACTAGGACTTAGAAATCACTCATTTTTCAGATAAGAAAAGGCAGGGGATTTGTTCCAGCGCATACAGCTAGGATGCCAGGGAGCCAAGGGTAGGAGCATCTTTGCCCAAGGGCCCTCCCTCCAAGTCCCTGCCAGCCCCCAAGACACTCACATCTGTCTTCACATCAGTTTTGCCAGGCTTCAGGGTCTGGTCTTCACGTACAATGCTACTGGGGAAATAACCCAGGCGAGCAGCTACGTCTCCATAGTAATCTCCCTGAACCTGGGGAAGAGGAGTTAAAAGCCGGGGTCTGGGAAGATGGCAAGCTCACTCCTGCTTAAGATCTTTGCACTCTCTTCTCGCTGATCTCGACTTGGCTTGCTCCATCCTTGTCATTCCAATCCCAGCTTAAAGTCACATGCTCGAAGGTCCTCCCTGACCACCCCATGTGAATTAGTCACCCAGCCACTTTATATTAATTCTCAAAGCAGCACATACTTGCTGATATTTTTGATGGGGTGGCACCTACCTCCTTGTCTCCCTCCATTAGAATAAAGGGGTCGTTCTTTATTGAACCCACCATAGTAGGTGCCCTAATAATTGCTAAACCAAGTAAAGTAGACCACAATAGCCTCCCCTCCAAAACTATATTTCAGTTCACTCCCTCAGATTTTCCCTTCAGGTGAAAAATCAGGGTGCATGCCCACCCCAGCCACCCTACCCTTTCCTCCTGTGTTCTCCCAAGACTCACACTGCCTCCCCAGAAGAGCCGCCCTCGGCCCTTCAGCTTGGAGAAGACATACACGACTTGGCCCTGGCGTATGGTCAGGAAACGGCAGTCGGGGGCCACGTAGTCCTGAAGGGCCACAGCCATGGAGATGGGGTCTGGGGAAGGAACAGAAGGGAGTAACAGCACCCTCCCCCTCCCCACAGGCTAGCAATCCAAGCCCCCAACGCCCCCAACCCCCAACTCTTACGGCTGCATTCCTCGTCAGCACACAGCTTCCAGTCAGCCAGCTTGGGCATCAGGTGGCCCCCAACACTAGGACCTGGGAAGGCAGACAGCAAGACAACACCAAGGAACACCAAGGACCAAGCCATCGTGGACTGTAAGCAAGAGAGTGCCTAAGGGAGGAACAGGGTCTCCAGTTCCCTCCTGCCCTCCCTCTCCAGCAGCACAAGGAAGCCTGTGTTCTGGGTCTTGTCCCCGCCTTAAACCAGTCCCAAATTTCACCCACACCACCTATAGTCTGCTACCCAGCCAGAACCATTTCAAGGACAGGGTGAGGGCTGCCAGCACAAGGAAATACCCAGATAGGCTCAAGGCAGCCCAGGCCACTCCAAGTAACAGCCACCCCCTCAACAGAGACGGGGTTAAGACAGGCAAGTTGATATTCAATTCCATCTTTTATGAGTTGGCTTGGGGACCTGGGCCCCTCTGCTCTCCCCCGCAGGGACAGAACCAGAGAAGCCAGTATGGAAAAATCACCTTGGAATTTCCTGTGCTGAGGGGCAGCAGAACAAGGCAGCCCTTTGATTGCCAGGAATAGCCCCAGCTCCCAAGTATGGAGTGAATATTATATGTTGGACCTTAAGCTAGGCGATGCCCTACCACGATCACTATTTATCCTCATAAGCCACTTCCTGACTGGGTGACCTGGGCTAAGCTAGTCCTCCTCCCAGAGCCTCACCTTTCTCATCTGAAACAGAAATAATAAAAACTAGTATTTATTTATAGAGCATTCACCATGCATATTTTTATTAACTCAAATGTATACTCTGTACCACCTTTAAGAGGAGTGATAACCCCACTTTACGTAGAAATGGAAGCACAGAGCCTTAAAGAACTTGTCCAAGGTTACAGAGTTGGGAAGTGGAGGGGCTAGATCTGGCTCCAGGCCCACACCCATCACTACTGATCTTGGAGCTCAGTCAGTTGCCCAGGGTCAGAATGAGAAAGTGGCAGAGGATTTGAACTCAAGTCTCATTACTAAAACTGTGCTTCAAACAAGAGATCTACATGCTGAAGACCCACCTCTTTCCTCAGGTATTCTCACCCCTGGTCAGCAAGCAAGTCCGAACTTTAGTTTTAGGGGAAGCGGATGGACATACACAGGCTTGGGGTGGGGAAGAATTCATCAGGGACAAAGACTGGGCCTAAGCCATCTCCACATACCCAACACCCAGCATCAAGTACCATGAGAGCATCAAACAGCTCTACTCAAATATCACCTACTCAGAGGGGCTCCCCTTGATCACCTGTTACTGCTCCCCAGCTCCACCAACACATCACCCCATTGTCAGTTGTTTCTATCAGAACCCAGCATTTGAAATTAGCTTGTCTATTTCATTTGCCACCGCACAACCTGTGCCAAGAACAGTACTTAGTGTGTAATAGGTACTCGGCAAGTTATTTGCTATGTGCTTGCTATGTGCCCAGTGGGGAAGCAGTGGGGGGGAGGAGGGGGGAGAGGAGGGTGGGCGGTGCACCACAGAAAGAGTCCTCTTTGCACAGGAAGAAAATGAAGCTCAGAGTGCAGACATCAACTGCCCATGGAGGAAACAGCCAGGGAGCCCCCCAGCAGGCGGACAGTAGAAACCAGGATCCACGGACCACAGACCCCGCGTTCCCATGAGCCATCTGCAATAACACTGTGCCATTTAGTGAAGACGGCAATCACCTTCCCCTTTTCATCTTTCAGATCCTACAAGGTGAAAGTGTGCCTCTGGTGCCACAAACCCTGATGTTCAAATGCTTCAAACATTGATGTTCCTCTTTAATGGAAGGAGTGCAGCAGGAGGAGGCTGGGGCTCAGAGCCTTGACAGGACAAAAATATCCAGGGAGAATTTAGCACTATGTCTTATTGTATTTATTTTTGTGGTTAATTTTCTACTCTGGCAAGTGATCACACTTTCCCATCTACATGGTGTGAGAAAAGGTTTTAAGCTATATATATACATATACACGTATAATATACTTCAGTCGATTTAAAAATTGCCAGGTCAGGTGTATGACAGACTGCGAAGAAAGGTCCCCCATTCAATCTCCCCTTCTTACCCATAGCTTCAGCTGGGTACGTGACTGTCCAGCCAGGAACCACATTTCCCAGCCTCCCCTGCAGTTGGGGCACTGGAGGGAAGATTGGTTCAGCCATCTGCCCGAAGCTCCTGGCTGGCATCTGGCCAGCGGGGGGAGCAGCTGTGTGTGAACTGGCCACGCTCCTGGTACCAGCATCTGATCAGGAGCTTCCAAGTGTGAAGTTTAGGGACTCCCAACAGCAGCATTGACATCTTCCTGAACTCTAGAGACTGCAGCTCAATCGAGGGCTGCAAACTTGAATTCAAAGGTCTCCAACCCAGACTGCCATCACTAACATCCTCCCGACGATTTCATGAATACCCAATTCCCTTCCCTTTCTTCCTGAAGTACCTAGAATGGTTTCTGTGGGACTCTTGCTATGACAGAAGGCATTTTTGTCTAGAAAAAGATGAAGAAAAACCTCTTTCTTAACAATCTATCATGTTAGAAAATTACTGGAATCAACATACAAGTCTACGAAGTGAATGGTGTGCCATTAAAAGTGGCATCCTTGCACAGTACAGAACCTGCCCAACTGTACCTGGCAGAATGGGTTTTAATTTCCTGCCCTGAATGCTGATTGAGACAAAATAAAAATCTACCAAAGTGGTAAAAGTGACTTTAGTTTGGACAATGTTGCTACACTATTCTGGGTTTTCCCAAGGTTGCAATCCCCAACATGCTGAGAGGCCCAAACGCTCAGAATAATCTGACGTGCAGGGAAGGGAAACACACAGGACAAGAAAATAAAAACAAACGGTTGTGAAAAAAACAAACCTCAAAAAAAACATTTTAATTCCAGCCTAACAGCGCCAGGTGCAATGTCTGGGGACAGACTCTGGGTACGATGCTGTGTGGCGACCATTCACTCACACACGGCTCCAAGAAGGCCCCCGAGGGGGACTTACCTTCAGGGGGCTGAGCCAAGAGGGGGAGGGGGTGGCCCCAGAACAGGGGACAGAGACACGGGGAAAGGGTGCTACTTTTTGGCAAAGGAGATCTTCATGGCGTTGTTCTGGGTGATCTTGAAACCCTGCAGGGCGTCGCGTGCGGCCCCTGCCTGCACCTCATTGTCAAACTCCACGAAGGCGATGTCGTGCCGCCCTGGGACCAGCCGGACCTCCTTGAAGCCAGGGAACCTGAGAGATGGTCAGAGACCTCAGGAATCCAGACTCAGCACCTCCCCCCAGCTTGCTGGCATCCTGGGGGTAGGGGCCAGGAATGTTGCTAAACATCCCACAATGCAGAGGACAGCCCCAATAACAAAGAATTATCCAGTCCCAAATGTGTGTGACGCTAAGTTGATAACCCTAATATAAAAAAGTGTGCACAAAGGAAACATACCATTTAAATAAAACTGTTAACATGAACACCTGTGCAACCATAACCTCCGTCAAGACAAAGAACACTGCCTCCTCCCCACCCTCCACGTCCTCTCCCAATCTAAGGAATCGTACAAATAACCACTCCGGAAATAACGACCATCCCGACTTTCATGGTCTGCTGTTTCTTTCATTTCCCTCTTCTCATTCCTTACTTCCTTCCCCATTAGGCAACCATCCTCATGTTTACTGGTTATCCCTTTCTCCATAGTATCCTTAGAAAATATGCATTGTTCTGCGGACATGGTATATGAACGCATGGCATTCTTTTCCCGTTTTATTCAGCTTCTCAAAATTGCCCCTCGGCATTAGAATAAGGAACCACGCACGCTGCTCTTCCTGTTCCCTCTAGCTGCCACGTGGCGTCCAGTCGTGAGCACCTGCACTTGACCTCTCCCTTCTCCCAGGCTGCCTCCGGCTCCCTGCCACACTGTGAGGAATGCCCTACCCACAGCCCCTGGGGCCTCGTGTTAGAATTTCTGTAGGATATACAGTTAGAAACAGGTACAGATAAAAACGGTATAGGTGAACCTATCTGCAGGGCAGGAAGAGAAACACAGATGTAGAGAACGGACATGTGAACACAGGGGTGTCAGGGGAGGGTGGGATGAATTGGAGTTTAGGTTTGACATGAACACACTACCATGTGTAAAATGGATAGCTAGTGGGAACCTGCTGTATAGCACAGGGAGCTCAGCTCGGTGCTCTGTGAGGACCTAGATGGGTGGGATGGTGCGGGGGAGGGAGGTCCAAGAGGAATGGGATATATATACACATATAGCTGATTCACTTCACTGTACAGCAGAAACTAACACAACATTGTAAAGCAATTATACTCCAATAAAAAAAAAATGTGGGGGTTAAAAAAAAAAGCAAAGCCACCAGGTGAGCATGACTAAACGGTGGCCAGTTACCCTACACAACGCCTGCGGTGGTCTGCATCCCATCTGCAGGGCACGCAGGGTCAAGCATCCCCACCTCCCATACTTGCAGTCTAAACAGGCTGACTCCTACCAGTCTAGCCAGTGTTCAGTGACATCTCACAGTTGTTTGACTTGCCTGTGTCCAATTTAGAGATTGCAAAGATGAGACCCAGAGCCTGGAGCCCCACTGCAGCCCCATGAAGGCAGAGGACGGCCCACCCGCCCTGGCCACTGCTGCCCTCCACACCCCGCCACTGCAGGCCCGACTTCAGCCTCCTCCTTTTAACCTCTAGTCGTTGTCCCACCTGTACAGCCTAAGCAGGCTTGGGACTCCACCAACAGAATTGTGAAGCTCATCCATCCCCATGGTGCCACCTCCTGGCCATCACCCTCTTGCCCCCGGTCAGCGACAGGCCCCACTTACTGGTTGAAAAGCATGGAAAGCATGAGCTCGTTGGTCTCTTCAGGCAGGTTTGTGAGGAACAAGATGTGATTTGGTGGATTTTCTGAAAGCTGCAGGAGAGCGACGGGAGCCCATTGAGTCTGGTCAGGGATCTACAGCCCTCCTGCTCTCCAGCCCCTGCCCCACCCCACCCCACCCCTGCCCCTTCCTGAATTCTTTCTAGTCCTGCACCTGACATACCCTGTGTTGTTGCCTGTCTTGCCCCCCCTAGACTGTAAGCCACAAGAGAGCACTGCTGTACCCATAAGCAGGTGCTCAGAAGTTCACTGAATGAACCTAGGTGCAGCCTACCCCCACTCCAGCCTCACCGTGACCTTCCAAAGCTGCTCCAACAAACACACCAATTTCTCTGTGCCAGGGCCTGACACCACTGCTACATCCTCATCCTCCAGTATCACCTTCTCAGGGAGGCCTGCCCAGACCACCCAACCTAAAACAGTGCTCCCACCAGCCCCTTGCCATTCCTGTCTTCTGACTATAGCAGACCCCAGGAGGACCAGACACTTACAGGCTGTGCAGGTGGCATCTGTCCCGGCATAAGCTGCTGTGGAGGCATGGCCCCTGGTGGGATCTGGCCGGGTGCGAGGCCTGGAGGCGGGATCATGCCGGGGGGCGGCATGTAGGGAGGCTGGCCCGGCATGTGGTGCATGATGCGGGGAGCCTGAGTCATCGGCGGCATGCCCTGCAGGGAGAGAAGGGCAGGACTGAGAGGGGCGCCAGCAGGTGGGAGGAGGTGTGCTTTCAGTGCCAGCAGGAAACAGAAGAAAAGGTTGTTACGGGAAACCCAGGGTGTGAGAGACACAGGGAGAAAGATCCAGTCTTGGAAAAGGCAAAAAAGGCACCCAAAGAGGGATGGATGGAGCAAAACAGACCCAAGGTCACAGCAGACATCAAATCAAAGAGTTTCAAAAAAAACTTTTTTTTAACATATAAAAATTGGTCAGGGGGGGCTTCCCTGGTGGCGCAGTAGTTGAGAGTCCGCCTGCCGATGCAGGGGACACGGGTTCGTGG
>NW_006786304.1:4089758-4105025 GCF_000442215.2 Lipotes vexillifer
AAAAAAAAAAAAAAAATCACCAGAAGGGCCTAACTTTGTTTAGAGACATATGAGTAGAAAAATAGCCTAGGAAAAAAAATAAAAACATTATCAACTAAAAGGGGTGGAAATAAACACTGTAAGCAGCATGCTGTACTCCTGCTTCTAAAAATAAACTTCATGGAAAAAGAAACAGACCCAGAGAACAGACAGTGGAAGGCAGAGGTAGCTAGGAATGGTCAAGGCAGGTGCATAAAGAAGTGGGAGGGCTGGTGGCAAGGGGAAGGGAGACAGCCTGAAGGCCAAGAGCGTGTGCACCCAGGGGAGACAGGAGCTGGAATCACATCTAAGAGTCAAAGGTGGACAGAAAGCTGGGCACAGAAGAGTAGAGAGGGTAAGACTGGCGAAGCTCGATGGTAAGCCAGACACCATCACCGACACAAGACACAATAGAGTACAACCCATCAGAAAAGCTGACGTGGAGGTTCGGAGACCTGAGTGGGTCCAATTCGTCCATCTTTTCTTTAATACTTTGTGCTTTCTGTATCCTGTTTAGAAAACAGGATGTTTCCACTCTTCATGCCCTCACCAAGGTCGTAGACATTTTCCTGTTTTCTTCTAGAACGTTTATTGTTGTAGCTGTCACATTCAGGTCTATGATTCACCTCAAAGTAACTTATACATTGTTAAGGCAGGGTTAACTTTCCCCCTTACAGATATCCAATTGGCCCAGTATCATTTACTAGGGGAAAAACCCCATTTACCACTGGACTGCAAGTGGTACCTTGACATACATGGAGTGACTACATACACGTGTGGATGTTTCAGGACTCTATTCTGCCCCACTAGTCCATCTTTCTACCCTTATGCCAATACCATACTACCTTGATTACTATATAGCAGGCCCCCAGCTTTGTTCTCCTCGTCTGCCTTGCTTTGCCTTTCCAGACATTTACAGACAGCCTGTCTGTCCCCACAAGTCCCTGCTGGGATTTTGATTGGAATTGTGTTGAATTTTAAATTAATTTGCAGAGAACTGAAGTCTTAATAGCAGTGAGTCTTCCTATCCATTTGATGAGGTCATCTCCAATTTTCACTCAGCCATGTTCTATAGTTTCAGTGGGTGGCCTTGCAAACTTTTTGTTGAATTTACTCCTCGGAGCTATCTTTCAATTTGAAGTCTACTTGTTTGTGGCCAACGTGTAGAAATAAAACTGACTTTTTCCATACTGACCTTGTATCTGGTGACCTTGTTAAATTAAATTCTTTTTAATCCTAACAGTTGATTAGTAGTTTTCTCTGGATTTTCTACACATTGACTTAGAAGGCACAGACAGCAAAATCAAGGTCAAGGAGAAAGAGAAAACAAAACAGTGAGACACAGAGAAAGATCGATCCTGAGAAACAGGCAGGCAGGCACAGACATTTCCAAGTAGAGATACCATCACTCACATGCCCAACCCCTCCCTAGAGACAGGCACACAATCTCTCTAAGAAAAATGGGAGGGGAGGGGTCTGAATCCACAAAGGAAGACCCCTCCCCACCCCATCCCCAAGCCAGCTCACGTGGCTGAGGAAGACCTGGTGGTGAGAAGGCCGCGTCTCTGGGCCCCAGCTTACCGGGACAGGCCCCTGGACAGCGCCCACCACAGGGGCGGCCGCCCCACCCTGCACGGCCTTCTTGGCAGCTGGGGTCTCCTGGCTCTTGGGCTTCCTCTTCTCCCGCTTGCGGTCCCGCTCCACAAAGGTGCCCTTCATCTTGGCAATGATATCCGAGTCAGTCTTGGCGTACTGGATGCGCTGCCAAACCGAGAGCAGAAGGGTTAAGGAGACTGGTCTGGGGCCAGACCACCCGGATGCCAAATCAGACCTTGCCAGGAGCTTGGTGAGTAATGTTATAGAAATCACTTGGCCTCAACGTCCTCATCTGTCAAATAGGGACTGCGGTATTTCCCACTTCAAAGGACAATCGTGAAGACCATGAGTTAAAGTGCTCCAAACGGTGCCTGGCACACAGCAAGTGCCCAGTCAGTGGTTACTGAGATTCTGAAGGGAAGATGGGACAGCCCCAAGCATCAGGCCCAAGGCAGAAGAAAGGAAACAAGGTCAGGACAGGAGCACTGTGCAGGGGGATTTCCATCACACAGGAAGAGAACTGAGTCTCCAGGCTAAATCTCATTCATTCAGCAGTTTATGGAGCACCTATATTTGCTCTGGTGGTACAGCAATGAGCAAATCACACAAAAGCCCCCGCTCTCATGGAGTCTGTTCGCTGGGAAAGATATGACAGAGATTAAAAAGTGAACTGGAGAAGGGGATGTGAGGAGTTAAGAACTGAAATTTTCAGAGTGTGGCCAGGAAGACCTCAGTGAGAAAACACTGGTGTACAGACAGAGGGAGGGAGGGAGCCACGCAGACATCTAGGGAAAAGAGCATCCAAGCAAAGGAACAGCCATCAAAGAGCTAAGGAGTGCAGGGTGTGTACAAGGAAAAGCAAGGAGGCCAACACAGATGAGGAGGGAGAAAGCCAGGAGCCATGGAGTGTTATAAGCAGGGGAGTGATGAGCTCTCACTTGTGACTCCCAAGGAGCGCTGTGGCCATGGGATGGAGAGTGGCCTGTGAGGACCAGGTGTCGAACCAGGGAGAAGGGTGGCGGCTGGGACCGGGTGGGTGGCAGCAGGGGAGTGACAAGAATGGGTGGAGGGTTTTGTCTGTTTTGGGGACTTTATTTTTTTGGTAGAGGTTTTGAAGGTAGAGTTGACGGGACTCACTGACAGAACTCACAGTGGCTCAGTGCTTCATATGGTCCAAGCAATGATTTCAGAGAAAAGCAGGGGAGGAGGGTCTACACAAAACGATTTACTGGTTTTAGTCCTCAAAAGTGAATTCCTGGCCGCTCCAGAGAAGCAACGGAAGATGTGGCAACTGTGGGCTCGCATAGCCAGAGGCGATGACAAGCGGCGCACTCCAGAAGGAGGTGAGGGCTCCAGGCGGCCCCGCTAAACCCGGGGCCAGTGTCTTCCACATGAAGTGACCTGCCTGGGACCTGCAGGCACTGACACTTCTCTCACCTCCTCAAGGGAACTGGTTCAGGGAAGCATATTACAATCAGGTGAAACTGGAAAACTGACTGAGGAACAAAGGAAAAAGCCCAAAGAACCAAAAACATCTCCCACTGATAATGGCAGGAATTCTAGTTCAGGGCAGGGACTTTAAGCCACTCCTCACCTCCTGGACGGCAGTCCCCACGGCTGCCCACTTGGCCTCCTGAACATCCGTAACCCACTTCTTCCCATCCCACGGTCCCTGCCCTGGTCCCAGCCCAACCCCACCACCTGAGAGCCAATCCAGCCTCACCTTCACAACGGAACCCCATCTCCCTCCTAACCCCCCTACCCAACAGCCACAGGCAGCCCCCAAGAAGCTTCCCTTGCTTCCCCAGCACCCTCGGAATCAAGTCCACTTTCAGGACCAACTCCAGCTCCTTAGCCTGACTTCTGACTGGCTCTCCAGGCCAGGCCCTCCCCCCACATCCCACCCTTCACTCCAGCTAAGGGAACTTGACTCACTTCCTCAACTACACGTGGTCTTGGTTACCTCCAGGCCTTAGTCCACTATCTTTCTCCCTCTCCTCCCCCAGCTACTCTTCTCCAAGTCTTACTTATCCAGAAAGGCTTCCCGGCAAACTCCCAGAATGGGTGAGAGGCCGCGCCTAAGCTCCCCCAGCTCTGTGCACTTGCCTGGTCCCAGCCCCGACCCCTCCGGGTCGTTGCCATCTGGAGGCAGGCGTGTCTCTCCAACTGCACTGTGGGCCCGAGAGGGCGGAGCTGGGCCTTCCCTTGATCACGGTGTTTCCACAGCCTCAGTGCAGTGAACAGTGGATGCTGAGGACTAGCAAGAGAAACTCCCGTCCTCAATGGTCTGGACTACAGGCGACAGAAGTCCAGACCCATCCAGCCTGCAACAGCCTTGCACGGGCATATACCCACACCCTCCACACCCAGTGCTCACCATGGGCTTGTCGTAGAAGGGGAAACCCTGCATGGAGCGCAGGGCATTGGTGGCGCTGCTGACCTCCTTGAAGATGACAAAGGCCTGGCCCCTCATCTTCAGGCTTCGTGATACCAGGATATCCAGGATTTGGCCAAACTGGGAGAAGATAGCGTACAGGGACTTCTTCAGCTCTGCGGTGGGGGGAGGAAAGACCCATAGGTGACTGGAGGCCTTGGTATCACGTCCTACGTCTCGAGCTCCCCTTTGCAGAGAAGACGCGGCCCAGGAGGGAAACCATCAGTCCACTGACAACGAGTACAGAGCAATACCAGCAGCAGCCTAGAACCACTCGAGCGGTCGTGTGCACTCCTCTGGAAGAGATCAACAGTAACAGTACCTACCCCACAACGTACGAGGAACGTGAGTCACACATACAAAGGACACACGGTAAATGCTCGATAAATGCGAGCACTTCGTCTCATTGTCTCCAGCACCTGGACACACCCCCCTCTGATGTGGCCCTGGCTGACTTCTACCACCTCATCTCTCCCCACACTCCACCTTCACTCCTATAGCTCCAGCCACGCTGGCTTTCCTGCCCTTTCTCAGGCCCATCACAGCAACTCTGCCTCAGGACCTTTGCATTGGCTGCTCCCTCTACCAGGAGCATCTTTCTGATGTGTACATGGTCTCCTTCCATTCAACCAGGGCTCAGCAGATATGCTGCCACCTGAGGCACTCCCTGACCACCCTGTGTGAATAAGTGCCCTCTCATGTCACTCTCCCCCACTCCTGGGACCCTACTTGCTCTTCCTTCATGGCATTTCCCACCTCTTGACATCATGTTTGTTTACTTGTTGTTTAGCTCTCCTTCTGAAGAGCTACAAGCCTTCTTATTTATCACCTTATCCCCATGAGCAGTACGGTCACCAGCACACAAACCTCCAAAAGCATTTGCATGAATAAAGGTACCACTAAATGATTTATGGAAATAACTTCACTAAATTCTTACAACTACTCCATGAAGCAGCAGTTATAACTGTCTCAATTTTACTAACATGGATAGAAGCTCTCAGAGGATCTGTCACTGGCGCAGGAGTGTCCCAAGGGTGCTGGGAAGACCCTGAAGAGCCAGGACCAGGACAGGGACAAGGAGCCAAGCCCATCCGAACCCAGAACCACCATACCTCACTAGCAAACTGCCACACCTGACAGCAAGAAAAGGATACCAGTCTTATGCAAAGAAGGTATCTGAGCTTAAGATGTTTGGTCAAAGAAATATAGGAGAGGAAAGAAAAGGCGGGGCAGGGTAAAGAGGGAAGCAAATAGCCAAAAATTCTGATGACATTTCTGGGCTTTGTCTCCACTCCCCATCCCCATGAACCCAGTTTGGGCTTTAGTCATTCTGCTGGACTCTGGGCCTCTCCCCAGTCTCCTTTCTTACCCACTCAAGTTCACCCTCCACAGCTGGAAAGATCTTTCACAATTAATTGCATCCCTTGCCTGGCTCCCCAAAGCCCTCAGGACAAAGTCCAACACCTCACCCAGCCCACAAGGCCCCATGAGCCAGAGTGCACCGTTTTCCACGAGTCATAGGCCTCTACGTCTCAGACACACAAAACTACAGTACATGTAGTTCCCAGAATGCCCTGGGCTCTCTTTTGCCCCTGGATATTTGCACATGCTGGTCCAGGTTAAGAACTCTCTTCCCCCACATCATAACACAAATAATAACATAAATCCTGCTTCTTCTACCTGTTAGGCTTTTCCAAAATGTCTCCTTTTCTATGAAACTAAATGTATACCTCTTTCTAGGTGCCCCATCTCAACCCTGACAACTCTGCCTGTGCTTCCCCAATCATGGCCCTAGCTACTCTGGGATATCACTGTCTGGTAGCAGGTCTGTCATCCCTATTGGGCTGTGGCTCCATGAAGCTAGGAGCAGGACTGTCCAGTCACCAGTGTGTCCCCAGCTCCACAAAGCACTGGCTGGGCACAACGTTCTAAAAGTATATGAGGGAGGGCTTCCCTGATGGCGCAGTGGTTGAGAATCTGCCTGCCAATGCAGGGGATACGGGTTCGAGCCCTGGTCTGGGAAGATCCCACATGCCACGGAGCAGCTGGGCCCGTGAGCCACAACTGCTGAGCCTGCGCGTCTGGAGCCTGTGCTCCGCAACAAGAGAGGCCGAGACAGTGAGAGGCCCGCGCACCGCGATGAAGAGTGGCCCCCACTTGCCACAACTAGAGAAAGCCCTCGCACAGAAACGAAGACCCAACACAGCCAAAAATAAATAATAAAATAAAATTAAAAAAATAAATAAATAAAAATAAAAAAAAAATAAAAGTATATGAGGGATTTACGTGGCTCGTTTTATTACCTTCAACAGCAACTTTATTGGTAACATCAAACTTAATCCCAGCGAGCTCCTTTGGTTCTCCTAATAATTTTCTTGAGGCAATAATAAGAGCTAACACTTATCCAGCACTTACTAACCACTGAGCACCATAAAAAGAAGCTGAATGGCTGAATGGGAGTTTATCTAATATAATCCCCATAACACCCACACAGAGAAGATATGACTTTGCCCAGTCTTCCTATATAGAAAATGAGTGTCAACAAAAAGTGGTAACTTGCTCAAGAACATGGAAAAGTATGTCTGATGTCAAGAATTGAGTTCTTAAGCAGAATTCCATACTGGTGGCGTCAACCACTTTTCAGTGCTGTGTGACGCTGGGCAAATCATATCACTCCTGAGTCTCAGTTTCCTAATCCGAGAAATGGGAAGAATAGGTCCTTCCTGCAGGGTTGCTGTGCAAGTTAAAAGTAACCAAGATTTGTATTTACATCAGCACCTGGTACCGAGTGTTAGCCATCATTATTGTTCATTTCATTTTCATTTTGAAATGAAACATTTCATTGTGGGCTAATCACTGACCAAGACAGTTGCAGTTCTTACCCTCCTGGAACTCACAGGCCAGAAGGGACAGCCCCATGACAGCCCAGAACAATCAGGGCTTGAAGGGGGATGTCCAGGGTTATGGGAAGTCAGAGGCAGGCACGTGGGTGGAAAAGGGAGGGGGAAGGCATCCTGGAGGAGGGGTCCTGTGAGCTGAAACCTTGAAGCATGTTACTCATGTGACCAGGTTAATGGGCAGATGGGTAAGATGAACTGAGGAAATGTTAAAGGCAGAGGAAGCAGCATGTGCAAAGGCCGAGGGGTTAACTCTCAGTTTGAGTGGACAAGGCTGAGGAAGAGACAGGATGCTGGGGACAGAAGAGGGGGCCGGCTCTTGCGGGATAGCCTGGAGTCCGGACTATCCCAAGAACTCACCATCCTTCTTGATCTTCTCGTTGAGGTTGTTGATATAAATAGTGTGGTTGGGGCGGGTCTCGGGAACTGCCATGGAGTGAGTTGCTGAGGTAGGGCTGAAAGAATTAAGAAGTCCCACTCAGCCCTGGGTTTCTGCAAATCCTTCGTCCCAACGCGGGCTGTTTAGGGATCTTCCTTTCAAGAGGAAGTGAGGTAAAGCAGAGAGAAGGGAAGAGGGAAGAACAGCTCGAAAAACAAAGCAAACGCAGGACACCGCTTCTCCTCCCCGCGTGGTGAGGGAAATCTCGTGAGGTTTACTACGAGTCCCAGGATGCTCTACGCGACTCAGTAGGCGAGTGTCCTAGGTGGCGATTCCCACTGGCCCACGACCTCAAAGGCGGTCCAGGAGAAAAAGCCCGGATGTAGAGGCAGTTAAGGAGGGAGGCACGACTTTGCAGAGCCCTGGTCTCGAGCAGCAGGAAAAGAATTCCCCAACACAAGGCGCGGGAAGACCCGGGCGCCAAGCCCTCCACCCGCCAGGCGCCCATGGCCGCCTGCGCCCAAGGATACTCACCGAAAGAGTCTCAGCTCCCGCAAGTGGCTTCTGCTACGTTGCTGAGCGCCGACCACAAAACTTCCTCTCCTGGTCCCGCCTTTGCTTTTCTACAAGCCAATCGCTGCGCGGAAACCTGGTAGCTTGGCCAATCATAATCCTGGGTTCAGATTTTGCCAATCAAAACGACACTTGGGTTCCCGCCTCGGCAGGAAAACTCCGCCCACCGCCTGCAAGCCCTCCTCCTTTTGCGGCACTCGGGGCTACGGACCAATCAGTGAAGGCCGCGCCCCCTCTCGCGCTTCTTGCCAATCGGAACACGGTTCTTGCGGCCGTCTCTTCGGAGGCCTCTCTTTGGAAGCCCCACCTCTCCCCAGCCGCTACGCGTTCTCTGTCACGTGATTGTTAAAGAGGCGGACACGAGTTGCGAATTTTACCTCCGGGTTTGTGAGCGGTTGTTCGCTGCGGCCGCCATTTTGCTGGAAGGGGAGGCGCGTCTTACTTCCCGACTCCGTACCCTATCCCAGCGGAATCGCGGCTCCCCACGGCCTCCTATCTATGAGCCTTCCTCTACCCACAAGACTCTTCCTGTTGCGCTCTGATTTCAGGACTTTCTCCACAACTAGGCTGTTTTCCCTGCCAGGTGTCCTTTTGATCTCTTGACCTCTGACTCAAAGGTCAGCTCTAAGGTTCCAAACTCGGGTCTGGGATGCGAAGGGGCGATCTATTCTAAATTCCCCAAGTCTTTAGCACTGAGGCCCTAAATCCCACGCTTTGGATGCCTCGTCCCAGGTCTGCGCTTTCATGTCCTGAAATTGAACACCAGGTTTCCTAATCTAGCCAGGGATAAGAAGTTAACTCCTACTAAGTGTCACTCCTTGAGCCCTGCATCCCAACTTATACCACAAATCTGGTTCCACATTAAAGGACCCCGTTAACCCTCAGATTCCTTGTGGTTTAAGTCAGCCTCAATCCCAGTTCCCAAGGTTCCAGATTTTAGCCCTGGTGTTTTCAGTCCCACTGCTCAGGCCCCAAAATCTGGAACTCAGTTCTAAAACCTTCAAAATCTCCATCCCTGCGACCAGCACATTTTGGAGGATCCTTCCCTCTCTCATTCTCGATCTTGCAACCCAAGTCATAGGCCCCAAAATGATTTCTCCATGCTCTCCTTCTTTAGAGCCACCAATTCCTCCTCCCCAAACCCCTGCATCCCAGGCCCCCATAATTCCACCTCCTCCCCTACCCCCAAATCTCCCGGAATTAGCTTTTCCACCTTCTCCCTCAAGTCTCCAGACCCCTATTCCCCCACCACCCCCACTGCCGCCTCCACCCCCTACCACCAGGTTTTCTCTCCCTCACGTCTTCGGTTTGGAGAAGAGCCAGCTCCTGAAGGAGGCCTTGGAGAGGGCCAGCCCAGTCCCCAGGAGCAGAGAGGACGTGAAGAGGCTCCTGAAGCTGCACAAGGACCGGTAGGGTCCCCATGCCCCTTCCCACCCACCCACCCAGGGTCTCACCCAACCACTTGTCCCCAGATCACTGCTGCCATCTCCTCTTGGGGTTTCCCATTTCCTCTAGGTCAAACAGTCTGACTGCTTCAGCCCCCTTCCTTAGACCCCTTCAGTGGCGGTGTGTCTTCAGCAAGGAGGAAAGCTGCCCTCACAAGAGCACCTCGTCCAGTGGGAGAGACAGATCCCTCCCTCCACCAGTGACAGCCCAGAGTGGTCAGAGCCGTGAGGAGGGAGCCCAGAGGGAGTGCCCGACCGAGGCTGGGGGGTCAGTGGGGCCTGCCTGAAGGAGGGGATCCCTGAGTGCTGTCGAGCAATGATGAGAAGAGTAAACAGCTTGTGCCCAGGCCCAGAGTGACATGAAAAGATGTTTTTTTCAAGGACCTGCAAATATTTCTTTATTGGGACAGAGGAGGTGGCACATGTGGGGTTTCCCAGGTGGTCAGGAGCAGACCACACAGGGCATGGGGGGGCAGGCGTGTGAAGGAAGGTGGACTGTCCTGAGGGCGCTGGGGAGCTCTGGAATGGATCTGTGCCCTTCCAGGGAGGGAGAGAGACTGCCTTCGAGGAGTAGAGTGGTGAGATGGGAGTTTAGGGGCCCAGGAGGAAGCTGGAGCACCAGGAGATCAGGCAGGAGGGGAGGGGGCTAGGCTTGGGCTGGGGCTGAAGGGAAGAGAGACAAGTGACCTGCCCAGACTCACCGAAGAAACTTCCAGCTCTCTAGACAAGTTTATAATCTGCACTAAACACCCCAACCATAGTGAAGCAAATTTTTTGTTTGTTTTTTGTTTTGGCTGTGCTGCGCAGCTTGCAGGATCTTAATTCCTGCCCAGAGATCGAACCTGTGCCCCTTGCAATGGAAGTGCAGAGTCCTAACCACTGGACCGCTGGGGAATTCCCCCATAATGAGGCAAATTTAATGCAAGTAACAACTACCTGTCGTATGCCAGGTGCTGTTCTAAGTGTTTTTACTTATTAATTTAACCTCAGCCATTCCATGAGACAGGAACTGTTTTTTTTTAAATTGAAGTATAATTGATTTACAATGTCCTGTTAGTTTCAGGTATGCAGCACAGTGATTCAGATATAGATATATGTAAAAACATACACATACACATCTGTATATATTCTTTTTCAGATTCTTCTCCCTCATAGGTTATTACAAAATATTGACTATATAGTTCCCTGTGCTATACAGTAGATCCTTGTTGTCTAGTAGGTCTTATTTTATAGACAGTAGTGTGCATCTGTTAATTCCAAACTCCTAATTTATCCCTCCCCCTGCGAGATAGGAACTATTATTATCCCATTTTCCACATGAGGAAACTGAGGCTCATAGAGGTGAAGTCACTTAGCCACGGTGCTTAGGAGAGGAAGGGCATGGCACTGGGGCTCCCTGCTTTGAACCACTGTGCGAATAATCATCTCCTTTCATCAGGAAGGTGCCCCCCTCAGCCTTACTCTTTCACTGGCTTTGGGATAGAAATATAAGCACATTTCCCGGCACCTCCTGAGCCCTGGTGGGGGAAAGTGGGGAGGGGTTGGGATCACCAAAATATTCTGAGTGGCCTCCCCAAGAATGGGGCTGGTGAAGCCTGTGAGGAGTCTATCAAGGTGATCTCTTAGGCCTGGAGCAGTTGTTACCTGGTTTTGCTCAAGGCTGAGTGGAAGGGATTCCCACCTTATCTGCCTGCCTGAAAAACAGGTTTGAGAGGGGAAAAACATTCAGAGTTTGGGTATTGATATAATAAAATTCATATTTTATGGCAAGACGAGAGAATTTTAAACATGAAATTTTTCTTTGCCCACTGGGGCCTCCTCCCTCCCATTTAGCGTGTATTGTGCGTTTGCATTAACCAGACCTCCTTAGGGGATACCATTTCTTCTTGATCTCATCAAGGGTCACAACTCCTTAGGAGACAGCTTTCCTTCTTAACTTTGTTAAGGGATCGCAATGACCCATGACCCATAACTTGCTTTGTACTTGTAGATCTGGATTGAGTAAACTGTCAATAATGTGTCATTTGACATATAACCAACCCTTTGTCTCAAAAAAACATATATAACTGTGTTTTGATCTCTCACAGGCGGAACAGTCCTCAGAGCTTTCTGAGAGACTGTCTCCCAGGTTGTAATCCTCAGGTTGGCTCGAATAAAATTTTCTCTTTCTTTCTTAGATTGACTATTGATTAATTTTTTCATCCATGGTGTAGAGACACCCCTTCTAATAATTTAATCCCTCTGGCTCCTAGTTGCAAAGCTTTTGCACATCTGCTCTTTGCCCCTTCAGTAACTGAGAGAAAGAGCAGGGAGCAGCAGGCAGAAGGATGATTCCCACTGAGCAGATGAGGAAACTGAGGCTGGGGAGGGGAGGAGTCTCAACAGGGATGAAGGAAGTCGGACCCAGCCAAGAGCGGCCCTCGGGCCTCAGGACAGCTGGACCCATGCTCCTCCCCTTCACCATCCCTGACACCCCACTCCCAGCCAGCCCTCGATGGGGGGACCCTAGGAGCTGGTTGCCGCATGACCTGAATGCAACTGTGATTCAGTTTCAGAAGTGACCTGCAGTGGATCCTCTTCTGTGCTGACCTGCCCTCCCTCATCCAAGAAGGCCCTCAGTACGTGCCCTAATCCGGGACCCCAACCCCTTGGCCGGCCGTGCGTTCTGAGCCTCTGCCCTCGCCGGGCTTTGTGAGGATTGACCCAGGAGTGTGGGAAGAGTGGGTTCATGCCAGGCAGCCTGGGGAGAAGGAGGAGGCCGAGGAGGGGAGGGAGAGGGGGAGCCTACCAGGTGAGGGTCCTGGGTGCATGCGCAGTAAACAGTTGGAACGAATAAGCAAGTGAACAAACGAACCTAGTCCATTATCTCTGACTCCACCTTGGCACCTGCTCCTCCTAGAAGCCCAGGTGACATCTCTCCCTACCCTCCCACCCACACCCCCAGCCCTCCAGCCCTGGTTCAGGCCTTGGCCAGCCTCTGTCCCAGGACGGGGAGTCAGGTCTCCCCACTTGGCCTGGGAGAGGAGAAGGGAATTCCGCCAGGGCGGCAAACCTGTTCCCCACACTCCAGTTTCCAGGCGAGAGGGGGCCCAGGAAAGACACGAGTTAGGGGTTGGGGGGCTGGGCCTGTGTCTCCCCAGGTGCGGGCTGGTGGCCTTGTGGATGGCAGGCACTCTTCTGGTGCCCCTCAGCGGCACCCCCCTGGAGAGACTGGTGCAGGTGGCCATGGAGAGAGGTTACACGGCCCAGGGGGAGATGTTCTCAGGTAGGTTGGGTGTGGAAGGGATTCAAGCCAGGTGTTCTACCGGAGGGGACTGGAGAGCTTGGCTAGGACACACCGGGCACATAAGGGAGCTTTGTTCCATTCTTTGGGCCCTTGTCCCCCCGTAGTAGAGCAGAGTGTCACAGGGTGGACTCTGGAGCCAGGCCACCTGGGGTTTCCATCCCAGCTCTGCCATTTCCTACTGTGTGGCCATGGACAAGCAGCTGACCCTCTCTGACCCTCATTTTCTGCATTCGTTCAAAGAGGTGATGGTCAAAGCGTTGAGAGGCGTTGATTCCTGAAAGCTTTTGGCATGGTGCCAGGCACACAGCGCTCGCTCTTTCTGTGTCTGCTCTGTCCCTGCAGTGACTGACATGGGCAGGCTCGCCCAAGAGGCACTGGGCTGCCAGGCAGAGGTGCTCTACGGCGGCCTGGGTGGTCCCAACAGAGACCACGTCCTGCAGCACCTTGTCGCCGGACATCCCCTGCTTATCCCGTATCCCAGGGCCAGGAAGGGAGCAGCAGGGCAGGGGTGGAGACGGGTGGGTCCCAGAGCCACACCACAGCTTTGGCCTTAACCCCAGTGCCAGCTATGACGAGGACTTCAACCACGAGCCGTGTCAGAGGAAGGGCCACAAGGCCCACTGGGCAGTGAGTGCAGGTGGGTCCCCCCTCCCATGCCCTGTGCCCTCACCCTGGATCTCCCCAG
Organism: Lipotes vexillifer; assembly: GCF_000442215.2. NCBI lineage: Eukaryota > Metazoa > Chordata > Mammalia > Artiodactyla > Lipotidae > Lipotes > Lipotes vexillifer. The sequence goes on from NW_006786304.1 coordinate 4,103,072, forward strand.
CCCTGTCTCCCCTTCTCACATTCTTACCCTCACACTGGCACCTCCCCACGACCCAGGGCAGGAACCAGGGTTGGGCCGCCCCTGTCTCTACAGGGTGCTTAGCAGGGACCTGGCCAGCAACAGGTACTTCAGTGTCCGCCAATCAGGGTTTTCCACAAACAGAAACTCAGAGCGCAGACAAGGATCAGACAGTCTGGGCTGCAGACTTGGTCCAGCCACTTCTAGGCTCTGTGACTCTGGGCCTCCATTGCCCTGTATCTGGAGATCAAGGCAAAAGTAGCACCCACATCATAGGCAGAAGACGTAAAACTCTTTGAATGGTGCCTGGTACGTTACATGTCTCAGTTAAGTGTTAGCTACAGTCAGCATGCTCGTCTTTCCACCTGCCTGAGAGAAGGCCAGAGTTGCACGTCAGGTGGCCTGGATGGAGGCTCCCGTATGTGCATGCCTCTCTGAGCATTGCTCTTCTGGACAGCTGGTGACAACTAGTTGACGATGTTTGCACTGTTCAGTGCTGCCTTGGCACCTCCCTGTGCTGACAGGCTGTTGGAGGCCGGACTTAAAATGCCTGCAGCTCTAGAGCCCAACACCATGGGTCTAAATCCCGGCCCAGCTGTCTGCCTGCTGGCCGTGCTGACCTCTCTGTGACAGTGTGGGGATGGAGGCGGCACCTACCCTGGAGGGCTGTGGTGGGACTCAGGGAGCCCCAGCCCCTCGTCAGGGCTCAGCTCCCACTCACAGCCCCCCTCTCTCCTCCCAGGAGTCCTGCTGGGTGTGCAGGGTATGCCCAGCCTCGGCTACGAGGAGGACCCTGAGCTGCCAGGCCTGTTCCACCCAGCACCCGGCACGCCCCGCCAGCCACCATCCCTGCCAGAGGAAGGCTCCCCAGGAGCCGTCTACCTTCTCGCCAAGCAGGGCAAGAGTTGGCACTACCAGCTGTGGGACTACGACCAAGTCCGGGACAGCAACCTGCAGCTGACGGACTTCTCTCCCTCTCGGGCCGCCGATGGCCGGGCGTACGTGGTGCCCGTCGGTGGGGTGCGGGCCGGCCTCTGCGGCCAGGCCCTGCTCCTCCGACCACAGGACTCCGGCCACTAGCCTGCTGCAGCCCTGAGCCGGGGTGACGGGGCGCAGCCACAGCTCAGCTATGTCACCATTTACAGAGTGCCCCATCTTCTCCTCTGTACGACAGCCTGGGGGCTTGGGCTGGATCTCTGAGGACCTCCAACCAGAGATCTTTCATGCAGGGTCCCCCCCGAATCCATCCAGTCCCAATCCTGGGCCTCAGCTCCCCCAAGCCCGTCCCCCAGTATTGATAACCTACTCTGGGCTGGGGTTATAGCCAGGAGCCCCACTGACAAGCTCCCTCTCTGCAAGAGAGAGACTGACAACCACTCAGTCCCCAGGGCTTGTCCACCCCACCTCAGTGTTGCAGCCACCCGTTTCTGGCTGCTGTCTGCCCTCTCTCTGGACCCCTTGCTGCTTCCCAGTGTCTGTCCATGTGGAGCCAGGGAAGCCTTTTAAAACGCAAACCAGGGACTTCCCTGGTGGTCCAGTGTTTAGGACTCCACGCTTCCACTGCAGGGGGTACAGTTCGATCCCTGGTCAGGGGGAACTTGAGACCCTGCATGCCACGCAGTGCAGCATACTTCTTGCAGGGCAGGGACTAAACTCACCCCGCCCCAGGTCACCTCCCTTACCCCAGGCTGTTCTTCGTCACCACCAGCCAGGCATAGTGGCCTCTCGGGTGCCTAGGGTGTCCTGTCTCCCCCACCCCCCAGCCCTGTGTCACAGACAATTCTGGAACTGCTCTACCCTGGCTCCTTGTCACTTCCTCTGGGAAGACTCCCTCTGGCTGAGCACCTCCTCCACCTATGTGTTCTCCTGATTTAAAAACAAAAGCAAAAGCCTCTGAGACTAGTTATTTGTGCCAACCCCTTTACCCCCCCCCACC
>NW_006786304.1:4105256-4114503 GCF_000442215.2 Lipotes vexillifer
GGAAAGAGAGAGCATTTAACGAATACCTATTCCATCCGTTCCGAAAGGGGAGGAACAGATCTGTCCTGGTCACTGCTATGTCCCCCATGCCCAACAAAGGGTTTTATTAGAAACTACAGTGTAGTGTTTCTTACCCACCCCAGCCCTGACACCCTGGGTGGCACTATCCTGGGAGCCCTGGTGCACTGTCCTGGGAGCCCTGGAGGACAGGGCTTGGAGTTGTCTTGGTCACCCCTGTGTTCCCTGCACAGAGCCAGGCACAAGAGTACCAACTCGGTGAAGCGGATGAATGAACCCGCCCACTCTGAGCCTGCCTCTACCCCAGACCAATCATTATCCCATCACCCTACCTGACGCTAATGCTCCAATTACGAGCTTTGAGCCCACAAACCCCAGATACAAAAGACAAAGGTGACTGTAAATGTGCTGTTTATTGGGGTGTCGTCACGGAAAGGCAGTGAAACAGTTTTGCCTCCTGTTCCCCAGCGCTGCCCCGTCTTAACAACTACCTCTCACATAAATAAGTATAAAGATGGTCAGTAGAAAAGGAGCACACGTCAGCCGGAAGACCACGTTAGAGCTTTGGCTAAGGGATGGGGGGGGCACCTGTCCTCCCCAAGCCCAGCTTTGTGGGCCAGGAACCCAAAGTTAGGTGCAGGAGGAGGACAGAGGGGCGCTACCCACACCTCAGAGTGCTGGGGTCTTTGGTTTGGACCAGGTTGCAGGCCCACCTACCCTGCACCGCAGGCCCAAGCGGGGCCTCTTCACAGCAGAGGCCAGGGATGGGGGCCCTCCCGAGGAAGGCAGCTGGTTCCCAAGCCTGCTTTTCCCTTTTCCTTCTGAATGCCCTTCCTGCCACCACAGTCCGCTAGGAGGGAGGAGACAGAAAAGGGTAAAGGGCAGAAGGAGGACGTCCCGAGGCTGAGGCCTGAGGAACAAGGTTGTGCTGGTCACAGTGCTGGCATGGGACATGGCTGTGGTTTCAGTCTGCAGGGGGGTCAGCAGAGTTCTCCCAGGAGCAGGGCAGGAGCCCATGGGGCCAAAGGCGGGTAGGACAGGGTGAACTGGGCCCTGCCTAGTGGTGGCAGCTCTCAAGCCAGTCCCAGGGTGCCACACCCTCAGAGCCTCTGTCAGCACTTGGAGGGACCCCAGATGAAGAGACTGGGCTATAACTCTCCCGGGCGGGCCAACCAAGGTCTGCTACATTTGCTCACAAATGAGGTCTGGTTCTCGGGCCTGCAAGGGGCCAGCTCGTAGAGGGAGGGGCTGACGAGGAGGCCGAGGTTACAGTCATCCATGTGGTGACAAGCCTGAGGTCATGCCCGTGCCCTGCAGTACGTACACTGTGTTCTCTCAGGGCGTGTGGTTTAGTTGTGGCCTCTGCAGCCCCTCAGAAGACTTCCTGGCTGGTCAGGGGACCCAGTCTGGTTCTGACTCACTGCGGGACCCAGCCATGGCACGTGCCTCTCGGGCTCTTAACGACCTCCCCGCCCCCGAGGGTGCGGTGCCACCTGATCGCCAAGGCCCTCTGCATCTTCTGCACCGGTCCTGCGTGGTGTGCAGTGCAACCTTTCCCATCCCTGGACTTCAGGCCTCCATGCATCTCGGGGCCCCTCCAGCCACACGGGCACCATCCAATAAATAAACGTGATGGTGGGCGAGCAGGTCAGCTATGGGCCAGGCCCTGGAGAAGGTGAATCACGTTGTCGAGGCCCCAGAGGTAGCCGTCCTCGCGGTTGCCCTCAGCCCAGGGCAGCCGGTGGCTGAGCGTCTGGTGGTCAGGCAGGGCCACTGTCTTGCCAAAGTCGATCATCCAGACCTTGGCCAGGCCGGTGTGGTCATGCACAAAGAGGAGGGAGCTGCCTACCACCTGCAGAGGGAGAGGCAGGAGGTTAGAGGGAGGGGCAGGCACTGGCCAAGGTCCCGGCCCCACAGACTGCTGGGCAGGGTGGCTGACGGCATGAACTTTGGAGCCAGGCTGCCTGGGTTCAAACCCTAGCTCTGCCACTTATGGCTGTGTGGCCTTGGGCAGGGTACTTAACTTCTCCTTATCTCTGTGTCCTCACGTACAAAGTGGGAATAACGGAATAAGAGTACCATTTACCTCAAAGGTTGCTGTGCATATTATGTGTGAATTAATCCACAGAAAGCTCTTAGAAGAGTTGCCCGCATAAACAAATGCAAAACAGTGTTAACTGTTATCCTTTTTCAAGCTGGGGTACAAACTCAAATGCCCGCAGGATCCTGAAGCCGTCAGAGGGGCCTGGCGGGGACTGAGGGAGTGGATAATGCCTCCGCGCGGGAAGGGGCAGCAACCACTCAGCCCCAGCGGATTGCTGCTGGTGACGCCAGGCAAGTGGCTTCCTTTGTCCGGCTCGGTTTGCTCATCTGTAGAATGGGGGTGATGGTAACTGCCCCACCTCCTGGGGTCACTGCAGCATTCCACGTTCCACAGCTCACAAGCTGCCTTGTGGAGCTGGCCACACAGCCCTCCGGAGATACTGGGTTGTTTTTTCTTTTTTAGTTAGAAATACATTCCTTCCTTTCATCTAACGCCAGGTTTGCAAGCCTCTCCCTTTTTCTAGTCGGGTTTCAGACACCAGTGCTCCCAGAGAACCCGGATGACTGGGCAGGTGAGCAGGTGGCTGTCAGAAGAGGCAGACGCTGCCCAGCTCTGGATGGCTGTTGGCATGTGGCGAGCGGCCCAGGGTTACCATGTCTCTCATGGTGCCAAGAGAAACTGGAAATCCCGATTTTAGTGTGAACTCTACATCTTTATCATGTTTTCAATGCTGGCAACTAATTTTTTTAAATGTTTAGTCACCGGGCAGGTGAAACCAAACCTGAGGGAATAAGAGGCGGGGCCCCCAGGCCTCCTCTTTGTGACTCGCGTGTAAAGCTCAAAGGCAGTAACAAGGGTGATGAGGGTGATGTTTGGTGATAACAAACGTGACCATAAAAGCTGGCACAGGGCTTCCCTGGTGGCGCAGTGGTTGACAGTCCGCCTGCCGATGCAGGGGACACGGGTTCGTGCCCCGGTCTGGGAAGATCCCACATGCTGCGGAGCGGCTGGGCCCGTGAGCCATGGCCGCTGGGCCTGCGCGTCCGGAGCCTGTGCTCCGCAACGGGAGGGGCCACAACAGTGAGAGGCCTGCATACCGCAAAAACACATACTGCAGGGTTCCTATGGGCTGGTCTTTAACTATATTAATCCACTTAACCTTCGTTACACCCATGCGGCAGGTGCTACTGTTACCCTGTCCTACAGGTCAGGAGACAGGCCTGCGGAGCTGCTGCCCAGGCTCAGGTGGCTGGGATTTGAACACAGGCTGGCCTGACGCCCAGGTTGGTGCTTTTTCAGAAGTCAGTGATATCAGGAAAAAGAGAGAGGGGCTTGACGGGGGAGGCGGAAGAACTTGGAGATAGACACAGTGACGTCACCACGGACTTTCTGAGACAGCCCCAGAGAGATGAATGTTTCCAAAAAGACACAGGCTGTGGAAAGGAGAGAGAGGAAAGGGGAGTGGGGACACCCACCAGATGAGGAAGGCAGGTAACAATAATTGTAAATAATCATGGGTATAAAATAACCACAAGAGCTAGGAGTCAAGAGCCCCTCTGTGCTCCTCACGGCGCTCTGCATTTGCTCATCTCCCACCTCAGCAGCTCTATAAGGAAGGTACTATTGTTCCTCCCCATGTCAGGAGGAAACTGAGGCCTGAGAGGGTAGGTCATATGCCCAGGGTCAAATGGCAGAGCCAGCCTCATCCCAAGGCCACCTGGCTGGGGTCCATGCTCCTAACTGTCCCACTTCCCTGAAATCCCTCGTGCTGCCTACCCTAAAGAAGCAAACCCCAAAACTCGGGGCTTCCTTTTATAGCTTTGGCCTGTGACCCTGTTGGTGGTTTCTGCCGAGTACCACCTGGACCCCGACACTCCCCCTCACACAGGGCCCTCTGTTCCCATGGTGGCCGGGGCTCGCACCTCGTGGGTCTTGAAGAAGGGGGAGTTCTCCAGAGCTTCACGAAGTTCTTCTAGGCGTGCCACGTACTTTTTCTGTGCATGAGAGGGAGGATTTCTTGGTTAGCTTATGGACTTTGTGGGTCCTTACCCACCTTGAGATCTGAACTCATCCCATAACCCCAGAGGAGTAGGCATACCCCAGCCAGAATGGGGTAAAGGGGGCGATGGGGAAATGGGAGGTGGCGGGAGGCAGGGGTTGGATGCATCAGGGTGGCACAGACAAGAGTGTGGTTGGGGACTTCCCTGGTGGCGCAGTGGTTAAGAATCTGCCTGCCAATGCAGGGGACATGGGTTCGAGCCCTGGTCCGGGAAGGTCCCACATGCCACGGAGCAACTAAGCCCGTGCACCACAACTACTGAGCCTGTGCTCTAGAGCCCGTGAGCCACAACTACTGAGCCCGTGTGCCACAACTACTGAAGCCCGCGCTCCTAGAGCCTGTGCTCCACCACAAGAGAAGCCACCGCAATGAGAAGCCTGCACACTGCAACAAAGAGTAGCCCCTGCTCGCTGCAACTAGAGAAAGCCCATGTGCAGCAACGAAGAGCCAGTGTGTCCAAAAATAAATGAACACAATAAATAAAAATTAAAAAAAAAAAGAGTGTGGTTGGTAGATTACATGAATACCCACAATTCCTAGCAGCTCCTCCCACCAAGAGGTGGAGTCTTTCCCTTGTAATCTAGTCTTGGTCTTATGACTTGCTTTGGCCAATAGAACATGGCGAGAATGATGGTGGCCATTCTTAGCCTAGCCATCGAGAGGCTTTGCTTTTTCACTTGTTTTCTTGGCCTGCTGCTTCCACCATGAGAACAAGCCCAGGCTGGTCTGCTGGATGGAGCCAGGAGCTGAGACAGTGAGGCAGTCACCAGACATGAGAGCAGGGCCCTCCCACCAGCTGGCCTGATGGTGAGCAATGCCAGCCAGTGTCAGCCAACCTCAGCCCAAGGCAAAAGACTGTTGATGTGGGAGGAACAATGATGGTGGTGGTCCTAAGCTGCTAAATTTGGGGGCATAGGTGTCCCGCTCACCAGGATTGCGCGGTTCCCATCCACAAAGTCCTCCAACGTCTTTGTCACCTCCTCCAGCTTCCGCGTCTTCCTGAAGTTAGTGTTGCAGGTCCTGTCGGCTTTCTACAGGATGAGGGGTGCCATACTTTTTCCTTCCCATGCCCAACACCAAGCAGCCTCAGGCACTTCCAGGGGCCACCTACCCACCTCCAGGCTCACTTGCTGTTCAGGGGAAGCTAGCCCACCTGCCTAGCCCCAAGTCATACTCCTGAGCAACCAGTCCTTTAAGTCTAACCTTGAACCCTCTGGTTGAGCCAGTCTAGCCGAGTGGGCTTTGGAGCTGGGTGGATCTGGCTTTGAATCATGGCTCTGCTAATTCGTAGCTAGGTGGCGTTAAGCAAGTCACTTCACCTGCCTCAGCCTTGAGCTCCTCATCTGGAAAATGGGAATTGTGTTAGTATCTACCTCCTAAAGCTGGTATAAGGAGGAGGAGAGATTGGGTGTGTAGGATACACTGCACAGTGCCTGGCACATAGTAAGTAAGCACTCAGTAAAAGAGACTAATGTTATTTTTTGTCTGAGAGAGGCACAGAGAGCCCCCTGAGTCATTCTGCCATGCTGTGCCAGGTGCCCTGTAGGCAATGGTAACATGGAGGTAACAGCACAGGTAACAGCACAGATGAGGGATACAAATACTGGATAAGATCATCACAAAGGGAGATAAGAATAATGGAGTACAGGGAGTTATAAAGAGGTAAAGACCCTGAACTAGTCGGATGGAACTCAAGGAGGGCTTCCCAGAGGAAGTGAAATTTGGAAGGAGTCAGGAAAATGACTGGGAGTCAGTCAACCAGGGGAGCAGGGGAAAAGTACTCCTGGCACAGGAAACAGCATGTGCAGAGGGCCTGTGGCAGGAGAGAACAGGACCCTTTCAAAGAAATGAAAGTGTTTCACTGTGCCATCTATAGGGGACTGTGGCACATCCACAAAGAGCTATTATAGAAGGAATAGGAAGGAAGGGAGGGAGGGAGGGAGGAAGAGGATCTCCTATCTCTCTACGAAATGATATGGGAAACTCCAGGACTATATGCCCCCTTTTGTAAAAACGAAAAAGGGAGGAGGGACTTCCCCAGTGGTCCAGTGGCTAAGACTCCACACTCCCAATGCAGGGGGCCCGATTCAATCCCTAGTCAGGGAACTAGATCCCACATGCCGCAACTAAGAGTTCACATGCCGCAACTAAAAAGATCCTGCATACTGAAACTAAGACCCAGTGCAGCCAAATAAATAAATTAAAAAATGGGAGGAAAAGGTAGTATATACAACTGCATTTGTTTTTAAATACAGGAAGAAATATAAGAAACTGATAAAGTGGTTCCCCATGAGGAGGGTGTGGTGGAGGGACAGAATGGGAAGGACGGCAACAGTGTTGGGAGAGAGATTTCTCCTATATACCCTTTTATAATATTATTTTGACTTTTGAGCTGTGTGAATAGCTATTCAAACAATTAGATTTAATTTACAAAAAAAAGAAAGAAAGGGGCTACCCTAGTGGTGCAGTGGTTAAGAATCCGCCTGCCAATACAGGGGACACGGGTTCGAGCCCTGGTCCGGGAAGATCCCACATGCCGCAGAGCAACTAAGCCCGTGCGCCACAACTACTGAGCCTGTGCTCTAGAGCCCATGAGCCACAACTACTGAGCCTGCGTTCTAGAGCCCACGCTCCGCAACAAGAGAAGCCACCGTAATGAGAATCCCACACACTGCAACGAAGAGTAGCCCCCGCTCTCCGCAACTAGAGAAAGCCCGTGCACAGCAACGAAGACCCAATACAGCCAAAAATAAATAAATAAAATAAACAACTTTTGAAAAAAGAAATAAAGAAGAAAAGAGAACATTTTTCTCCATTAGGAGGAAAAAGCCCCTCCAGCTGCTGTGTTGGATGATGGATCAGAGGAGGTGAGACCAGCATCTGGGAGGCCAGGGAGGCTGAGTCAGGAGAAGATGCAGCTGGACTAAGACAGGGTCTTGGTCTTGGGGAGGGGAAAGAAGATGGAATCAAGAGACCTTCAGGCAGATGGATAAAGAAAACTTGGTCTGTGATAGACACAGGGGTAAGAGAGAAGCAGGAACCCTCCTAGTGCATTTTTCCATCCTCTGCCATCTCCTGCTCTCTCTCCAGATCTTGCTTCTTTCCTGCTTTCTCTGACACCCTGGTTCCTTGGGAAGCCCTGCCTCAGATCTAGCTCTTAGCCCTCTACAAACAGGCTAGCAGCTCCTGGCCCTCACCTTGATGCCCTCGATCCGGAAACCCAGGGTGGAGGTTGAGCTCACGGTCTCCCTCCACTGCATGTAGCGGGGCTTGGTGACTGCACCCTGGGCATGTTCCTCGGGGGTGGGGGCCCCAGGGTCCACAGCCACCATCTTCTCATACATGTCCTTCCGGGGCCGGGGCCGTTCTCGCGCCTTCACCAGCTCCTCCTCCAGGTAGGTCCTGGGACACAGAGGATATAACAAGGGAAATTACGAAGAACAAAGCTGGAGGACTTACACTCCCTGATATCAAGGCATGTTACAAAACTACAGTGTGGCACAAGAATATACAAATAGATCAATGGATCAGAACAGAGTCCACAAACAGACACACGTACATTCACCCAATTTATGACAAAGAAGGCACCACAATTCAATGAGAAAAGGGCAGTCTTTTCAATAAATGGTGCTAGGTCAATAGGATATCCATAAGGCGGTGGGGAGAGGGGAATGAACCTCGATCTGGGCCTCAGACCATAGACAAAAATTAAATCTAGGTGGATTGCAGATCTAAATGCGATAATTAAAACAAAGCTTGTAGAAGAAAACATAGGAGAAGATCTTTGTGACCTTACAGTAGGCAGATTTCTTAAACACAAAGCTACTAACCATAATGAAAAAAATTGACAACCTGTACTAAATTAAAAGTCCTTCTCGGGACTTCCTCGGTGGCACAGTGGTTAAGAATCTGCCTGCCGGTGCAGGGGACACGGGTTCAATCCCTGGTCCAGGAGGATCCCACATGCCGTGGAGCAACTAATCCAGTGCACCACAACTACTGAGCCTGCGCTCTAGAGCCTGCAAGCCACAACTACTGAAGCCCACATACCTAGAGCCCATGCTCTGCAGCAAAAGAAGCCACCGCAATGAGAGGCCCATGCACTGCAACCGCAACAAAGAGTAGCCCCAGCTCGCTGCAACTAGAGAAAGCCCACGTGCAGCAACAAAGACCCAACGCAGCCAAAACTAACTAACTAAATAATAAATTAAAAAAAAAACTTCTGTTTATCAAAAGACGTTAAGAGAGTGAAATGGGAGAGTTGGAGTGTGTGTGTGTGTGTGTGTGTGTGTGTGTGTGTGTGCATATCTCCAGCAAAGGACTTGTATCCAGAATATATAAAGAATTATACATCTTTATAATAAAAAGAAAAAGAGAGACCAGTAGAAAAATGGGCACTTTTCAAAAGAGGATATCCAAATGGCCAATCAATCAATGCTCAAGTTGTTTGGTCATCAGAGAAATCAAAATTAAAACCATAACTATTCACCAGAATAGTTAAAAGTAATAAAACAGGTAATACAAAGTGTTGATGAGAAGATAGAACAGAACTCTCATACACTGATGGTGGGAAAGGATGCTGGTACAACCGCTTTGAAGATTGGCTTGGCGCTATCTTCAAAAATGTCCCCCCGACCCTTCACCTCTGCCCCATGGCTGCCCCTGAAACTACCTGCTGCCCATCTTGCAGTCCATGATGGAGGGGTTCTCAAAGTCTGCCAGGAGATCTTCCATCTGGTTGAAGGCCTGGCCATCCTGCTGCACCATGCCATAGTAGGCTGGCACGAAAGGTCGCAGGGGGTCACGCATCAGCTGCTCCAGGCTGCGCTGCTCATACTGACAGAAACGCTTTAGAATCCAACCATCCTCTCCTGCCTGGAAGTTCCCTATGAGCAGCAGTCAATGAGAGGGTCAAAAACTGAATGAGCAAGGGCTTCCCTGGTGGCGCAGTGGTTGAGAGTCCGCCTGCTGATGCAGGCAACACGGGTTTGTGGCCCGGTCCGGGAAGATCCCACATGCCGCGGAGCGGCTGGGCCCGTGAGCCATGGCCACTGAGCCTGTGCGTCTGGAGCCTGTGCTCCGCAACGGGAGAGGCCACAACAGTGAGAGGCCCGCGTACCGCAAAA
>NW_006786304.1:4114513-4121917 GCF_000442215.2 Lipotes vexillifer
AAAAAAAAAAAAAAAAAAAAAAAAACTGAATGAGCAAGAGAATCCCCCGACTTCCTGTAGGTATCAGGTCCTGGCCACCATCATCTTGCCTGATCCTTCCGCAATACCTTCTTTTCCTACCAGCAATTCTCAAAATCTTGGCCAGAGGTGGTGAAGGAAGGACCTAGTTCTGCATTTTGTTTAAACAGAGCCCTGTTCACAGCACACTGTGTCCTCATTTGTTTTGTAATTTTGGATTATGAGCTCTCGATCAGCAATGGGAATTTTTGTGAGATCTGAGTCAAGAGCATAACTCTCCAAAGCAGATTTGCATTTGCTTCTGCCTGGAGTCCCAGAGTGCTAACAATCAGGGCCTTGTTAATTTACAAATCTGGCATTTTGTAGGCCATGCAGAAAGTGTAGATTAGAATTACAAATTCTTATTGAGGCAGATAGTATTTTCAGATTATATTTTCCAAAGATGGCTCCAACAGTAGCTCATGTCCCACATGCTCTTATAGAATTTTGCCACTCCCATCAAGAAGTGGAATCTAATTCTTTTCCTCTTGAATCTGAGAGGGCTTATGGCAGAAGCAACACTGTGACTTCAGATCTAAGTCATAAATGGAGATGCAGCTTCCACTTTGTTGGCAGAGACACTTGCCTTTCAGTCCTGAGCTACCATGTAAGAAATCTGATTATTCTGAGGCTACCATACTGTGAGGAAGACCAAGCAGCTACACATAGAAGTCACATATAGGCTTTCCAGCTGGCAGCCCCAACTGAGAACCAGCCAACAACCAGCATCAACTGCCAGGTGTGTGAATGAATGAACCTCCAAAGGTCTCCAGCTTGCAGCCTTCGAGTTTGCCTAGCTGAATTCCCAGATATCACGGCGCAGCAACAAGCCAGCCCTACAATGCTCTGTCTGAATTCCTGACCCAAAACTTATGAGTGTAATCAAGTGGTTGTTTTATTCCACTAAGTTGTTTGTTTGTTTTTTTAAACCACCACTAAGTTTTGAGTTTTTCATTTTTGGTATATTTTAAACTCAGCAATAGTAACTAGGATACATACAGATGGCAGGCCTGTGTTTACAGTTTTAGGGGGGCCTTGCCTTTCTCTGACTCAGTTCTAAGGATGAACAGGCAGATAAGTTCCCTTCCTGCCTCCCTTTGCTGGTGGGTACAGTTGGTCTAGTCCAGCCCACAGCCTGTTTTTGTAAAAAAAAAAGCTATTGGAACACAGACACACTCACAAATTTATATATTAACTATGGCGGCTTTTGTGCTGCAACAACAGAGTTGAGTAGTTTATATCTATTATCTAGCCCTTTACCAAAAATGCTAGATTCTAGGCCTTGTGCTATTATGTGCTAAAGAGATTGTGCTAGGTCCTGGGGAAAAAACATTATAGCTATTGTTTATTGGGGGCCTACTCTGCTCTGGCCACAGGGTGAGGACAGGGACTGGTAATTGCCATTTATGAGGGGTCCATCTCTCAATCTCAGCACACATTTTTTTTTTTTTTGCGGTATGCGGGCCTCTCACTGTTGTGGCCTCTCCCGTTGCGGAGCACAGGCTCCGGACACGCAGGCTCAGCGGCCATGGCTCACGGGCCCAGCCGCTCTGCGGCATGTGGGATCTTCCCAGACCGGGTTTGCATCAGCAGGCGGACCCTCAACTACTGCGCCACCAGGGAAGCCCTCAATATACATTTTGATTTTAACCCTTTAGTTTACCCTGCAGGGGAGGGACGATTATCTCACGCTACAGATGAGGACACTGAGCCCCAGTGAGGGAGAGTAACTTGCCCAGGGTCATCCACAAATAGAGAGCAGAACTCGGATTTGAGCCCAGGCCCATCTGTCCCCATGGTCGAAGATTTGCTCCCTGCCACCGGGAAAACAGGAAACAGCCCTCCATCCTGATGTATGAATGGCCCAGCCCAGGCCTAAGCACTTCCCATAAAAGCCCCATGAGCTGGAGACTGTCACCAAGCCCATTTTACAGATGGGGGAACTAAAGTACAAACGGCAGTTCCTTCCCCGCCCAGGCATCTCTGCCCAGCCCTGCCTGTCCCCCACCCTCCCTTCTCCCCCCGTGCTCACCAGAGTGTCCAGACAGCTGGACCCAAGGGTAGTGTTTTCGGAAGGAGACCATGAAGGGCGAATACTTCAGCACTGTCTTCAGCTTATTCCATGGTTTGTTCTGTGTGGGGCAGAAAGGGTGGGGTCAGGGCTAGGGCCGGGGACGGAGGGGGATGGCGCTGCTGCCGTGAGAGGGAACCAAGGTGGACCGGGGGTCCTTAGGGGGGCTTCCTGGGATCCCTGGGCCCAAGCTTGTTGCGGTGAGCAAAGCTCACTGACTTGAGCAATCACAAACTCCCCAGAGGCCTCAGCAAAGGCAGAGAAGAGTCTCTGTCCATTTGTCTTGGTGTCATCACTTTGTATCTGTGTCTCTCTGTCCTTCTCGAAGGAGCAGAGATAGGCTAGGTTGTGTTGCAGTCACCAGCAACTCCCAAATAGTCCCCCGACATATATACATCAAAAAGGTGGTTCCAGGGAAAATGATAAAGGCAGGAGTTGATGAATGGAGGCCGAACCACAGAGAGAGACAGACACAGAGACAGATGACAAAGTGATGACAAAGACAGGGACAAAGATGGAGACTGCAGCAGTCATGACAGCTGCTTACCAAATAGCTCCAGCCTGTCCCCCTACCAGGGATATCCCCGCCCTCTTGAACTCAGCTTTGGCCAATGAAGTGTGAGCAGAAGTGTCACTTTTGGGTGGAAGCCTTAAAGCCAACGAATGACTCTCCATGTTCTTTTCCCCAGTGTAGAAAGGGGTGGGGGACCGTAGGACAGAGGCTGAGTGAAAACAGCATGGAGCAGGGCAGCCTCAGCCACCACTGACCCACGGTCAGTGTGAGGTAGGAACGAAAATAATCCTTTGTTGGGAATTCCCTGGTGGTCCAGTGGTTAGGACTCCATGCTTTCACTGCCAAGTGCCTCGGTTCAATCCCTGGTTGGGGAACTAAGATCCTGCAAGCCTCGGGGCCAAAAAAAAAAAAGAAATCCTTTGTTGTTCCAAGTCACTGAGTTTGGGGGCTGTTTGTCACTATAGCAAACCCTGACCTCTTCAAACTGACACAGAGATAGGCACAGAGTTACTAAAAGAGAAAGAAATATAGAAAGACAGAATGGGAGACACAAAGTAATGACAGAGAAAGAAAAAGAAACATAGATGCAGAGAAAGACAGAGAGAGAGCAACAAAAAACCAGAGAAGCAAACAGAAAACAAGGATTTAGTTGTATCATGTGGACTCAAGCAAGAGCTTCTTGAGACCTGGTTACTGCCTGATTCATTGCATTTGCATATGCACGCACACACACGTGTGCACACGCGCACACACACGAATATCTTCTCTGCTCCAAGCACACAGCAGGCCCTTAGCAAGGATTGGGAGAATGAGTCCTCTCCAGAGAAAAAAGCTATGTGGCTCATCTCCCCCCACCCCGGGGTCAAGGCCATGTTCTCTCCTACCCCCCAGAGCCCAGCTACCTAGCAGACATCTAATGGATGGTGGGAAGGTCAAACACAGCCAGGGGTTGGACTGAAGGATTCAGGAGGGGCTATTCCCTCCCCTCTCCAGCTGCCAGCCGTGAAGAGGAGGTGATGAATAAAGGTTCCTGTTTACTAAGCACCTGGAACATTCCAGGCACAATGACAAAGGCTCAGTGTGCCATAACCTACTTAATCCTAAAAACACAACCCACAGGAGGACTGCTGACTGTGTTACAGAGGCGGAAACAGAGACTCAGACGGGTGAAGTCACCTGCCTAAATCACACAGCATAGTGCTGGGGTTCTACCTCTGGTCTGACTCCACTGCCCTGGGCTTATCCATTACAGCCCTGCTAGATTACAAGCCTTGAGGGCAGGGACTGGGGTTGTCATGGTTACAACTGTGTCCCCAGCCACGGCCTGACACACAATAGGTGCTCCAAAAATGTAGCTTGGGTTGAAGAAGGTTGATTAAATGTCTTTTTTTTTTTTTTTTTTTATCATAAGCAGGTTCAGTATCTTCTCTTTTTTCTTAGATCTGATGGTTAATCTGGGCTTTCTCAGATGGCTTCATCATGGCCTCAGCTCACATCTCCTCCTCTGCCAGGAAGCCCTCTCTGATACCCCAGGTCTGGCCAGTCTCTAGACTCCCACAACCCTCTGAGCTTCCCCCATCCCAGCCCTGAGCACTCTGAGCTGTCACTGACTGGTGATGGGTCTGTCTTCTCCACCGGCCTGGGAGCTCCATGCGGGCAGTGTCTGGGTCACTACTGTGTTCCCAGGAAAGCCAACATGGGGCCAAACACAAATTAGGGACCCTGGGACTGTCTGTTGTCTGATTAGGAGGACAGGATGGATGTGAGAAGGAAGGAAGGTGGGGGAGGGGGGAGAAAGTAGCTGGGCCTTTAAGGTCAGATGGGATTTCAAAATGAAGCAAGAAGGAAGCGAGGGGTATTCTGGGTGGTGGGAACAGCTTGAGCAATGAGTGGAGGCAGGATGGCTGCAACATGTTCAGGGAACAGTGTGTACTTCGGCTCCCTTGCAGCAGCAGACAGGATCAGGAGGGGAGAAGGGAAGCTGAACGTAGAAAGGAGCCTGGAGACAGGAAGCTGTGAACACAGGACTGAACTCCTGATCGCTATCAGGCAGGCCCTGGGGAGCCATGGAAGACTCTGGAACCGGGAACGTTGAAAAGTTAGTCAGAGCTGGGTTTTGGAGGCAGATTCTAGGGGATGAGGAAACACTGGAGACAGCGAGGCCTGGGAGGAAGGCAAGTTAGGGACAGATGCACAAACTGCAAGGGGTGAAAATGACTGGGTTTTCAACTAAGCCAGCACTGAGTTAGAATCCAGGCTCCGACCAGATGTGGCCAACTCTAAGCAAGTGACCTCACTTCTCTAGGCCTTAGTTTCCCCTCTGTAAAATGCAGATAATAATAATCCCAATCTTATAGTGCTTTTATAAGGATTCAAAGAGTTAACACACATATAACACTTGGAAAAGTGCCTGGTATTCAGTAAGGGTTTGAATCTCAGCTCTGTGTCTTCCAAGGTCTGTGACCTTGGATGAGTCTCTGTGCCTCAGTTTCCTCGTCTATAAAATGGGGATCATAGTATCTACCTCATAGGGCTGCTGTGAAGATTAAGATGAGTTAATATAAGCAAAGAGCTTAGCACAGGGAATTCTCCGGCGGTCCAGTGGTTAGGACTCTGTGCTCCCAATGCAGGGGGCGTGGGTTCGATCCCTGGTCGGGGAGCTAAGATCCTGCATGCCTCGGAGTGTGGCCAAAAAAAATAAAATAAAAAAGAAAGCTTAGCACAGGGCTGGGCATGAGCGAATGATAGCTGTTTTTTTCGTTTCTTCATTCACTCCAGCTCAGCTGCTCTGAGATGCCAAGGAGATGAGGGAGTAGGCAGAGGGAACAGCAATGGCAGAGAGCCCCAGAGGGTCAGCGCCTTGGCTCCGGCACAGGCAGGCTGGGGCAGGTCTATCTCTTACATCTGTGGCGACATGTGTGCGCACGTTCCTAAAGGGAAGCATGTGGGGTGACGGGGGCTCAGGGCAGATTCCAGCCAGGGGCCCCAGGACAATGGGAGGACCCAGCAGGCAGACCCACCAGAGGCTCTCACACCTGCCTATGCAGTGACCCTCCCTCCCTGAACCTGCCCTGACGGCCTTCCTGATTCCCCAGAGAACCGCACCCAAGCTATGGATGAGGGTGGAGGATGTAAACAAGAGTGTGCAGGAGCACTCTGGGGAGCGGGGGCGGCAACGCAATGGGGAGATGGGAGAGTCCCTGGCCAGGCTGGGGGTCCCTTAGCATTTTGGCTTCAACCAGCTCTTTGAGAATCTGATAAAAGCTGGGAGCTCGCTCCCTACAAAAGTGAATGAGCTAAGGGGTGGTGAAGGCTGATGACCCTTTAAGGCAGCTACAGGCCCCAGACTTAGAAAAGTGGGGTAGAAAGTGCACCCTTTCTGTCTGCCTGAACTAGTGTTCTTTAGAGTTTGGGGTCACAGACTGTGATCCAACAGAAGTCACAGATCGTTGCTGCAAAAACACGTGTATACACACACAGTTTCACACAATTTCAGGGACTCCTGGGTACCATGAAGTTGGCCAGTGGCCATCCATTTTAGACCCCAGGACTGGAGGCAGTGGGCGAGGGGAAATGAAGAGAATTAGCAAGAGGTTGCCTGGAGGGGGTTAGTAACCATGCTGTTGGATGGAAGAGGTGCCTGGAGATGAAATTGCTGGTGGAGTTCTAAAGAACTTCTCAAAGGAAAGGCGGGGGCGGGGGCGGGGGATACGGGATCTGTGGGGATGTGGCTCAAGGGCAGGATGGGTCCCACTCACCCCAGACCTGTCCTCGGGGTCGCTGGAACCTCCACCCCCGGCCACCACGTCATCCTCAGACTCGTCGAAAGAGGAGGCAGAGGAGAAGCCTCCACTGCCCCCTTCAAACTGGGAGGGGGGTCCCACTGGCTGAGCCTCAGGCTCGGGGGTTTCAGGAGTGATGATGAGGCGGGGCACAGGGGTCAGGGGGCAACACTCCTGGTGAGAGTACAGGTGAGTCACCAACTCCCCGTGTTCTGGTTCCTCTAATGAGCCATCTTGGTTGGGCTCCCCCAAAAGGCAGTCTGTCCCAGGCTCTGTCTGGTGTCCATGAGTATCTTGTGTCTGGGGTCCATCAGTCCCAGGCTGTGGCCAGAAGCCATCAGTATCTTGTTGTGTTGGGAAACCATCGATGTCAAGCTGTTTCCAGGTTGTTTCCGTATCCTGTTGTATCTGGGAGCCATCAATGTGCTGCTCTATCCAGGGGTCTTTGGTATCCTGTTGTGTCCTGGAGCCATCAGTGTACAATTCTTTCCAAGAACCATCAGCATTTGGCTCTGTTGAGAGAGAGGCCCCTTCTGGCTGAGTCCGGACGCTGGACCTGTGCTGGTGGGTCCAGAGGTTATCAGCCCTGGGCTTGGCCCTCTCTGGCTGGGTCTGTGACCCATGTATTTCTAGCTCTGCCCACGGCCCATCAACCCCTTGCTGTGCCCAGAGGTTAGCCCTCTCTGGCTGACACTGGAGGTCAGACCTGTGTGGATCAGTCCAAAAGCCATCTGTACTAGTCTCCGTCCAGTCACCGGCTGTCTCCAGTTTTGACCAGTGGCTGCTCCTTTCTGGATGTGTCCGGAGGATGGACCTGCCTGGCTCCATCTTTTGGCTGGGCCGCTCCGTCCCCGCCCCGGAGCCAGCTGCTTCAGGCTCAGCCTGTCCGTCGGTCCCCGACTCAGGCCCGAGGCCGGCCCTCTCGGGCTCGGTGTGGAGGCTGGACTCCTCGGTCCGGGCCCGGGGCCCGCCCCTCTCCG
>NW_006786304.1:4122377-4128381 GCF_000442215.2 Lipotes vexillifer
ACCCCCGCCCCCGCCCACGCCCACGCCCACGCCCACAACTCCCGGGGAAGGCCCCGAAGTCCCGCCCCGCCGGACGTGACGTAAAGGGGTATGGGCCTTATCTGGCTCCTCCCGTCTCCATTCGCGCGGTGAACCTCGAGCGCATGGAGCTAGTCCAGGTCAGGTGTGGAGCGCCGGGATCCTGGTCCCGGATCAGTGGGGCCCCTCGCAGCACCCCTTCTACCTCCCCACACCCTCGAGTGACTAGTTTAGTCTCCCTATAACCCCCGGCGACGAGTCCGGCAGCGCGCCCATTCTTCACGCAGCGCCGGGAAGGACTTTCGAAGAGTTGGGAATTCCACTTGAGTGAGTTCGAGACCCGCCTCTGCTAGTTCCTAGCTGTGTTACCTTGAACGAGTGACTTCCTCTCCCAACCCCCTGCCCCAGCCCCAGACTCAGTTTTCACACCTATAAAATGAGGATACATTATATTACTTTATTGTTTTGAAAAATGTGTGCTCAGTGCCACAAGAGCCAGTCACTTTTACTAACTGGGAAACTGAGGCCCAGAGCAATGAAAGAATTTGCCTAGGGTTAAATGACGGGCAAAACCAGGGTCTTAATCTCTGAAGCTAGAACTCCTGGTTTCAAAGCTTGGCTCCAGCACTTACTTCCTGGATGACCTCTCCCAACAGACTTGTCTCTTCAGAGCCTCCATTTCCCCATCTGTAAAAAGGGTTGTTATGGGGATTTTTATTTATTTACAACAGCATTTACATTTGTATACTTGCTTTGTGCCAGGCGCTGTACTTACGGCTTTATACCCAAAATCTTGTAAGGTAGGGTTGATCATCATCCCCATTGCACCGCCAAGGAAACAGGCACAGAAAGGCAAAGCGGTGAGTCAAGATCACACATCTAGGGAATTCTGACAGTCCAATGGTTAGGACTCTGTGCTTCCACTGCAGGGGGCCTGGGTTCCATCCCTTGACGGGAAACTAAGATCCTGCAAGCCGCCTGGAGAGGCCAAAAAAAGGGGAAAAAAAGATCACACAGCTCAATTGTGTAGATTTGAACTTTGGCCCATCTAATCCAAAATTTGGGTCTTTGGTCACTATTGTTTTTTAATATTTATTTATTATTTTATTTATTTTGGCCAAGCCAGGTCTTAGTTGCAGCATGCATGTGGGATCTATTTCCCTGACCAGGGATCAAACCCCGGCCCCCTGCATTGGGAGTGCCTTACCCACTGGACCACCAGGGAAGTCCCTTCGGTCACTATTGAGTGATACAACTTGATTTTGAGGCTGGGGGTGTTGGAAGAAGAGCCGGAAGTAAGAATATTTTCTGTAAATCAGTCCTGCCTCTGCTCAGAATCCTCAGTGGTTGCCATTCTCCTCAGGAAAAAAGCTACAGTCTTCACCATACCTGAGCTGGCTCTGCTTACCTCCCAGACCTCATCTAATCCTTTTCCCCTCACTCACTCTGCCCATTGGCATCTTTGCTATTTCTCTGAGATATCTTCCAGCACAGGGACTTTACACTGGTTGTTCCCTCTGCCTGGAACATTCTTTCCTCAGCTATTTCAATCGCTCCTTCCCTCACCTCCTTCAGGTTTTTACTCAAACGATGTCTCCTCAGTGAGGCCTTTCCTTTCCACCCTATTTAAACACACACTCTTCCCTCCTCTCCCTGCCCTTCCCTGGTTTGTTTTTCTCTTTAACAGTGTCACCTTATTACATATACTTATGTATTTTATTGTGCCTCTCACCAGAAGCCAGCACCAAGAGGGCAAAGATTTTTGCCTGTATTGTTCCTTGCTGTGTCCCCAGTGCCTAGAAAAGCAAGTGGTAAGCTCTCAATAGAAATTTTGAAAAGAATAGTTTTTCTATAAGAAGTTTCTCTCATGTATAGAGCTCTTGTTCTATACCAGCTCCGTGCCAACCTCTCTACAGACAGTTTCACTGCATCTCTTTCTCACTAACACTGAGCAAGAGGGGATGCCATGGCCCCACTTTATAAATGGGGACACTGAGGCTCAGAGCTCTGCCAGCCTGTAGTCTTTGCTTGTAGCCACCAGGCTATTTGATATGATCTCATGTATCTGATACCAGGCTTGGTAGCATGAGTCACAGCCCTGTAGGATAAGTTATTGTCATAGGTGCTTTTTATATATTTTGCCCCCAAGAGTGAGCTGCCACCTAGCTCCTGAGTCAGATCCTTGTGTCTGGAAGAGTACAGGGGGTGGTTTCTGTTTTGAAACAGTCACCTGGAAAGGGGCATTGGGCACAGACCCAGGGCTCTAAAATGAGTCATCTCTTTACAGACCAATGGGAAGTCATAGCAGGGTCCCCCTAATGCATCATACAGGCTGGGAAGCTGAGATCCAGAAAGTGTTGAGGCTCTTCTGAGGTCATGTAGCACAGGGACGGAGACAGGGAGGTCTGATTCCTGACAAAGGGGGTTAGACAGGGTTTGGGGGAGGCATTTCTGTGTGGGGAGTGTCATATCCTCTCTCCCAGTGGTGGGAGAGTTGTCCCAGCCAGCTGCTTCTATTCCAGACTGTGAGAAGAGGGGTGAGTCAGTTTACTGGGTCCGGGGGTGGGGCAGGGGGGAAGCAGGCTTTAAGCCTGTCCTCCCTCCCCCATCAACAACACACACACCCAGATGGGCTGGGAGCTGGTTTTCTGGGATGCCAAGGCTCCTGAGTCAGCACTGGGAATCTTGGCTGAGTGTGTTCTGGAAAATGTCAAGCCTACAGGAAACAAAGGGCTCCCACTCACACCATCCTGCAGGTGGGCGGGGAGCTGAGAGAGCAGGGTGTAGGAGGGAACAGGGGCCCAGTGTGCAAAGGGCTAGGTGTGAGGGGGTTTATGCACACCGAGGGCAACAGTTGGTGAGCAAGGCAGGGGGGTTATATGTGCAAGGGAGGAGGTTGGGTACCAGGATATGGGTATTTGAAGCAGAGGGTGGGTGTGCAAAGTGGAGGGGCTCCATGTGAAAGGGAAATGTTTGCTGGGAAGATGTGTGTTCAAAGGAGAGATGTTGAGCCTACTAGGGGTACAAATAAGGAAAACGGAGGCTGACAAAATGTTCGCGCAAAGGAGAGGTTGTGGAGTTTGTAAAGGAGAGGAATATTTGTAAAATAGACGTGTAGGAAACTAAAAGGTCCGCCGCGGACAAGGCACTTTGAAGTGAGTGGAAGGGCACAAAATAGCACGTGAGTGCTTCGGACCGTGGCCCAGCCCACCCTACCCTACCCTTAGGCCGTGGCCCAGCCCACCCTACCCTACCCTTAGGCCGTGGCCCAGCCCACCCTGAGGCCCCTGATCTGCTCCTCCATCATTCGCTAGCTGACCGGAGGGGGCGGGCATGAGAAGACTTCCAGAAATGCAGGAGCCGCCCCGCTGCGCGTAGCTGACCCGGACCCGGGGAGTGGGTGCTTAGCAACCGGGAGAAGTACCCAGTAACGGGGTTGGTAGGGGGGAACACCGGAAGAGTTGTGGGTGCCTAGCAACCGAGGGGAAGGCGGTGCCTAGCAACGATGGGGGTGCTCAGAGGAGTGGAGAGGTAGCTCTGGAGGATCTGTGGGTGTCTAGCAACAGGGGAGGACCTTAGCAACGGCGCGGAGTGGGACCAGGGGAAAGTGGTTTGGAGACGTGTTCGGGAAGAGCTATGGGTTCTTAGCAACGAGAGAGGGAACCAGGCGAAACTGGGGGCCTGTTAACAGGGGAGGAAGTCTTTGGTGGTGGGAGTCTTAGGGTGGACACGGAGGAATGTGAGGCAAAGACGGGCAAAGCAGGGAGGTCAGTCCCACAATTCCTACCCGAATAATCCCTCCTCTTCTCCCCCAGACAATGTGGCTGGAGGTGGGGGGCCTACTACGGGGGACCTGTGGACAGTGGGGCCGGACTACTGGTCTGCCTTGTGGGGCCCTGGGGCCTGGGCCGCTCTGCTGGGTAAGAGGCTGGAGAGGGGTCCCAAGGGGAGGAGGCTGAGGGAGGCTTCAGGGAGTCAAAGGACAGGGAGGGGTCTAAAGGGGCCAGGCTGATGGTACGTTCTTCACTCGTTACCGGTGTTCACGTCTCTTGCAGGGGCCATGTGGGGGTCCTTGGACCCAAAAGCTTCACCAGGATGGGCCTGGCAGGGGCCTGGGTGAGGAGGACATTCGCAAGGCACGGGAGGCCCGGATCAGGAAGACAGCCCGGCCCCAGGTATCATTGCCGCAGACCCAGCAACACCCCATGAAGGCAGCTGGCCTCCCGAGCTTGGGGAAGGGTGTGGTGGCAGGTTGGTTGGACTTCCTGGGTGCTGTGTCCACCTTTTCCCGCTCAGACCTTCTCTCCGTTTCCCAGCTGAGTGACCGTTCTCGAGAGCGCAAGGTGCCCACCTCCCGCGTCAGCCGCTTGGCCAACTTTGGGGGTAGGTATGACTGTGGGAGATTGTGACCTAGATCAGAGGAGGTGACATTTACACAATGAAGCAAGGGAGAGAGTGGATCAGAGACAGAGAGAGGAGGGAGAGATGGTAAAAGAATGAAGGCAAAGTCCTGTAGAACCAAGAGAAATAGAGAGGAATGTTGTGTTTATTGAGAACTTGGAATGTGCAGGGCCCCATACACATGTGGTCTCTGCACTGAATCAATGAGTGTTTGTTTCCGTCCTGTGGATGAGGAAGTGGAGGCAAAGGGAGGTGAAGTGACTTGACCCCGGGTCGTGCAGCAGGATTATTCAAACTTCAGGTCACAACCTGCATGAACGAATTTTCTTTTATTTATTTATTTATTTATTTATGGCTGTGTTGGGTCTTTGTTGCTGCGTGCAGGCTTTATCTAGTTGCGGCAAGTGGGGGCCACTCTTCATTCCAGTGTATGGGCTCCTCACTGCAGTGGCATCTCTTGTGGAGCACGGCTCTAGGCGCACGAGCTTCAGTAGTTGTGGCACGTGGGCTCAGTAGTTGTAGTGCACGGGCTTAGTTTCTCCGCGGCATGTGGGATCTTCCCGGACTAGGGCTTGAACCCATGTCCGCTGCACTGGCAGGTGGATTCTTAACCACTGCACCACCAGGGAAGCCCTGCATGAAATAATTTAGCAGGTTGCAACCAGCATTAAAAAGAAGAATGGAGGATTTCCCTGGTGGTGCAGTGGTTAAGAATGAGCCTGCCAGTGCAGCGGACACGGGTTCAAGCCCTGGTCCGGGAAGATCCCACATGCCGCGGAGAAACTAAGCCCATGAGCCGCAACTACTGAGCCTGCTCTCTAGAGCCCGCGAGCCACAACTACTGAGCCTGCTCTCTAGAGCCCGCGAGCCACAACTACTGAGCCCACATGCCACAACTACTGAAGCCCGCACACCTAGAGCTTGTGCTCCCCAACAAGAGAAGACACTGCAATGAGAAGCCCGTGCACCGCAACGAAGAGCATTCCCCGCTCGCCACAGCTAGAGAAAGCCCGCGCGCAGCAACGAAGACCCAACACAGCTAAAAAAAAAGAAGAAAAGAAGAATGGAAAATATGTGTACACGTAGAGTAAGGGAAAGTCTTGTTTCATGAAACGTTATATATACATCGGTCTCTACCGGTTATAAAGCGAATGTCTTCTTTACTGTGGATCATGGTTCAGGTTTTAAAGATACCGATTGAAGGAGTCAAATACACTGGTTAGAGCTTTGGCACCAGGCTGCGCGGGGTTCAACAGGTGATTATGCCGCATCTTCACTTTGTGACTCTGGATAAGTTACTTAACTTCTCTGAGCCTCGATTTCCTTTTCTGTAAAATGGAAGTTTTTCTGTAAAATTTCTCTCATGAGGGTGTGAGGACAAAATGAGTCAATGCGTAAAAGGCACTGGGAATGGTTCCTGGCATGGAGAAAAGTGCTCAGAAAATGCCAACTACGATTATTTACGGAGATGGTGACAGTGAAAGAGGCAGAGTGACCCGAGATGTCTTTAAGGACAAGGAGACAGAGGAGGCAGAGGAAATCAGAGCCAGAGAGCTAACATCCAAAGGAGGAAGTGAGGGAAAGA
>NW_006786304.1:4128407-4130577 GCF_000442215.2 Lipotes vexillifer
TGCCGGGTGGGCGGAAGGGCAGAGGTGGAGAAATAACTGACTTAGAAAAGGAGAGGTGAGCGTGAAGAAGAGATGTTGACAGAGAAACAGCCGTCATAGGAAGACAGAGAGTCCTGGCGGATCATTTCGGGGCCTTCTTACCCATGGCTGCACACTAGAATCATCTGGGATGCTTAAAAGAAAAAGAATTCTGAGGCCTCATCTCAGGCCAGTTCAACCAGAACCTTAGTGGTAGGGCCTGGGCATCGTATTTACAAAAGCTCCTCACATGACTCTGTGTGCAGCCAGGGGTGAGAACCACTAACCTGGGAGACAGAGACAAGGAGACAGGGATGGAGAAAGAGGTAGTCTCACCTCCAAGGGAGCCTCAAGCAGGGAGAGAGTGAGTAAGAGACTGATTTGGAGACAGAGGGATGCAAAGAGCTGACTACAAAGAGTTGGGAGACAGGTATACGTAAAGAGAGACAGAGGGGAGAGAGGGTCAGCGGGGTGGGGAGGGGGTGGGGGAGGAGATCTCCCCGGGGCAAGCGGGCACTCCGGCTCCTCTCTCACTCCCCAGGACTGGCTGTGCGCTTGGGGCTGGGAGCACTAGCTGAGGTGGCCAAGAAGTCCCTGCCCGGAGGACGTGTACAATCAGGTACGTGAACCACGCTGCCTGGATCCACACCCTGGCCTTGCTGTGTGACCTGGGGTAAGTGGCTTCACCTCTCTGAGCCCCAGTTTCCTCAACTGGAGAATGGAGCTGATGATAACATAACCACCTCTTAGGGTCGTGGTGGAGTGCTCAGAACAGGGTGAAGCTGCTGTCAGGATGGTGTTGAGTAGAAGCAGGTCATGAGAGAAAAAAATGTAAGCCATCCAGAGTTAAGTGCTTAACTGTGACCAGGAGAGGAAGCGTGAAAACAGAAGTGCCAGTGAGGATCTGTGGACAACAGAGACGGACTGGGCTGTGTAGAGATCAGCATTTGTGGGTACGATTCCGCAACATGTCGATGTCTTAAAACAAAAACGGGGGCTTCCCTGGTGGCGCAGTGGTTGAGAGTCTGCCTGCCGATGCAGGGGACACGGGTTCGTGCCCCCGTCTGGGAAGATCCCACATGCCGCGGAGCGGCTGGGCCCGTGAGCCATGGCCGCTGAGCCTGCGCATCCGGAGCCTGTGCTCTGCAGTGGGAGAAGTCACAACAGTGAGAGGCCCGCGTACTGCAAAAAACAAAAACAAAAACGGGTGGATATTCTAGATGAAAAAGAGACTAGAGAGATAATAACTGACAAATGGAATGTGTGAGCCATGGTTGGATGTTCGAAAAGAAAATAACTATAAAAGACTTCTGGGTGGGCTTCCCTGGTGGTGCAGTGGTTGAGAATCTGCCTGCTAATGCAGGGGACACAGGTTCGAGCCCTGGTCCGGGAAGATCCCACATGCCACGGAGCAACTAAGCCCATGAGCCACAACTACTGAGCCTGCGCATCTGGAGCCTGTGCTCCGCAACGGGAGAGGCCGCGACAGTGAGAGGCCCGTGCACTGCGATGAGGAGTGGTCCCCGCTCGCCGCAACTGGAGAAAGCCCTCGCACAGAAACGGAGACCCAACACAGCCAAAAAAATAAACAAATAATAAATAAATTAAAATTTAAAAAAAAAGAGAGATAGAAATCTAAACAGTTTCAAAAAAAATAAAAGACTTCTGGGGACGATTGGGAAAATCTGAATATGACTGGGTAGTAGGTATTCAAGAATTAGTGTTAATTTTCTTGGGTGTGATGTTGGCACGGTGATTGTGTAGGGGATTATTATTATTCACACAAGTGGAGTGCAGATCAGTCAGCAAAAGTATTGGTCAGTGTCTGAGTACATACGCACAGATAAAGTGGCTGAGGCAGCATGTTAAAACATTGAATCAGGTGTGCAGGTATTCACGGTGCTATGAGTGCAGTCTGTCTATTTGGATCTTTTTCAAAATAAAAAGTTGTGGGTAGGGCTTGCCTGGTGGCGCAGTGGTTGAGAGTCCGCCTGCTGATGCAGGCGACACGGGTCTGTGGCCCGGTCCGGGAAGATCCCACATGCCGCGGAGTGGCTGGGCCCGTGAGCCATGGCCGCTGAGCCTGCGCATCCGGAGCCTGTGCTCCGCAACGGGAGAGGCCACAATGGTGAGAGGCCCGCGTACCGCAAAA
>NW_006786304.1:4130855-4159387 GCF_000442215.2 Lipotes vexillifer
AAAAAAAAAAAAAAAGTTGCGGGTAGGTGGAGGAACAGGCTTTAGGGTAAGGCCAGACTGAATCTACACCCTGCTCTGCCACTTCTGTGCTGTGTGCCCCAGGGCCAGGCACGGTACCTCTCTGAATCTCTTGCTTCCTCATTTTGAAAATTAAGGCATTGGTAGTTCTTACTTCCTGGGGTGTTGTGGAGGTTCAGCCAGTGAATCCACAGAGACACTTAGAATTCTGCCTGGCACAGGCTGAGCCCTCAGTAAAGAACTCAGTAAGTGTTTTATGAAATAAGTAAAAGCTTAATAAACACTTTATTGAATAATAATATAATTTGTATATAGAACTGTGCACATATCATAAGTGTATAGTGTGGTTCATTTTCACAGAGTGGATGCATCTGTGCACCCAGATCAAAAAACCCTAGACCAGCAGTTCTCAAACTTTTTGGCCTCAGGATCCCTCTACACCCTTAAAACTGAGGAATGGATAAACAAGATGTATTATATCCATACAATGGGATTTTATTCGGCCATATAAAGGAATGAAGGGGCTTCCCTGGTGGCACAGTGGTTGAGAATCTGCCTGCTAATGCAGGGGACACGGGTTCGAGACCTGGTCTGGGAAGATCCCACATGCCACAGGGCAGCTGGGCCCATGAGCCACAACTACTGAGCCTGCGCGTCTGGAGCCTGTGCTCTGCAACAAGAGAGGCCGTGACAGTGAGAGGCCCACGCACCATGATGAAGAGTGGCCCCCACTCGCCACAACTAGCGAAAGTCCTCGCACAGAAACGAAGACCCAACACAGCCAAAAATAAATAAATAAAAATAAATAAATTTATTTAAAAAAAAAAAAGGAACGTAGGACTGATCCATGCTATCGTGTGGTTGAATCTTGAAACACTATCCTAAGTGAAAGAAGGCAGAGACAAAAGGCCACATTTTTTTTTTTAAGGCCACATATCGTATGGTTCCATTTATCTGAAATGTACAGAAGAGGGAAGTCTACAGAGACAGAAAGTAGATTAATGGTTTCCAGGGACTCAAGGGGAGGCGGATGCAGGAAATGGGAGGGGGTAACTGCTAACAGGTTAGCAGTGATGAAAATGTTCTGAAATTGATTGTGGTAATAGTTGCACAACTGAATATACTAGAAGCCATTGAACTGTGCACCTTAAAATGGGTGAATTATATCATATATGAATTATATCTCAATACAGCTATTAAAAAACAGAATGAGAACCCCAAGAACTTGTTTATGTGGGGTTGTATTTATGGATATTTGCTGTATTAGAGATTAAAACTGAAAAATATTTTAAACACAAGAATACACACACACACACACTCTCTCTCTCTCTCTCTCTCTCTCTCTCTCTCTCTCTCTCTCTCTCATCAGCCATCAGAGAAATGACAGCATCACAGGTCACAGCTTCTGGAAAACTCTACTGAACACTTGTGGGTGAATGAGAGTAAAAAAGGGCAAATAACATATTAATATTATTATGAAAATAGTTCTGATCTCACAGACCCTCCTAAAGGGTCTCAGGGGCCCCCAGAACACACTTGGAGAATTGCTGCCCTCGTTCTCCAGAAGCTCGTCTCGTGCTGCATTCTGGTACCTCCCCCCTCATTAAGGGTCACCACTGTCTTGGCTTCTGACCCCCTGAGATTAGTTTTGTCTGTTTTTGCTCCTTTATACGCATGTAATCAGACAGTGTATTCTCGTTTGTGTCTGGTTTTTTTGCTCAGCATTCTATTTGAGAGATGCATCCATGTTGCTGTGAGCGGTTGTAGGTTGTTTATTCAATACTGTAATAGTCACCCTGTCACTATTCCACAATTCCTTTGTTTGTTCTACTGATAGTCATTTGGGTTGTTTCCAGTTTGGGACTGTTATGAATAATGTTATTATGAGCCTTCTTGGAGTATCTGTTGGTGGACACATTTATGCCTTTCTCTTGGGAATATACCTAGGAGGCAGATTGCATCAGATATAGGTGTGTGCTTTACTGGAAACTTCCCAGCTGCTTTCCAAAGGGCTTGGGCCATAGCACTCTCATCGGCAGTGTCGGCGTTCAGGTGCTCCACATCTTTGTCAACACTTGGTATTGTCTTTTTTGTCTTAGCCATTCTGGTAGGTATACAGTGGTGTCATACTGATTATTTTTGTGGTTGCCATACTAATGATTATTCTCTCCACCCCAGAGGGAGGCTCCCGGCCAGGCTCCAGCCTTTTCCTTTCGGAGGCCAATGCCGAGCGGATTGTGCAGACCTTGTGTACGGTTCGGGGGGCTGCCCTCAAGGTTGGCCAGATGCTCAGCATCCAGGGTACAGCATAACCCTTGACTCCTGACCCCTGACCTCAGTTCCACCCTACCCCACCTACCACCAAGCCCCAACTTCAGAGACTCCCACAGGGGCCCCTCCTGGCCTCTCTCCTCACTACTTCCCTCTTCCCGATGTCTCCCAAGACAACAGCTTCATCAGCCCCCAGCTGCAGCGCATCTTTGAGCGGGTTCGCCAGAGCGCCGACTTCATGCCCCGCTGGCAGATGCTGGTGAGTGCCCAGAGGGGGAAAGGCTGCCGAGGGAGGCGTGCCCCACCTGCCTGGCCCTCCTGTCTTCATGGCTGTGCTCCCTGTCTCACTCTGAGCCTGTGTCCCCATGTGTTAAATGGGGACCACTAAAGCACACATCTCATAGGATTGTTGTGATGAGTAAATGAGAGCATGATGTAGAGCACTTAGTCGAGCTCCTGGCAGGCTCAGGGCTCTGTCAGGGCTGTTAAAGAGGTGGTGAATGGGCTTCCCTGGTGGCGCAGTGGTTGAGAGTCCGACTGCCCATGCAGGGGACACATGTCCATGCCCCGGTCCGGGAAGATCCCACATGCCGCGGAGCGGCTGGGCCCGTGAGCCATGGCCCCTGAGCCTGCGTGTCCAGAGCCTGTGCTCCGCAACGGGAGAGGCCGCAACAATGAGAGGCCCGCGTACCGCAAAAAAAAAAAAAAAAGCGGTGAAGTGCTGTGGTCAGGGACCAGATTTCGGTATTTCAAACCCTGGCTCTGCCACTTACTACCTGTGCGGTTAGACGTGTGGCCTGCCCTCTCTGTGCTTCAGTTACCCCATCTGTGATTGGTGGTAGTGATAGAAACGGCCACATCATGGGGCTGTGGAAATCAGTGTATGTGTAAAGCACTTTGAAGGGTCCCTGACACCCCGTGAGTGACATGCAGGTGTTACCTGTCCTTATTACCGGTCTTTTAATTAAAGGAGGGAGTGTCTGTAAATAGATTGGCACAGCGCCAGGCACTGAGTAAATGCCTGGGCAGAGGTGTGGAATCCGGAATCCAGCTACCTGCCTTCTGCCCTTGCCATGTGACCCTGGGCAATTACTGCCCTTCTCTGAGCCACTCTATATAGGGCCCAGCCCACAGGAAGCTCTCTGTAAATTTTAGTTCTTCTTTATCACATTAACTTTTGAGTTAATAATACAATATATGGGTATAATGAAGGATTATTATCAATCTTAACCTTACATAATAGCAATCCACACATCAGCCCGCACAGCCTCGGGAGTATGGGCTCAAGCTGGGCCTCCCAGTCTTCCAGCGCCTGGCTCATCACCTTGGTCAAGAGGTCTCTCTCTGAGCCTCAGTTTCCTCATTTGTAAAGTGGGGTAGCGGCCAAGAGCTTGGCCCAGGGCCCCATGTGTGGTGAGCGGGGTTATGAACGTGCAAAGCGCTCAGCACAGAACGTGAACCCGGCTGCCGGAAACCATGATGATGATTGTCATGACCACTATCCCCAGAGAGTTCTGGAAGAGGAGCTCGGCAGGGACTGGCAGGCCAAAGTGGCCTCTTTGGAGGAGGTGCCCTTTGCTGCTGCCTCAATCGGGCAGGTGCACCAGGGCGTGCTGAGGGATGGGACAGAGGTGGCCGTGAAGATCCAGGTGAGAGGGGAGGTGGGGCGGAGATGGGCTGGGCACCCGGCCGCCCCAGAGGGGTGACTCCCATCCTCCTCCCCTCCTCCCCTCCCAGTACCCAGGCGTTGCCCAAAGCATCCAGAGCGACATCCAGAACCTGCTGGCGGTGCTCAAGAGGAGCGTGGCCGTGCCGGAGGGTGAGGCGCCCAATCCACCCTGACTGTGGGAGGGTCACCCTGAAGAGGGAAAGCGGGGCTAGATGGGGGGGGCAGGGGGAGGTGGAGGGCCAGCTCGGGGCAGGGTGTGCCCTTGTGTGTGTGAGCGTGAGTGAACGCCTCAGCCTGTGTGTTTGAGACAGAACAAAGGGACACCAAGGCGGGGAAAGCCCAGAGTAGTATGGGCGTGTGAGAAAAAGACAAACTCAGAGATGCCAACAGGAGCCCAGACAGAAATCCAGAAACAGACACACAGGGGGTGTGTGGAGAGGGACTGGAGGCCTGAGAAAGAACCACAGAAACAGGAAGGGAGCGTAAGTGGGACCTCGCGTGTGTGTTACAGCATGTGAGACAGCGCCTGGGGGAGATGGAGCAGAGGTGTGTGTGTGTGCACGCACACGAGAGAGCGAGCGAGGGAGAGAGAGAGGAGAGAGGGAGAGTCAGGCCCAGAGGTAAGCTTCAGAGACACTGAGAGCAGTGTGAGAGAGTGTGAAAAAAAGGACAGAGAAGGACTTCCCTGGCGGTCCAGTGGTTAGGACTCCATGCTGCCACTGCAGCGAGCCCAGGTTCGATCCCTGGTCAGGGAACTAAGACCCCACATGCCACGAGGTGCGGCCAAAATATTTTTAAAAAAGAAAAATGGACAGAGGATAGGTGGCAGATGTGACTCTGACAGGGGCCTAAGGACCGCTGTGTGTGCCTGAGAAAGAGACCTGAGCAGAGAGGCTTCCGTGGAGCCCGCAGTTGTATGAAGGACAGAGGGGGAGTGCGTGGCCAGACAGTGTGGGTAAAAGGCATGGAGCGG
This sequence comes from Lipotes vexillifer, assembly GCF_000442215.2. Lineage (NCBI taxonomy): Eukaryota > Metazoa > Chordata > Mammalia > Artiodactyla > Lipotidae > Lipotes > Lipotes vexillifer. The sequence goes on from NW_006786304.1 coordinate 4,135,787, forward strand.
ACGGGGTGAGGGACGGTGAGAGAGGGACAGAGTGAGAGGCATGACTGGCAAGAGAAGACATCCCTGAGTGGGAGCCTGAGGGGTTGGGCAGGGGGCGAGGGGCAGGCTGTGGCCTTCCCTGCCTGACACGGCTGCCGCCCCTCAGGCCTGTTTGCAGAGCAGAGCCTGCAGGCCTTGCAGCAGGAGCTGGCTTTGGAATGTGACTACCGTCGTGAAGCGGCTTGTGCCCAGAACTTCAGGTGAGCTGAGGCCCCTACAGGCCCCTGGAGGCCCCCTTCCTCCCTCCAGCTTCCGTCCCGGACTGAGAGGGAGGTGGATGCCCTCACAGCCTCCGGCAGCTGGAGCCCTGGGGTAGGGCTGGCAGACTTTCTCTTCATTTGTTCATCCATCCATTCCTTCACTCATTACTTCATTCACACCCTGTGTCCTCTATGAGCTTAGGCAGGTCACTTCCTCTCTCTAAATGTCTCTACTTTCTCATCTGTCAAATGGGACGTAGAACCACTGCGGTCTGATGGGGGAGACAGACTTGTCAACAGGCACTCCGCCACACGAGATACCGTTACACCCACCAGACTAACAGAGATGAAGCAGTCTGTCTGTGTCAAGAGCTGGAGAGAACGGGGCTCCAGGTCCAGGGCATCCTTTGTACACTGGACAGAGGGAGAAATTGATACAAGCATTTTGGAGAAAGGTTGGGCATCATCAAGCCTCAGTGTTCACATCCAGCCCAACAGTTGCCCTCCTGGCTAAATACTCTAGTGACCCTTAATGTCAGTACACACCATCAGACTTTTCCAGAATACTCAGAGCAGCAATAGCCCCAAACTGGAAACAACCCAAATCTATCAAATTCATCCAACAGGGTGGATAAATAAGTTATGGTATGTTCATCAGCACAATTCATACAGCATCAAAAATGAATGAACTACAGCTATATGGAACAGTGGTTGTATCTTAGAGGCATCATGATAAGTGGCAATTAATTACACCTCAGTGAGACCTTCCACGGCGTGGAGCATGGCCCACACGTTTACTGAGCCCGGCTCTGTAGATACGAAGCCAGAGAAAGGGCAGTAGAAGGCAATGGTTAGGAGCATGGGCTCAGATGTGGGATCCAGTCAGGATCCAGTCCTAGGTCAGACCTTAACAGGCTGGGTGGCCTTAATCTGCCCAGTGGCCTTAGGAGAGCGTCCTCTACAGGGGAAGTGAGGATAAAAGGGAATTGTGCTGACCGAATGCTCAGCAGAGCCCTGCCCTGTGAGGAGCGGATCAAATGTCAGAGATTTGATAAACAAGGACAAAAATACAAGCCCCCAAAGCAGGACGTGGAGATGGAGAGTGTCAGGTGGGCTGGGCCAGAGCACTCCAGTGTGGGATCTGGGGAGACCACCACCTCACGGGATTTCCCACTGCTCTCAGGATAAAACACACATCATTTCTCATTTCCCCGGCTCCTCCCCATCTCCCTGTCCGCCCACCCCCCAACTCCAGCCATCCCACAGGTCCCCAACCAGAGGCCTCGCTCATATTCTTTGCCTCCCAAATCTTGCATTGACACACCTATCTCAATCTGTTATTGGTCTGTTTGTTAGAGTGTGGTCTCTGCTGTGTGTGTGGGGGGGTCACGCCTGGGGCTCATCTACTGCTCTGTCACCCAGCATCATCCAGCACAGGGATGGACACCGAGAAAGGTTCTTTCCCTTTATTAGCCAGTGTTCAGAATAATGACTCCAAGGAGTGGCCAGTGAGTATCACTGTGGACTCGGAGATTTGTATATGAGTGACTAGTTTTTGGATGGATTGATTGATAAGTTGATGAGAAAGTAATGCTCATCAAGCTTAATTAATACACTGAGTTCATCCTGGGGCGACCAACAGAGAAGTGTTTCTGGAAGGGAGGTGGTAATTGGGTCCCCAGCAGCACCCAGCTTAGGGGCAGACACAGAGTGGGTGCCATGGAGATATTTGGTGAATGAGTGAATGAATGAATGTCAATCCAACCAGGTATTGGCCATCACTCCAGACAGACAGGAAAGAGAAGGGCAGGAGGAAAGGCAAGACAAAGACTGTTCATGGAAGACTCCTCAGAGGAGGGGGAGGCCTCAAGCAGGACCACAGGGCCTGAAGTGTGAAGTCCCATCCCCACCCCTCCCATCTGCCCCAGGCAGCTGTTGGCAGACGACCCCTTCTTTCGGGTGCCAGCCGTTATTCAGGAGCTGTGCACGACGCGGGTGCTGGGCATGGAGCTGGCTGGAGGCGTCCCGCTGGACCAGTGCCAGGGCTTGAGCCAGGACATCCGGAACCAGGTACATGGGTCTCGTGGGACAGTAGGGAGGGTGCTGCTCTGAGTCACAGCTGACAGGGCAACCCAGACCCATGGTCCCTCTCCAGGCCTCAGGGCTTTACAGGGGCACCTGGCTCTGAGATGTCTGTTACTCCTTCCCACCCCAGATCTGCTTCCAGCTCCTGAGGCTTTGTCTTCGGGAGCTGTTTGAGTTCCGATTCATGCAGACGGACCCCAACTGGGCCAACTTCCTGTATGATGCCTCCAGCCACCAGGTTGGTTCCTTGTGTTGTGTGTCAGGGTACATTAGCTGCTGTAACAGATATTTCCCAACATGGCAGTAGCTCAACACAGTAGTAGTTGATTACCCATGTAACAGGCTGGAGTGGCCCTCCTCCATGCAGTGAGTCAGGAACCCAGGCTCCTTCCCTTTTGTGAGTGTGCCATCCCCTAGGACTTGAAAGGCTCTCCTTCCAGTGCAAGGGGAAAGAGAGGTTGAGAGGGTAACCCACTCTCTAACTGCTTTGGCCGGAAGTGACCCATAGTTCCCTCCACCATTCCGCTGATAAGAACTGGTCATGGGGCTAGTCTAGATGCAGGGGATGCTGGGAAATGGAGTCCCTGACTAGGCAGTGGCTTCCTAGTGGCAGTGGAGAAGAGGGAGCACCACTTTTGCAAGACAGTCATCATTACCACACCCATCATTCATTTAGAACACACCAAGCACCTACTGCCTCTTGAAAGTGTTGCCAAGACAACCCTGATCCTTGCCTTCCCAGAGTTCCCAGTCCAATGCAGGGACCCATCACCAGAAAGTGTGACCTGTAGTTGATACCTTGATGAGGAAGCACGGGTGAGGGGCCAGTGATGGGGGAGGCACAGGGGGCGGTGGGAAGCCAGGAAAAGTGGCCGACCCTGCCTGGAGTGGGTGGGGTCAAGGAAGGTGAAAGCAGAAAGACGAGAAAGACAGCCATCTAAGGGGCAGGGAAGAGCATACTTGGCAAAGGACACAGGCTGTCCAGAGGCCTGGGGGGTGACAGTTTGGACTGAAAAACTCTCAGCGTGCGTGGTTGCTAAGTGGCTCTCCAAAGTGGTCTGTGCCATTCTGTCCCCAGAGGGGTCTTTCTAAAACACAAATCTGGCCAAGCTGTCCTGTCTACAGCTTCCAACACCCTCAGGATCAAGTGAGCCCTGTGCTGAGTGTGACATGACCCCACTTAGTCCAGCCTCAGTCCCTTGACACCCTCTTCCCCCCAAGTGCTCAGACAACCTGCATCCTTCCAAGGCTCGCACCCCAGGGGGGGTGTTTTCCTTTCTCGGGTGTGGTGATAGGAGGCCTGATGTCAATTTACAGGGTCTCAACAGCAGTTTTTGTTTTAAAAGGACAGAATGTGTTGCAGATGGGAGGGATGCATATTATTTCAGGACACTTTTGTTTTATGTTTATATGTGCATGTGCACTGGTGCCCAGGATAATCTGCATTTCTTTTCTTTTTTATAACTTTATTTTATTTATTTTATTTATTTATTTTATTTATTTTTTATTTTATTTTATTTATTTTATTTATTTATTTATTTTATTGGGTCTTCATTGCTGCTCGTGGGGTTTCTCTAGTTGTGGCGAGCGGGGGCTACTCTTTGTTGCGGTGGGTGGGCTTCTCACTGCGGTGGCTTCTCTTGTTGCAGAGCATGGACACCAGGCACGTGGGCTTCAGTAGTTGCAGCACGTGGGCTCAGCAGTTGTGGTGCGTGGGCTCTAGAGCACAGGCTCAGTAGTTGTGGCACACGGGCTTAATTGCTCCACAGCATGTGGGATCTTCCTGGCCCAGGGCTTGAACCCATGTTCCCTGCATTGGTAGGCAGATTCTTAACCACTCCACCACTAGGGAAGCCCCTAATCTTCATTTCTTACTGTGGGTTATGATAAACAGTTTGAACTCCACTGTTGTAGAGAAACTTACACACAGGTTCATGGGGTACTGCTTTTTTTTTTTTTTTGCGGTACACGGGCCTCCTCTCACTGCTGTGGCCTCTCCCGTTGCGGAGCACAGGCTCCGGACGCGCAGGCCCAGCGGCCATGGCTCACGGGCCCAGCCGTTCCGCGGCATGTGGGATCCTCCCGGACCGGGGCACGAACCCGTGTCCCCTGCATCGGCAGGCGGACTCCCAACCACTGCGCCACCAGGGAAGCCCTTTTTTGCCGTCTTTTAAACATTTCAACTTTATTTGGTTCATTTTATCTGCATTCTTTATTTATTTTAAATTTTTTAAATTTATTTATTTATTTATTTTTGGCTGCATTGGGTCTTCGTGGTGGTGCGCGGGCTTCTCCTGTTGCGGAGCATGGGCTCTAGGTGCATGGGCTTCAGTAGTTGTGGTGCATGGGCTCAGTAGTTGTGTCTCGCGGGCTCTAGAGTGTAGGCTCAGTAGTTGTGGTGCACAGGCTTAGTTGCTCCGCGGCATGTGGGATCTTCCCAGACCAGGGATCGAACCCGTGTCCCCTGCATTGGCAGGCGGATTCTTAAAACCACTGCGCCACCAGGGAAGTCCCTTTTTTTTGAATTTTTGAATTTTATGTTATTTATTTTTTTATACAGCAGGTTCTTATTAGTTATCTGTTGTATACATATTAGTGTATAGATGTCAATCCCGATCTTCCAGTTCATCCCACCACCACCGCCCCACCCTGCCCCTTTCCCGCCTTGGTATCCGTACGTTTGTTCTCTACATCTGCGAGCACTGCTTCTAATAGCAAAACCTAGAAATAACCACAGTGCCCATCAAGCAGATAAATATGATATATTCATGCAACAAAATCTTACATGGTGGTGAAAAAATGAATGAATGAGCTAGAGCAATGAGGATGAAGTGCAAAACCATGTCGAACACAAAGAACGTGCAGAATAACTATTATAAATACCATTTACATGACGTTTTAAAATATGCAAAACATTAGTATGTTTTGTTCATGGATCCACATATGTATAGAAAACATAGCAACACATGCATGGGAATTTCAGGAAACAATTTAATAATAAAAATAATTTCAGGAAAGTGGTGACCCTGGAAGAGAGGGTGGGGATGGGGGGAGGTAGGATCAGGCCCCACTTAGATTGGTAGTATTTTATATTTTAAACTGGGTGGTAGGATTTGTGGGTGTTGGTTTTACTTTCCCATGTATTTTATTATTCTCCAGATTTTTTTTTCTGAGCCTAAAACATGTTATTATAAAAACAACTAGGACCCCCAAAATAAAAACCAGGTCCCTTCAGCTTCATGTGAGGGTGGATTGATGTGTGGAGACTGGAAGCCAGGAGCCCAGGGGAGGCAGCTGGGCGGGGACTTGGGCCGGAGGGGCAGCATGTGGGGAGAGAGGGACAGACCCTGGCACCCCCATAGACAATGGGGAGCACTGGTGGACTCCCAGTGTCCCTTTCACCATCCTTCATTTCCAGGTGATCTTGCTGGACTTTGGTGCAAGCCGGGAATTTGGGACTGAATTCACAGACCATTATATCGAGGTGAGTTCCCCCAATCCTGGTGTCTCTGAAGGATCGAGCCTCAAGCCAGATAGTATGGCTTGTAGAGAAGGAGAAACACAATATCTGGAATGAAGAAATAAATAATAGTGATATTAATAGCAGCTAACAAATACCAAGCACTTAATATTATGTCAGGCACCGTTTTAAGTGCTGTACATGTGGTAACTGATCTGAACCAGAAAGCAACCTTATGAGGTGAGGACCATTTTTAACCCCATTTTACAGAGGAAGTAACTGGGGCTCTGAGACGTTAAGTCACTTGCCCAAGGTCACAGCAGACCTGGGATTCAAACTCAGGGAGTCTGATTACACAGCCCATGTTCCCAACCCCTCACTAGCTGCCTCCTAAGAGAAAGGCCCACGATGGCCAGGCTGTCACCTCGCCACACCCGATGCCGTCCAGGGCCTTGGTGTCCAGCCTTGTGCTCACATACTGCCCCTCCAGCTGCTCCCTAGTGAGCAGTTCTCTCTTTGAGAAGTGTTTCCTTACTTTATGTTGCCCGTCCTTCCCACCCACAGAGGTTGATTTGTCTCAGAGCCCACAGAAAACACCATCTCATTAATTTGTTGAGATTGGACATTTGACCTGGGTCTTTTTTTTTTTTGGTTGTGTTGAGTTCATTGCTGCATGAGGGCTTTCTCTAGTTGTGGCGAGCAGGGGCTACTCTTTGTTGCGGTGCGCGGGCTTCAGTAGTTGTGGTGCACAGGCTCAGCAGTTGTGGCCCACGGGTTTAGTTGCTCCGGGCATGTAGGATCTTCCCAGACCAGGGCTTGAACCCGTGTCCCCTGCATTGGCAGGCGGATTCTTAACCACTGCACCACCAGAGAAGTCCCTCAACCCAGGCCTTCTAATCACTGGGTCATCAATTCAAACGTTCTCTGACCCCCCTCTGTGCCTAGTCCTATTCTAGACGATACTGGGGACAACAGTGACCAATGCAGTCCAGGTCTCTGCCTTCACAAAACCCCCAGTCCAGTAGGGGGACAGACAGAAAGGACCAGAGTGGTCAGGGCTGGGATGGGAGAATCACGGGGGACTGAGGGAGACCGGATGAGGAGCCTGGCCTGACCTAGGGGGTCAGGGAGGGCTTCCTGGGGGAGAAGACATCAGAGTTGAGACCTGAGGGATGAGGAGACCAATCAGGAAGAAGCTAGGAGGGTATTCCAGACAGATAACCTGGGCAAAGGCCAAGGGGTAGAAAAGGATATTCCGACTAGAGCAGCACTTCTCAAACTTTAATGTGCATGAGAACCCCACCACCACCATGATCATGTTAAAATGCAGATTGTGGTCTGGAGTTAGGCTTAAGATGCTGCCTTTCTAACATGCTCCCAGGTGATGCCAAAGCTACTTGTACAGGGACCACACTCTGAGTAGTAAGATCCTAGAGGACCAAAGGGAAGTTCACATTTGGACTGGGCAGGCAGGTGGGGACAGAGCAGGAGCCAGCAGTGAGGCTGGAGCCCAGTCACTCTGGGTCTCTGAAGCCATGCTTTGCAGCTTGTACTTTATTCGGGTGCCCTGGGGAGCTGTGGAAGGGATTGGAGCAGGGGAGGGACATAGAATTTGGAAATTCCTGAATAACGAGTGGTCTTTTAAGACAGGCCTGGAGCCTGGGTGGGTGGGGGTTGGAGGGTGTTCTGGCCTGAGGACTGGGGGATGGTGGGGCCACCCTTTAGATGGGGATGAGAAGGAATTGGTAACCCCCCCCACACACACACAGAGGCTCCTAGGGGCCCTCTCTGCAGGCTACTCGAGGCACAAAGCCGAGGCCTCTCTGGGTAGTTGGGACATCCCCTGCCCCTCCCCACCACAGGCCTGTTCAGCACGGCCCTCCTGCCACCTCCCCAGCCTTTTCCAGTTTAAGAAAGGCCTGTCACACTGACCCCCCAAGGACCACAGGCGTGACAGATGGCCAGACAGGCTGGGGCAGGGGGAGCTGGGACAGAACAGAACCGCCAGATTTAATCCTGTATTCCCCTTCTTCCCAAGAAGGGGCAATTCAGTGGTGAAGGGTTCGTCCCAGTTCCCCTCCTCTCCTTGCTATTCCCCACTCTGAGCCTGTTTCCTCGTCTGTGGAGTAGGGACCCTCCTATTTACCTCTTAATAGGAATAGTAGCTCATAATATTTATGGCCTTTCCTACACGCGGGCACCGTGCGAAGCACTCCACAGATAATACCTCCTTCATCCTCCAAGAACCCGGCAAGGAAGATGCTTTCATCATCCCCACTTCACAGATGAGAAAGCAGAGGCCCAAAAAGCAAAGCGACTTGCCCCAGAGTCAGCCAGCAAGTGGCAGAGCTGAGATGGAGCCCAAGCAGGCTGGCTCCCACTTCTGTCTGTCCGTGTGCCCTCAACTCCTGCCCATCCTGCGTGGCTGGAGAGCTGCTTAGCTCCAAACACTGATTTGCTAAACAAGGGGTTTTCACCAAAGGCCTCCTGAGTGAGCGCCACTTGGGACTAAACCCAGCTGGGATCCCTGCCTTCCTGGGGCTCCAAGTCCAGGGCAGGAACCCGGCATCAACAGACATCAACCAGGTGATCACAGAGATGGCAACCTCAGAGGCAGTTCTGGGTCATGATCACATACTTGCCCAATTAAGTGTTTGGACCCACGGGTACCACTTGACATCTGCTTTCCTCTCTGCTGTTTCACTGTGGTAGTTTCCAGGCGGCTCTGCCTTCCCAGCCAGGTGGGCAGAACACCTGACCACTGCAGCCCCCAGGCTCTGGAACAGTCTTGAGAGAGAGACAGACAGGGGTAAGGTGGGGAAGGAGAGGCTTCTAGGTGAGAGGGCTTAGGTAGATGAGAACAGAAGTGGGTACTGGCAGGAGCCAGCTTCTAGCTCCCACCTCCAGGCCCTCCTTGAATCCCTCTGACCCTGTGCCCACATCCATCTCCCCAGGTGGTGATGGCTGCAGCCAACGGAGATAGAGACCGGGTCCTGCAGAAATCACGAGACCTCAAATTTCTCACAGGCTTTGAGACGAAGGTTGGGAGAGTAGGGGCTGGTGTCTCTTGGGGGGAGTGGGGAGCTGCTTCTCTCTACTGGGGAAACTGTGGATGAGTGAGGAACTCTTAAGGGGGCTGCTTATCTGTACCGGGGGTTCTGGGGAGCATGAGGGAATGGGGGCTGCTTGGCTACTCAGGAATCCTGGGAAAATGGGCACCACTTATCTGTTGTAGAGGGAGGAATGGGGGACTGCTGGTAGATACCGGGGGGTCGGGGAACAGAGGCTGCTTCTCTGTTCTAGAGAGAGTGAGGGTTATTTGTCTACTGGAGGCCCTGAGAGGACAGGAAGGGCCCTTTCTTTTGGGAGGAGTAGGGGGCTGCTTGTCTCTTAGGGGCTCTGGAAGGGGTGGAGGCTGCCTATTACTCTTTGGGGAGTTGGGGGCTTGTGTTTCTACTTGAGACTCTGGGGGAATGGAGGGCTGTATGTCCACACTGGTTGCCTCTGGTTTCCCCGACCCCTAGGCATTCTCGGATGCCCACGTGGAGGCCGTGATGATCCTGGGGGAGCCTTTCGCCACCCAGGGCCCCTACGACTTTGGAGCGGGTGATACTGCCCGCCGTGTGCAGGACCTCATCCCTGTGCTGCTGCAGCACCGGCTTCGCCCACCGCCTGAAGAGACCTATGCCCTGCACAGAAAGCTGGCAGGGGCTTTCCTGGCCTGTGCCCGCCTCCATGCCCACATCGCCTGCCGGGACCTCTTCCAGGACACCTACCACCGCTACTGGGCCAGTCGCCAGGCATAGCCACTGCCCGAAGCCTCCTAACCAGAGGGATGTCTGCTCCGACCCCTCAGAGACTCCATCTCGGGATTCCAGCCCCATAGCAGGCCATCCCCTGCTCTGAGGCCTCCTTTCCTCTCTGCTGCAGGTCTGGGGACCCACCTTGGGCTTGGGACTAGGGAACTCCAGCTTCATAGCCCCGTATCCTGCTCTCCCCACTCCAAAGGGAGCATCCAGGAACTCCACCCAGCTATTAATTTATGTCTGCCAACATGTGAGAGAGCCTTAGGCCCTTCCACACTGCCATTGTGGAGATCAGACTCACCTAGACTGGGAGCCCCTGACCTCTGCGTCGGGTCTCCCCCAAATGTGGCCCGTGTTTGAACCTTCGGTCCTAATAAAAGTGGCCCTCCCCTTCCCCCAGCTCTTTTCTCTGCGCTGAGGTGGGAGGGAGAGGAGCTCGCAGGCTGCCTCCAGGTGCAGATGGCCAGCCCCCCTCCTACCCTGTTGTCTGAAAGCCCCAGTCCTGCCTGGGCCATCTGTTGCGGGGACCCTCCTTCTCCCCTTTCCCTCCCCCCCACCCTGCCCCTTCCGCACGTGCTGACCACCTGCTCCGAAGGCTGTGGCAGCTGAGAAGGCCTCCCACCCCCACCCCCCGGCTCCGCCACAACACACACACCACCTCCCAGCCTCCTGGCTCCCTCCACTCGGCTCCCAGCAACCTCGCTTTTGCTAATGGGCCTTAATGCCCCTGCCAGCTGCTTTGCCAAACCCACAGGATTGGGCGGGTGCGGGGTCACTTGGGCGGCCAGAACCGCTCCCCGGTCCCAGCCTGGCGCCCCCGCCCCCAAAGCTGAACCGATCACGCACCAGGACGCCGGGGTCTGTTCATTCCCCCTCCTTTCCTGGCAAAAGTGCCTCGTCACCGCTTCTGCCCGCCCTCGCTGGGCTGGGAGAACCGTGGGGTTAGCTGGAAGATTTGGGGATGAGGGACCGCGAGGCGCCTTCCGAAGCAAATCTTTCGAACACGGAACTTAAGGGGATCTGAGGTCAGGGGTCACGGAGCGGAAGGGAGCCCACGCCTGGATGGACCTAGGGGAACATGTCAGTGAGATTCACGTGCGTGCTCAGCCCAGGACTGGCCAGTGGGTGTGGCGGGGCGATGGCCACACCGGAGGAGGCGGAGTCGTGATTGCGTATAGGCGTGGCCTGCTGGTCAAGGGGCGGGGTCTCTGCATATCCAGCAGGCGGCAGGGCTGGGGCGGGGAGCCGAAGCGGGAGGGGCGCTCCCCCGCCCCTGGAACGGAATCCTCCCGGGAGCGGAGCAGGCTAGCGAGCTTGCATCCCGCACCATACCCCTGCCCCCGGCCCCGGCCCGCGTCAGACCGAGCTGCCGCCGCCGCCACAGCAGCAGCAGCACTCGGGGATCTGGGCCCAGCCGGGGCCGCGGGAGGCGGGGGCGCCGGAGCCCTGGATGTCCCGCAGCGCGGCGGCCAGCGTGAGAAGGGCGGGAGAAGGGGGCTCGGGTCGGGGGCGGCGCCGCTGCTGATGTGGCGGAGGGTGGGAGGCGGCCGCGGCGCCCGGATGGAGAGAGGGTGCCAAGGCTGGGGAGGGTGGTCCTGGGTGGGGGTCCAGGAATCGGCTCCCCTCCAAGCCAGATCTTGGGAGACAGGGGTCTCGGGCACAGGCCTTGTCTTGCCAAGGCTCTGGAGATACGGATCCCAGACACAGACCTCCCCCTTCAAAAAAATCAAGGACAGGGGGACAGATTCTAGGTACAACTCCCCAAGCAAGATTTTGGGGATGGGGTCTGGGACGCAACCTCCTTAACAAGTCAAGGCCTCTAAGAGGGGATTCCAGACCAGACGCAATCCTTAACCCCTACCGGCCTGAGGGGCTCTCTGAGCACAGCAACCCTCTAGGCAAGGTCTTGAGGATGGGGTCCCCGGGCCCCCACAGCTTCCCCACCAAGCCAAGGCCCGGGGGGATTCCTGGCACAGTCCGTCCCCAGGCCTCAGAGGCGTCCGGGGCACAGCATCCCCCCATGCTTGGGCGGCGTCCCAGGAACAGACCCTTCTCAAAACAAGGTCTCTGTACCTGGGACTCTATCCCCCACAAGCCTGAATAAAATTAGGGAAATTTCAGGCAACCCCACACACAAAAAGGCTTGGTCAAGGGTCCCAGGGCACAGGTCTCCTGGGCCACCCTCTTTGTCCCTGGGCTGCCCAGCTGTCTGGGAGGGGCCCCACGCACAGACAATGCACCTCCTCCCCATCCGGTTCTGGCCCCCCAGGCTCCAGGATTCAGGCTGGGCCAGGGGGCGGCTCCCCAGGGACCTGGTGCAGCCCTATCTGTCTGCAGCGTCTGCGGTGATGATGGCTTTGTGTACCTGGGTGGAAGCGGGGAAGCAAGCGATGGGGAGGTGGCTAAGAGTGTGACCCTGTGTTTTTGTGACTGTGGCTGCCTGTGTGTGTATGTGTGTGAGCTGCAGCTGGTGACTCTGAGGAATCGTGTGTTTCGTGCTTGTGGTTGTGTCTGATAGCGTCTGTGATTGTGTCTCTGTATGTGACCCCAGCATTTGTGTGGTTGTGTATGTGTATATGACAGCTGCTCGCTCACTGTGCAGAACCCTATACTTTTCAGTCTGTCTGTGTTTGAGTGTGTGCATGGTTGTGACTATGTGGTTGTGTCTTTATGTCTTTTGTGACCCCATGTATGTACCTTGGTAACTCTAACTGGGTATGTGACAGTGTATCTGTTGAGTATGGGGTTGGGCATGTGCGTGGCTGACTGAAGATGTGGGTGGAGTTGTGACTATAAGTGGAGTTGTGTCTATGACTCTGTGTCCATGTGCGACTGTCCTGATGACTTCGAATGTTTGTGACTGTGTCTCTAACTGATTTTGTATGTGTGTCACACATGTGCTTGTATGACACACAACTGTGCCTGCAGCTTTAGGTGTATGACTGCCATTGTATATGAAGTCACATTGTGCTTATGTGACAGGTTGTGTGCTGGCACTGTGACTTATATGTTTGCAGTTGTGTGTTCAAAGCCACATCTATGTGTGTGGCCGGGATTGTATAAATGACTACATCTAGGTCTGTGTGTTGATACTGAGTGATTCTGTGCATTTATAGTTGTGTACCTGTGATTTGGGTTATGTATTTGACTTGGAGTCTGAAACCCTGACAGACTATTAATAGTGGGTTATTTCATTGCATGTGACTCAAACTATAGGTGTGTCTGTGGTGGCACCAGTGATTGTGTGTGTGTGGGGGGGATGTGTATGTGACTGTGGCTTCTGTATTTGTGTGTGACCTGCATGTCTGTGACGCTGGGTGACTCTATATACTTATGTCTGTGTCATGGTCTGTAAGAGTGTGTGTCTGTAGCCGTGTGGCTGTTGGGGTGGGTGGGTGGGTGTCCCTGTATGCGTGCTGGGCGGCTTATGTTTGAATCTGTGTGATTTGGTGACAGAGTGACTGTCTCCTGACTCCACACATGACTCTATCCAGAACTGTGTCTTCTGTGTAAACACAGCTATAAATGCTCTGTCTGGGTCACTGTATTTCTAAGCACATACCTGACTGTTTGCTTGTGTGTGTGTAATGGAAATTGTGTGCTGATGCCTCTGTGTGTGAGATATTATGTGTCTCTCCACATGGGGGCTGTGATCGTATGTGGCCCCATACTTGTTGGTGTGACTTACGTGTTTGCAGGAAGAGAGACCGCGTGTTTCTCTGTGATGGTCTGACATGGTACAGCTGGGGGTGGGATGGTGGGTAACTGTGAAATAGGTACCATGACCATGATATATGGCTGGGTAACGTGGACACTCATGCTGTGGGACTTTGCATACATGACCGTTTCTGAAATGCGTATGGGTGTGACTCTGAGCCACTGACTGTCTGGCTGTGTCTGAGTGTGTCCGTCTTTGGGGAGAACTGTCTCTGGATGGTTGTATGCATGTCCTGAGTTTGTGCGCCCATTTCTCTCTAATGCATGGGCCGTGGCCATCGGGGTCTGTGTGTGTGCTTGGGTATGGAGAACCATCCATATACGTGGGGCTGATACCATGACCAAATGTGTTCCTCTATGACTGGGATGTATGGCTGTGTGACAGTGTGTGACCAAAAACATGTGTTGGTGTGACTGATACAGTTGGGGTTGAGTGTCCTTGTGCAGCTGTGTGCTGGTCGATGATTAAACACATGTGGCTGTGGCTGGGTGTGACTTGGTATGACCAAATGTGTGTCAGTATGTCTGCATGCATCCCTGACCAGATGTCAACAGGCAGCAAGGGAGCTGTATGTGACAAGTGTGTGTGCCTCAGAGCTAATAGGTGACCTCCTGCAGGGTGTGATTCTACATGGGTGGGTCTGTAATGTGAGTATCTTGGTTGGGTGCCCGAGGAAACAACTGTCATTGGTTGGCCATGGGCTGCCCCAGTGGGTGTGCCCAGACCCAGCTCTTTGTATATGGCAGAGAAAAGAGAAGTGACAAAATATCAGTTACTGATATGACCAGACATTTGTGGCAGTGCCTGGGCAGCCTGGGACTCTACATACCTGTGGACAAATGGTCTGTAGCAGAGACTGTATGTCTTTGAACTTGGAGATGTGGCCAGGTATTTACAGTGGCTGTGACTGTGGTGTTTCTGCATGATCCAGTGTGTGTCACTGTGGTCGTCTCTGTGTGTAATTGTGCAGAGCTGTGATCAGGTTCTAGGGACAACTGGGGACTAGAGTTGCATGTACACATGTGACTGTATGTGTGTGTGCAGCCCTGGACATGTGTCTAATGATCCAGTGTGTGTCACTGTGGTCGTCTCTGTGTGTAATTGTGCAGAGCTGTGATCAGGTTCTAGGGACAATTGGGGACTAGAGTTGCATGTACACATGTGACTGTATGTGTGTGTGCAGCCCTGGACATGTGTCTAGAGGGCAGGCCACCCCCCTTCACACCATCCCCTTGGGTACAGACAGCCTCCTGAGGCCAGGACATCCCCAGCAGATGCTCCCGAAACACACCTACTCATTCCTGGGCCCTTGCAACCAGGTGGCTGATTGCCTTAGTAACAGTTGCTATGACAACCAGGGCTCTCATCAGAGATCCTGAGATGAAGGGGGGTTGGCTGATGTCCAAAGAGGGGGTGAGGTAGGGGACTGCGCCCTATCCCAAGCCAGCTTCTCAACTTTTCCTCCCTCCCCTGGGCAGGGCGGACCCAGGAGGCCAGAGCAGCATCTGCCCCCTGCCCCCTGTGGGGCCCTGGGGCCCCCTGAAACCTCCAGGACGGAGCCAGGTGAGTGGCCAGCTGGGGACAGGGCGAAGGCTGAGTGACTGGGTGGGTCTGCCTCACATAGCCAAAGGAACTGTCCCTGCGGTCACACAGGCTTAATCACACTCACAAATGGACACCCCCAAATGACTTCCCGGCACACTCAGTGACCTCGTTCACAGACACACCCACCTAGACTAGGTCTCACACACACTCACACACACACACACACACACACTTGGACACTCAGACACACACCAACATCCCCACACCCATAGGTTCACGGTCACACAAACATACAGACACAATCCTAGACAACAGCCAGACTCCCTCACAGGTGAGCACAGACACTCACCAGATACAGACTCAGGGACTCTCAAGGGATGCAAAAAACAGCTACACTTCTGCACACAGACACAGTCTCACATATAACAGCACTCTCATAGACAACAGCCACATTCTCACACCATCACACCCTCACAAATAACACTCACAAACACACTCTCAAAGATGACAACCTCATGTCCTCACACACCCTCACAGATGCACAGTTGCATACAGACACACCCCCAGAACAACACTCACGGACCCACATTCTCTGCAACAACACCCACCTTATCTGACCCAGACACACCCCCACAAACAACAGCCACAGACACACAGCCTCACCACCAACAGCTGCACTCTTGGACAGATGTGGTATCTTGGGTAACTCTCACAGACACACACTGTCATGGGCAGTGGTTATCAAAGACAATAGCCACATCTTCACACAGACACACAGCTTCAAAGACAACAGTCATGGACACACCCTTTCAAAGACAACAGCTTCATGCTCAAACACAGACCCATCCTCACAGGCAACATTCCCTGACTCACACTCCCACCACTCTCACACATAGCTACTCTTCAGCCACAAGCTTCAGGGACCTACACTCACAGATGACAGCCACACTCTTGGACATCCCCTCACAGACAGCATTCACAGACACATACTCTCATCAACAACCATTCTCAGACCTGTGTCCTTCCGTACAGCCTTCAGCTATATACACACTCACAGACAATAGGTGCATGCTCAGAACTAGACACCCTCACACACAACACTCAGGAACACACCAGGGAATTCCCTAGTGGTCCAGTGGTTGGGACTCTGCTCTTTCACTACCAAGGACATGGGTTCGATCCCTGGTCGGGGAACTAAGATCCTGCGAGCCGCACAGTGAGGCCAAAAAAAAAAAAAAAAAAAGGAACACACCAGCTGCACGCTTGCTTGCACACACAGGTGGAGTCTCATCTGTTGGTGCTCTGTCCTAGGTGTCCCCTCACACTCCTCCTGGGACTCAGTATGGCTTCTCAGTCAGCAAAGGCTGTCTTAGTGACTGGCCACCACCTCCATCCCTACCTCTGACATCACAGGTGCACGCCTCCCCAGGGGCCTCTGCCTCAGAACAGACACATTTGTCAGAGGAGCTGTATCTCAGAGTTGCAGAGACCCACCCCTGTCCCCAGCACCCTATGGCCTGGGCTCTGAACCGCAATCCCTGGACCTTCTGAGTCCCCCACATCGGACCCATGCAAGTCTCAACTCCCGGGCCCTCTGACCACCTCATCCCCTGACCTTGTACCCCTAAAACCCCTGACCTCGTGACCCCTGACTGCTATGCCCTCTAACCCCAATGTCCTCCACTGCCTTAACTTCCCATTACTTTGGATCATCATGCCTCTTGACTGTCACATCCCGAATCTCTAGACCCCTAAAAGCTGTGACTCACGACACACACATCCCAGACCTCCCTGCCTCTTAGCACCATTGTCTCCTGAATCCCCACTGCCGACTCTCCCACTCCCCTGCCTTCCAGTTGCCCCCTTTGTCGGTATCCCCTAACTGCTGCTAGTCTATGTTCCCTGGATGTCGTGTCCTCTGACCCAGTGACCCCCTAACCTTGTAGCCCTACTGCCATGTTATCTGACCCCTTGCTCCCTGAGCCCTATTTCCCCCCACCTTGAGCCCCATGCCTCTGACCCTTGACTCGCACCCCTGTCTTCTGTCAGCAGACGGGGCGGGCACCATGAACAAGCTACGCCAGAGCCTGCGGCGGCGGAAACCAGCCTATGTGCCTGAGGCATCGCGCCCACACCAGTGGCAGGCAGACGAGGACGCGGTGCGCAAGGGCACGTGCAGCTTCCCGGTCAGGGTGAGTGGGCGGGGCTCGTGTGGGCGGGGCTGCGGCGGTGTGCGAGCTGTTCGCTGCGCGCGTGCGTGTCCAGTGTCTGTTGTCCGTTGCCCGGTGAGGTGGCTGAGACCCAAGAGACTTCACAGCCCGGAAGAACTGCGGATCCTGCAGAAGCAGGACCACACCGCCCGAGCCCCTTAAAGTTGGGATTAGAAACTAAGACCCATTCTCTTGTGCCAGGA
This sequence comes from Lipotes vexillifer, assembly GCF_000442215.2. Taxonomy (NCBI): domain Eukaryota; kingdom Metazoa; phylum Chordata; class Mammalia; order Artiodactyla; family Lipotidae; genus Lipotes; species Lipotes vexillifer. The sequence goes on from NW_006786304.1 coordinate 4,153,053, forward strand.
AAATACTAGCTGGGGTGGGGTGGGGGGGCGTCCCGCCTGGAGTCACGCTATCCTATGGGAGCTCACGGATTCCAGGGGGGCACTGGGAGGTCACAAAAATTCTGTAGCGTTTGCAAAGCCCTCTACTGTTAAGTGCGTTCTGGTTTAGACCACCACGACCCTTTACAACACACACGAAAATTTATAAGGTAGACAGCAGGATTCAGGTTCAGTTCTCCACTCATTCCCTTCCTGGTTGGGTGACAACAGACGATGGTCACAGCGCCCCCCTCCCACCTTGTTTTCCCTTCCCCTAGAAGCGGACCTTGCGAGGGAGGGGCTGTTGGGAGGTGCAGGAAATGCTGGTGAGAGTGAGGAAGGGAAGGCAGCCAGTAAAGGGTGTCTTACTAAACTATAGCTGTGAGCAACTGAGCTTGATGCCACTAGGGAACTGTGGGAAATCGAGCCATCCCACCCGCGGGGTGAGGAAGCGTGTGTACCCCAGCTCCTATCAGTCATTGCCTGGGGCCAGTCCTCAGGCGCAGATGCAGACGCTGGCACTCAGAAGGACACCAGGGATGTGTTAAAGGCCAAGGATAGAGGCAGGGTGGGAATCTTTACTCCATGCTGTGCTTCAGTTTTCTCACCTGTGTATCTGGGTTAAGAATGGGGTACCCAGACTGCCCTGGCAGGCCAGGGGTTAAGACTTTGTGCTTCCACTGCAGGGGGGCATGGGTTCCATCCCTGGTCGGGGCTAACTAAGATCCCACAAGCCATGTGGTGCAGCCAAAAAAAAAAAAGGTCCCCACCTTGCAAAGTTGAGGCAAAGAGTAAATGAGTTGGGCTTCCCTGCTGGTGCAGTGGTTGAGAGTCCGCCTGCCGATGCAGGGGACATGGGTTCGTGCCCCGGACCAAGAAGATCCCACATGCCGCGGAGCGGCTGGGCCCGTGAGCCATGGCCACTGAGCCTGCGCGTCCGGAGCCTGTGCTCCGCAACGGGAGAGGCCACAGCAGTGAGAGGCCCACGTACCGCAAAAAACAAAAAGAGTAAATGAGTTAATTCATATGATGTGCTTAGGACACTGTGTGATGCATCGCAGCGGCGCAGTGAGCACTGGGAATGATTGATTACTGTGCTTGTTTCATGCTCTCCCATCCCCTTCGCACCAAGTACCTGGGCCACGTGGAGGTGGAGGAGTCCCGGGGGATGCACGTGTGTGAAGATGCTGTGAAAAAGTTGAAGGCGGTGAGTGAGAGGCTGGAGCAGGGAGGGGGCAGGGTCAGTGCAGAAGAGCCAGCCCTGACCACGCCCTCTGTCCTCCTCCTCCACTCCAGATGGGCCGGAAGTCTGTGAAGTCTGTCCTGTGGGTGTCAGCCGATGGGCTCCGGGTGGTGGATGACAAGACCAAGGTAGGGGGCCCGTGGGCCTGGAGGTGGGCACCAGTGGGCCCCTCTCCTCACCCTGCTCGAATGGGGCTAGGGACGCCTTCTCACCCACCTCTAGGATGTCCCTCCCTCAGAGACCTTCTAGACTCAGCCGTGTGTTCCTGTAACATGTTGGCACCTCTCACGGTCATAATTCAGGATTGAGTCCTGTGGCTATTTGTGAACTAGCATGGATTGTGGGTGAGAGCACAGACTGTAGAGCAGCGACCTCAGCTCGCATCCCAGCTCACCCACTTACCAGCTGGGTGACCCTGGGCATGAGGGGTATGAGATTTAACCCTTCCGTGCCTCGCTTGCCTCATCTGCAAAAATGGGGATAAAAATGGACCCAACCATTAAATGAGAAAGTATATGCAAATAGTTTAAAACTATGCCTGGTACAGCAGAAGTGTTCCGATCAACGAATGTTAGCTGTTTATTGTCCGTCTACCTGGCCAGATGGGAGCACCGTGGGCCGGGATCGGGTATCTGTTTGCTCACCATTGAATTCCCTGCCCCTAGCACAGACACTGCCCAAGGAGACAGCCAGCACGTGAAGACGGTTAAGTTAATGACTGAACAGGATTGACACCCTCCAGCAAGCTTTGCCTGACACCCGTCCAACTTGGGTCAGGCACGTCTTCTTGCTCCCGAAAGGCCCTGAGCCTCCCTGATCCCAACCCTGAGCCCTCTGCCTGTGCCTCCCTCATTACAGCGTGGCTGTGACTCTGGCCAGTCTCCATCTGGTGATGAGTCTGATTCCCGCACTAAACTGGGAGCCCCATGTGAGCAGGGCTCACAGCTGTTTCAACAAGTGCAGGATCCCCACCCCGTTCAGGACAGGATATAGAGCAGACACAAAGGGAATATTAAGTGAATACATGAAAGACAGTACACATGCCTTTCCTGGCCTCCCTGGTGCCTCCCAGGACCTGCTGGTAGACCAGACCATCGAAAAGGTCTCCTTCTGTGCTCCTGACCGCAACCTGGACAAGGCTTTCTCCTATATCTGCCGTGATGGGACCACCCGCCGCTGGATCTGCCACTGTTTCCTGGCGCTCAAGGACTCCGTGAGTATCACCAAAGCCCAAAGCCAGCTGACTGTATCCCATGCCCTGGTGTCCCACGCCCAACCCCAGCCCGCTGTGTGGTATCAGGTGAGTCACTCACCTTACCTCTCCTCTGCATGACCTCATCTGGAAAAGGGAGTGTATTCACAGCCCATAACTTAGAGGATTATTGTGAGACTTGAGGGGGTTGATACAGAGTATTTGGAACAATGCCTGGCATATAGGAAGCGCTCAGGAAAACATTAGTTCTCAGCATCCTCCTTGTTATCAGTAGTTCTTTGTGTTCCTCTAACTTTTCTCATTGAGGAGCATATACATACAGTAACGTGCACAGATGGCCCAGGCACAGCTCCGTGAATTTTTGCTTATTTTTAAACCTCACCCAAGTCAAGCTGTAGTTTCCTGCCCCCAGCAGCCCCCTTGGGCCCTTCTGAAACAACACCCCCCAGGGTACCCACTCTTCCTTCAGAGTCGACTCATTTTGCCTGTGGTTCGTTATATTTTTGGGTGGGAGGGGGGCGTCAAGATCCCCTCTGAGAATCTGATGAAAGAGACAAATGGACTGTCTTCTGAGAAGCATTCTCACAGGATTCTGAGGCTTGTGACAGAAAACCCTCAGATACCAGTGATTTCGGTGAAATAGAAATTTGTGTTTCATGTGAAAGACATCCCTAGGCAGGCAGCGCAGCGTTGGTGTGACTCCTCTCCACTCAAGGGCCATGGCTCCTTTTATCTTGTTGCTATGCTGGAGTATGGCTTCCACTCCATGATCCAAGATGAATGTTCGTGCTCCAGCCTTCACATCTTCATCCCAACTACATAAAGGAGGGAGGCATGAAGAGGGGCACACCCTCTGCTTTTTGGGAGGTGTATATTGGCCTTTTGTGATCTATTGGCCTTTTGTGACCAGCTTCTTTCACTTAGCATAATGTTTTCAAGGTTCATCCATGTCGTAGCATCGTATCAGTACTTACTCCCTTTATATGGCTGAATAATATTCGTATGGATATACTACATTTTGGATATACCATATTTTGCTTACTTATCCATCCATTGATGGACATTGGGTTGTTTCCACCTTTTGGCTATTATGAATAGTGCTTCTCTGGACATTTATATGCAAGTATTTGTTTGAATACCTGTTTTTAATTCTTCTGGGTATATACCTAGGAGTGGAATTGCTGGGTCATATAGTATGTCTAAGTTTTTGAGTAATTGCCAAGTTGTTTTCCTTGGTGGCGACACCATTTTACTTTCCCACTTGCAATGTATGAGGGTTCCAATTTCTCCACATCCTTGCCAACACTTTTTTTTTTTTTATTCTAGCCATCCTGTAGGTGTGAGTGGTATCTCATTGTGGTTTTGACTTGTATGTCGCTAATGACTAATGATGTTGAGCATCTTTTCCTGTGCTTATTGGCCATTTGTATATCTTTTCCAGAGAAATATCTATTCAAATCCTTTACCCATTTTTAATTGGGTTGTTTGTCTTTTTACCGTTAAGTTGTAAGAGCTCGTTATATATTCTGGATACTAGATGCTTATCAGTTACGTGATTTGCAAAACTTTCCCCCCATTCTGTGGGTTGTCTTTTCACTTTCTTTTTTTTTTTGGCCCCGTGGCATGTGGGATCCTAGTTCCCCGACCAGGGATTGAACCTGCGCCCCCTGCATTGCAAGTACAGACTCTTAACCACTGCACTGCCAGGGAAGCCCCATCTTTTCGCTTTCTTGATAGTGTCCTTTGATGTGCAAATGTACACATTTTGATGAAGTTCGATTTATCAATTTTTTTTTGTTATTTCTGCTTTTGGTGTCATATCTAAGAATTCATTGCCAAATCCAAGGTTGTAGAGATTTACCTCATGTCTCATTCTAAGAGTTTTACAGTTTTAGCTCTTATATTTAGGTCTCTGACACATTTTGAGTTAATTTTTGTAAATGGTGTGAGGTAAGAGTCCACCTTCATTTTTTTTCACGTGCATACTGTATCCAGTTGTTCTAGCACCATTTGATAAAGAGACTATTCTTCCTTCATTGAATGGTCTTGGCACCTTATTGAAAATCAATTGACCATAGATGTGTGGGTCTATGTCTGAGCTCTCAGTTATGTTTCGTTGGTCTATATGTCTCTCCTTATGCTAGTATCACACTGTTTTTTTTTTGTTTTATTTATTTATTTATTTGGTTTTGGCTGCGTTGGGTCTTTGTTTCTGCGCGCGGGCTTTCTGTGGTTGTGGGGGCAACTCTTCGTTGCGGTGCGCAGGCTTCTCATTGCGGTGGCTTCTCTTGCTGCAGAGCACAGGCTCTAGGCTCATGGGCTTCAGTAGTTGTGGCACGCTGGCTCAGTAGTTGTGGCGCACAGGCTTAGTTGCTCCACGGCATGTGGGATCTTCCCAGACCAAGGCTTGAACCCATGTCCTCTGCATTGGCAGGCGGATTCTTAACCACTGAGCCACCAGGGAAGTCCCGTATCACACTGTTTTGATTCCTTTAGCTTTGGAGTAAGTTTTTAAATTGGAAAGTGTGAGTTATTCTATTTTATTCTTTTTCAAAATATTTTTGGCTGTCCTGGGTCCCTTGCAATTCCATATGAATTTCAGGGTCAGCTTTTCCATTTATGCAAGAGACCATTGGGATTTTGAAAGGGTTTGCATCCAATCTGCAGAAAATTTTGGGAAATATTGCCCTCTTAGCAATATTAGTCTTCCAATCAATGAACACGGGATGTACTTCCATTTATTGAGGTCTTCTTTAATTTCTTTCAAAAGTGTTATGTAGTTTTCAATATGTATGTCTTTTACTTCCTTGGTTAAATTTATTCCCAACCATTTTATTATTTTAGAGGGTATTGTAAATGGAATTGTCTTAATTTCATTTTTGGATTGTTTGCTGTTTGTGTATATAGATATAACTCATTTTTTTGTGTGTTGATTTTGTATCCTGCAACTTTGCTGAATTTATTTATTTGCACTAACTGTGGATCCTTTTTGATGTTCAACATACATGATCATGCCATCTGCAAACAGAGGTAATTTTACTTCTGTCTTTCCAACATGGATGCCTTTTATTTCTTTTTCTTGTCCAGTTACTCTGCCTAGAACTTCCAATAGAGTGTTGAATAGAAATGATGAAAATAGCATTCTTGTCTTGTTCCTGATCTTAGGGAAAAGCTTTGTCTTTTACCATTGAGGATAATGTTAACTGTGAGTTTTTCTTTTTTTAATATATTTATTTATTTATTTATATTTTATTTTTGGCTGCATTGGGTCTTTGTTGCTGTGCCCAGGCTTTCTCTAGTTGTGGCGAGCAGGGGCTCCTCTTCGTTGTGGTGCATGGGCTTCTCATTGCGGTGGCTTCTCTTGTTGTGGATCACGGGCTTCAGTAGTTGTGGCACACGGGCTCAGTTGCTCCGCAGCATGTGGGTTCTTCCCAGACCAAGTCTTGAACCCGTGTCCCCTGCACTGGCAGGCGGATAACCACTGTGCCACCAGGGAAGTCCTGTGAGTTTTTCACAAATGTCCTTTATAAGGTTGAGGAAGTCCCCTTCTAGTCCACCTTTGTTGAGTGTTTTATCATGAAAGGGTGCTGGATTTTGTCAAATGCCTTTTCTGTGAGAATCGAGATGATCATGTGGGGTTTTTTCTTCATTCTATTAATGTGGTTGATTGATTTTCATATGTTAAACCAACCTTGCATTCCTGGAATAAATCTCACTTGATTCTTTTAATATTCTGCTGGGTTCAGATTGCTAGCATTTTGTTGAGGATTTTTGTCCCCAAGTTTAACTTTAAGAGGTGGCTGAGGGCCTCCCTGGTGGCGCAGTGGTTGGGAGTCCGCCTGCCGATGCAGGGGATACGGG
>NW_006786304.1:4159547-4183399 GCF_000442215.2 Lipotes vexillifer
CGACAGTGAGAGGCCCACATATCGCAAAAAAAAAAAAAAAAGAGGTGGCTGAGCATCTTGTTTTTAGGGAACAAGTCAGACATACCTCATTAGAATCCCAACTCTGCCACTCACTTGTTAAAATGGGCATGTTGACTGAACCTTAATTTCTTCATCTGTCAAATGGGTTCATAAGATTGTCCACCTCCTGGCACTGTTGTGAGGATTCCATAAAAGGATGCAAATCAGGGCTCAGCCCCGGGGCTAGACAAGATTTCTGCTGACACATATGTGAGTTTCCCTGTGCCTGGCTTTGTGCTGCATGCCTTGCATATATTTGTTCACCTAATTCCTGCAACAACCCTGTGAAGTGGGTGCTGTTAGAGCCCCCATTTTACAAATGAGGAGCCTTGGGTACTGGGAAGTGATTTTCTTGAGATCACATAGCTGGGGAGTGGGAAGCCAGCATCAATCTTAGGCTCTCTGGTCTTGGCGTCTCTCAAGTAGGCACTCAAGAAACAGGGGTTGTTGTTTTTACCCCCAATACTTTACTACAGAATATTTTCAAGCATGCAGCAAAGTCGAAAGACTTGTACAGTCACCAGTCACCTGGACACCCCCCACCCAGATCCTGCCATTAACATTTGTCTGGGCTTACTATATCACTTATCTCTCCATCTTATTTTTTGATGCATTTCAAAGTCGCAGACATCAGAATACGTCTCCCAGACACTTCAGCATGCATACTATTAAGTAGAATTCATATTTGTTTCCAGCTCTTTTTCTTTTGAAGCGAAATACATGCTGACCACAAACCTTAAGTGTACATTTGCTGGGTTTTGACAACTGTATACACGTGTATAACCCAACCCCCCCATCAAGATCTAGAACATTGCCACCACCCCAGACTGTCCCCTCATACTCCTTCTCAGTCAGTCCCTATGCCCACTCCTAAGAAACAACCACTGTTCTGAAGTTTTTCACCATAGATTAGTTTTGCCCATTCTGTAACTTCATATAAGTGGAGCCATCCAGGGATTTCCCTGGCAGTCCAGTGGTTAAGACTTCACCTTCCAATGCCGGGGAGTGTGGGTTTGATCCCTGGTTGGGGAGTTGGGATCCCGCATGCCTTGCGGCCAAAAAACCAAAACATAAAGCAGAGGCAATATTGTAGCAAATTCAATAAAGGCTTTTAAAAAAATGGTCCATATCAAAAAAAATCTTAAAAAAAAAAATGGAGCCATACAGTATTACACTCTTGTCTCTGGCTTTTGTCCATCATTTTGCAGATGTGCACTGAGGCCCAGAGAGGTGAAGGGACTCAGCCGGAGTCACCCAGCATCCAGCTGCTGGACCCCGGGGCTCCCGGCATCCGGTCTGCACAACATAACGTCGCTAATCCTGCCCCAACCTCTTCTCACAGGGCGAGAGGCTGAGCCACGCAGTGGGGTGTGCGTTTGCGGCCTGCCTAGAGCGGAAACAGCGGCGGGAGAAGGAGTGCGGAGTCACTGCCGCCTTTGATGCCAGCCGCACCAGCTTCGCCCGGGAGGGTTCCTTCCGCCTGTCTGGGGGTGGGCGGCCGGCTGAGAGAGAGGCTGCTGACAAAAAGAAAGGTGGGCGCTGCCTGGAGGGCGGGGCGGGGCTGGGCACCGAATGGTCCCAGGGTGGGGCCAAGGGATCCTGACTGGGGGGAGAGCTGCAGAGGTATGTACAGGGGCGCTACAGTTTACAAAGCAAAAAGGAAACACACACACACAAAACAAAACCCAAAAAACACAATTTTTAAAAATTAATTTATTTTATTTTTGGCCGTGTTGGGTCTTCATTGCTGTGCACCAGCTTTCCCCTAGTTGTGGAAAGCGGGGGCTACTCTTCGCTGTGGTGCGCGGGCTTCTCATTGCAGTGGCTTCTCTTGTTGCGGAGCACAGGCTCTAGGTGCATGGGCTTCAGTAGTTGTGGCTCGTGGGCTCTAGAGCACAGGCTCAGTAGTTGTGGTGCATGGGCTCAGTAGTTGTGGCTTGTGGGCTCTAGAGCGCAGGCTCAGTAGTTGTAGCGCATGGGCTTAGTTGCTCTGCGGCATGTGGGGTCTTCCTGGACCAGGGCTCGAACCCGTGTCCCCTTATTGGCAGGCGGATTCTTAACCACTGCCCCACCAGGGAAGCCCCCCCCCCAAATTTTTTTAAGTAACAAATACAAAGCAAAGCACCAAACACAAAGTTTGGTTATAGTTTATAAAGTGTACTTCAGTTTAAGGAGTCCTCTGGGCAATATTCTGTTGGCCACAAATCCCAGCAAAGCTCACCGAGAGCTTTATTATCTGCTAACCCAGGGATGTTCCCAGGCTTTTCAAACTGTGTATCCACCCTGTTAATGGGTTGTGAAGTCAGCTTGCTGGGTTGTGGTTAGCATTTTAAGAAATGAAATGGATAAGAATAGAAAATATCAGAGTAATTGAATGTAGTAAGGGTAAGTATAGTTCAATGATACTTTTATGTCAGTATATCTGTGTGTGTGTGTGTGTGTGTGTGTGTGTGTGTGTGTGTGTGTGTATGGAACGGGTTACCATGTTAATGGTATTTCTTATTCTGGGTTGCCATCATGAAAGTTTGAAAAATACCTGGTAAACTCTAACATTCTAGGTCAAAGGCAAATAGTTTACAAGTTCTCAAACTGTGGTTTTTAAATATACATGTATTATGTGCTGAGTCAAAATGTAATTTTTAATTTAATTTTACTTTTTTTATCTGTTTCTAGTTTTTACATTTTTGGAAAACACTGCTTAGAATTTACAAAGAATCCTGAATTGGGATTCAGGATAAAGGAGACCGAAGAGATTTGACAAATATTAATAAATGTAACGTGTGATCCTGAATTGAATCCTGGATACTGTATATATAGATATATATTCAACATTCAGTTCAATATATATATATTGAATATATGTATATAAAATATATACATTGAAAAAATATATATATATATGAACATCCATAAAGGACATGAGTAGACCAGTTGGGGAAATTAGAATATGGACTGTAGACTAGCTAACAGTATCATATCCATGTTAAATTTCCCAAGTAAGAAGTTGTCCTGTGGTTCAGTAGGAGGCTGTCCTTGTTCTTAGGTACATGCTGAAGGTTTTAGGGTTGGGTAAGCTGTCTGCAGCTTACTCTTTTTTTTTTTTTTCCTTGTTGTTTATATGTATTTATATTTATATTTTATATATAGTAGTGTGCATCCATTAGTCCCAAGCTCCTAATTTATCCCCTCTCCCTTTTCCCCTTTGGTAACCATAAATTTGTTTTCTATGCCTGTGAGTCTATTTCTGTTTTGTGAATAAGTTCATTTGTATCTTTTTTTTAGATTCCACATTTAAGTGATATCACATGATATTTGTCTTTCTCTTTCTGACTTACTTCACTTAGTATGATCATCTCCACGTCCATCCATGTTGCTGCAAATGGCATTATTTCATTCTTTTTTATGGCTGGGTAGTATTCCGTTGTATATATATTACCACATCTTCTTTATCCATTCATCTATTGATGGACATTTAGGTTGTTTCCATGCCTTGTTTATTGTATGCAACTTACTCTTAAATCATACTGAAAAAAGATTATGGAAGGAGAGACAGATCAAATACTGTAACAAGTTAACACTTGTTAAGAGTTAACAAGTGTAACAAGTTAACACAAGAGAACATGTGTGCTCCTTGTTCCATCTTTTCTGTACGTTTAAAATATTTCTAGCTAAAAAGTTAGGAAAACAAGTTTTATCACTTGCTAGAATATTAGAGTTCACGACATATGTTTTTCTTGGTAAACTATGTGACCATTTACAAACCCCTTGACAAAGTTAAGGAGTTCTTCACAGCTTACAAAATATTTTGCTGTTTACATCATCTTTTAGAATTTATAAAGAATTTTATCATTGGTAAAGCAGATTACAAAGTATAGTTAACGGAGGGCCTAAGTACATATATTTTTTTTAGTGAAAACCTGTCTTTTATATATATTTATTTATTTATTTTGTTGCACTGGGCCTTAGTTGCAGCAGGCGCGCTCCTTAGTTGTGGCATGTGACTCTTAGTTGCGGCATGCATGTGGGATCTTGTTCCCTGACCAGCAATCGAACCCAGGCCCTCTACAGTAGGAGTGCGGAGCCTTAACCACTGCGCCACCAGGGAAGTACCTATATGATATTTTATTGTTTGCAAAAGAACACACTGAGTACACTGAGTTTACTATTTACATGGAATATTCAAATTTACAAATAATGTCATATGCTTTAGAGTTTGCAAAGGATTTTGCTGTTTCCAAAGGATATTATACGTTCCAGGTACTTTGCTTTGTAGAAAGCACTTGAGAGCTTGCACCGCAAAAATGAGAGTTCACAAAGTGTGGTATATGATTTGCCAAACACATGACAGTGTCTTGCTGATGATGCACTGATTCACAGTCTCAAGGCACCGCACATTCACAAAGAGCTCTCTTCAGTTCAGGAGTTACGGAGCAGTGCACTTTCCACAAAGTTGTTTACCAAGCTTTTGTGGGATTCCAGAGCTTTGAACACTCACTGCCTCAACTGACCCTCTCAGGAGACCTGGGAAGGCAGCAGAGGGATGTTTATCCCAGGTTTAGCTGGGGAAACTGGAGCCCGGAGAGGGGAGGAGACTTCCTGAAGCCCAAGGTGGTGGGGGGCAGGGGCGGTTTCCCAGTTCCAACGTGTCCCGGGCTGTTTCCACTGCCCCCAGCCTGGCCTGGCTGAGAGCCTCACCGCCCCCTCATGGAAGGTGGGAGAAGCACTGGGCACCCTCCCTGCCCTCTCTGGGCCTGAGTTTAACCTCACTAGCATTCAGGCTGCGGCTCAGGTGACGCCTTGATGGGAGGATGGCTGTGTGTTTGTGTATTGGCAGGGGTGGGGAGACCTTGCCATTGAAGAGCCCGCTTCTTATGCTGAGTGGGGAGACCAGGTATCTTCAGAGGACTGAGAACAGCCCCAGAGGGGAGGGAGCCCAGGCTGAGGGGCTGAAACAATCTGGAAAACTCCTCAGAGGAAGCAGTATGCCAAGCTGGGTCTAGAACAATGGGTAGCAACTGGAGGAAGGGAGGAGGTACTTGAGGTGGGAAGAATGGTGGGAGGTGACAGAGAGCAGAGCAGATGGAATGATGGAGGAAGGCAGCATGATGTGGAGAGACCAGGCCAGAGGGAGAGACGGGTTAGCGCAGTCATCTGGAACTCAGACTCTGGAGTCAGCCTGCCCCTTCCTTCACACTATGGCTCAGGCAAGTCACTTGCCATTTCTGGGCCTCAGTTTCGACATCTGTAAAATGGGGATAACGACAATATCAACCTCACTGGGTGGTTGTGAGGACTGAATGAGTTAATACTTGCAAGGCATTTGGAACAATGCCTGATGCATTGGTCATGCACCAGAAAAGTGTTTGTTAAATTAATTAGAAAGGGAGACAGGTCTCAGAGGGAGAAATAGCAGAAGCAGCAGAGGAAGATGGATGGGGGACAGAAAGCTTGAGACACACAGAGGGTCAGGTTGGGTGACGACTCCCCCATGGGCCTCCTGGGGAAAGTGGTCCTGGCTTGGGTGGGGATGAGCGACATTTGGGGGCCCTGACCAGCCTGTCTTGAGGGCAGGGCACATTGGGTGAGGAAGCCAGCATTGGAAAACAATCAAGGGGTCTGGGTAGGAGAGGCCTCCAATGCCAAGGTGAGCTATCTAACCACCTGTCTCACCCATGTCTCCAGCAGAGGCAGCAGCTGCCCCAACTGCGGCTCCTGGCCCTGCCCAGCCTGGGCACGTGTCCCCAACACCGGCCACCACATCCCCTGGCGAGAAGGGTGAGGCGGGCACCCCAGTGGCTGCAGGCAACACTGCGGCTGCCATCCCCCGGCGCCATGCCCCCTTGGAGCAACTGGTTCGCCAGGGCTCCTTCCGTGGGTTCCCGGCGCTCAGCCAGAAGAACTCACCTTTCAAACGGCAGCTGAGCCTACGGCTGAATGAGCTGCCATCCACGCTGCAGCGCCGCACTGACTTCCAGGTGAAGGGCACAGGTGAGCCTGGGGCTCAGAAGGAGGGAACATTGGGATCAGTGCCACTGTCTGTTGTAAGCAAGAGGTAAGAAGAGGTGGTACACACCATGATTTTTTTTTTTAACATCGTTATTGGAGTATAATTGCTTTACATTGTTGTGTTAGTTTCTGCTGTATAACAAAGTGAATCAGGTATATGTATACATATATCCCCATATCCCCTCCCTCTTGCATCTCCCTCCCACCCTCCATATCCCACCCCTCTAGGTGGTCACAAAGCACCGAGCTGATCTCCCTGTGCTATGCGGCTGCTTCCCACTAGCTATCTGTTTTACATTTGGTAGTGTGTATAAGTCCATGCCACTCTCTCACTTCGTCCCAGCTTAACCTTCCCCCTCCCCCTGTCCTCAAGTCCATTCTCTACATCTGCGTCTTTATTCCCGTCCTGCCCCTAGGTTCTTCAGAACCATTTTTTTTTTTTTTTAGATTTCATATATATGTTAGCATAAGGTATTTGTTTTTCTCTTTCTGACTTACTTCACTCTGTATGATAGACTCTGGGTCTCTCCACCTCACTGCAAATAACTCAATTTCGTTTCTTTTTATGGTTGAGTAATATTCCATTGTATATATGTGCCACATCTTCTTTATCCATTCATCTGTCGATGGACGCTTAGGTCACACCATGATTAATTAGCACTGCCTGCCACAGGCAAAGGAGAGGAGCAACATGTGATCAATTAGCAATGTCTGCCATCAGTCTGGGAGAGGAGAGAGGTAGTGTAAGCTGTGATTGATTAGCAATGTCTGCTCCAGGCAAGGGATAGCAAAAAGGTGGCGTAAGTCACGATCAGTTAGTACTGTCTGCTATAGTTAGGGACATGAGAGCAGTGGCAAATGTCATGATTGATTAGCAAGACTTCCATGGGCAAGAGAGAGGAGAGAAGCTGCCCAGATGCCATGTTTTTGCTCAAGAGGAGACCGAGGCACCATAGGCTAATGCTCCCTCCAAGCTTTTGGCCAGTAGAGCCATGAGATCTGGCCAGGTCAAGGATCCAGGTTCAGAGGAAAGAAGGACTGTGATTAACAATGTCTGCCTAGGGCAGGGAGAATAGAGTGATGACAGACATCATGATCTCCTTACAGTGTCTGACTTGAGCAAGAGAAAAGAGCGAGGTGGCACACCACATGATTGATTAGCAAAGTTTGCCATGGACAAGCGAGAAGAGAGAGCAGGAGTATTATGTTTTGCCCAAGAGATGACTCCCAGAATTTGGCTTATGGAAACATGAGGTGAAGGGCACAAGTGAGCATGGGGATCATGGGGTCAGGGTGTGTAGTGATGCATTCGTGATGTCGCTTCTGGGTAAAGGATTGTGCAGAGGCAGCACCTATCATCATCGATTAGCCATGTCTTTGAGGGAAGATAGAATTGCAAGGACCAGTCCTTTCTTTCAGCATTTGGCCAGTAGAGCCACAAGGCTCTACTGGTGAGGGGTAAGGTGAGCAAAGAGTTCAATGGGAGAAAAGCATCATGTTTGATTACTAATGTCTGCCATGGACCAGGAAAAGGAGAGAGATGGCATATGTTGTGATTTAAAAATGTATGCCATGGGAAAAAGGGAGGAGAGAGGTGACATGGAACTATGGTTTGCCCGAGGGAGACAGGCAGGAGAGCTGCCTTTCCTCCCAGCTGTCAGTGAAGTCATGTGGTCTGGCCCACTCTCCTGCTTCCACATGCCAAATCCGAGACACCTACCCCTTATGGCCCTGGGGACTGGTGTGGGAGGTGTTGATCTGTATCCAGGAGGCTGGGCTACTGCAAAAGGTGACTGCTGAGCAGATGCCAGTGCTTGTTGAGAATGACGCACGCTCACTCCATGTTGTGCAGCATCCCATGTACTGCATGCACCCTCAGATTTGCTGTCCTCATTAAGTAACCTGCCATTAAGTACACCCCCAGGGCTGTCACACCTGCTCCCTGAGAGGTGGCAGGCACCCCAGACTTTATTTAGAAGCCTTGCGTGCCTGTAGCCAGTTGCCCACTTGCTTGGATGTAACTTGCCGCACAAAAATTTCATGGACTCACACAGATGTCCCACTCCACTGCAGGTGTCACACACACTTAGTCACACACTTAGTCATGGGCAATCAAAAATCACACACACTTGGAAGTTGCAGGACCAGGTGTTACCATTACACACACTTAGAAAGCACATATCCAATACAAACTACTGTATGTAAAATAGGTAAACAACAAGGCCCTACTGTATAGCAGGGAACTATATTCAATATCCTGTAATAAACCATAATGGAAAAGAATATGAAAAAGAATATATATATATGTATATATGTATAACTGAATCACTTTGCTGTATACCTGAATCTAACACAACATTGTAAACTAACTATATTTCAATAAAAAAGAAAGAAAGAAAGCACATATCCAGATGTCCCATTCAGAAATCACACACACAGATTAACACACGCTCACGAACGACACATCTGGATTCACACAAACTTGTGTGAATCACAAGTCACATATGCTAATTCATGCCAAATTCCATACATCACGCAGGCAGATTGGCTCACGCTGGGGAATCACAATCGGATGCCACAACCTGGATTTCAGTCACACTCAGATGCCACCCCCCAGAAGCTGCACACCCATTTGGACTAACAGGCACAGTCATCATAGAAATTACCTGGAAGCCACCTACTCTCCCACCTGGGCAGCCCCACGTCACACCTGCTGACTCCTACAGCTAGTTTCTTTCTGATGCTCATAGGAGCATCACACACACTCCCTTGGAGATAGCCACTCGCTGAGCTGTCACAGGCACTTGTCACACGCCACACTTGACAGTCCTCTTGTTCATTTGGATGGTGCCTTTTCTCATCCTAAGCCCTCACGAGGCCACCACACCTGCTCAGCGTGTCCTGTCTTGCAGGCACAGGTGCATCTCTGCCCTCATGACATATGTTATGGGCCAGGCCTGGTGGGGCCCCACTTCCGCACTCAAAGCAAGACAGATGATCCCCAGCCAGTGACCAGCAGCGTGGGCAATATCCATTCTGACTAGTCAGTGCTTTTGCCATACATGTGGTTGAACATTTTTAATTTATTTTTTTGGCCGCGCCACGCGGCTTGTGGAATCTTGGTCCCCTGACCAGAGATTGAACCCGGGCTTTGGCAGTGAAAGCACCAAGTCCTAACCACTGGACCACCCAGGGAATTCCCTGAACATATTTTAAAATTAATGTATATTGTTAAGCATTTAAAGTATTTCTTCTGGTTTGCGGCTACATACAGCTCTTGAGGTCCTCCTTGGTTTGGGATCCCTGTGACTGTCTGCCATCATGTGTCACACACTCCTTGGCTGTTGTACCACTCAGATGTCACACACACACACGTGTGCACAGTCACCATTTTTGTGGCCGTGGCCACTTAGTTACTGCAGAGTGGACCCACCAACCCACACACCTTGTGAGGGCCACCTGCGGGGATGGGGTCAAGGGCAGAGCCTGGGCCTGTTCGCTGACCTCCACCCTTCCCTGACTTCCCAGTGCCTGAGATGGAGCCTCCCAATGCCAGTGACAGCGACAGCATCAGCGCCCTGTGTACACAGATCAGCTCATCTTTTGCCAGTGCTGGAGCGCCAGCACCAGGGCCACCGCCAGCCTCAACAGGTAAACTCAGCCCTTCTCTTGGGGCAGATGCCCTGCAGTGCCCCTCCTGCATCCCCCTGCTCCTTTCAGGGCTACTGCAGAGGCTCTGGGAATCTTGGAATCCCACAGGCTTAGAACCATGGATCATCTTAGAACCACGGGGTCATCTCAGAGCTGTGGGTTCATCCTAGAACCATGAGATAACATAAGAATTATGGGGTCACCTTAGAACCATGGGATCAGTTTTTAAACCTTGCTGTCTTAGAACCATAAAATCTAGAAACCTACAGCCTTTGAATCACAAGATATTAGAACCTAACAGATTTGGAGCCAGGAAACCTTGGAATCTTACAGCCTTAAAAGAGTGCTCTCTGAGAAAATAGTGCCAAGGAATCACCTTAGAGCCACGTGCTTATCCTAAAACCGTGGAAGCACCTTGGAATTACAAACAATGAAAATTTAGAACTCTAGAATCTTAGAAAACACAAACTTAAAAACACTGAAACTTACCCACTATGTTAGAATAGTACACTCTGAGAAAGATCCATGCAGTCTTAGAATCTTAGCCTCCTAAGACAATACAGTGTCAAAATATTAGAGCCAAGGGTGATATTAAAAAATATTTAATAACAGGTTTGCTACTGACCAATCAGAAGGGAAGCTGGCCTGGGTGATTGTCAGTCGTGCCTATACTTTTCATCTTAGGACCTTAGAATCTCAGAAATGAATTTTCGTAGCACTGCATGACCTGTGGTCTAGGATGGTCAAGCCATTTGCCCAAAGCCCATGCAGCTAATGAAGAGCAGAGCTGGGTGCAAGGCAGGCGGCCCGGTCCAGAGTCTGATCCCCAGCCTGGGGTTCTCTCTGCTGCGGCCCATGCCCCCTAACTGCCCTTCCCCTCTCTCCAGGGACTTCTGCCTGGGGTGAGCCCTCCGCGCCCCCTGCAGCTGCCTTCCAGCCTGGGCACAAGCGGACCCCTTCGGAGGCCGAGAGGTGGCTGGAGGAGGTGTCCCAGGTGGCAAAAGCGCAGCAGCAGCAGGCAGCCTCTGTGCCTGCTGTGCCCCCTGGCCTGCAGCCCTTCCCCGCCCCCGTGGGGCCCTTCGACGCCGCACCTGCCCAGGTGGCCGTGTTCCTGCCGCCTCCACACATGCAGCCCCCTTTTGTGCCCGCCTACCCGGGCTTGGGCTACCCGCCCATGCCCCGCGTGCCCGTGGTGGGCATCACACCCTCACAGATGGTGGCCAACGCCTTCTGCTCAGCCGCCCAGCTCCAGCCCCAGCCTGCCACCCTGATTGGGAAAGCTGGGGCCTTCCCACCCCCTGCAGCACCCAGTGCCCCTGGGGGCCAGGGCCGTCCTCGCCCCAGTGGGGCGCCCTGGCCCCCAGAGCCAGCACCCGCCCCGGCCCCTGAGTTGGACCCCTTTGAGGCTCAGTGGGCAGCGTTAGAAGGCAAACCTGCTGTAGAGAAGCCTTCCAACCCCTTCTCGGGCGACCTGCAGAAGACCTTCGAGATTGAACTGTAGCCCGAGTCACCCCATCATCTCCAGGAGCCCCACACCTGGGAGTGGAGGCCCAACCTCTCCCCAGTCCTGCTCCCTGGGGCTGCACCCTCCTGACGACCTCTCTAACCCTTCTCTCGGCCACCTCCCACGACCAGTACAGAACTGACATTGTGACGCCCAGGTTGCAATAGGATGGAATTCAGGGACGGACCCAGCCTGGCTAAGGGACCCATTTCTCTGCCAGACTTAGGCTGGCATGGCCCCCTCTCCCCGGAACCCAGACACAGGGGGATGGCCACGATCCCACCGAGTGCCCTCGGTTCAAGCTCTATTCCTCAATTTCTGTTGTTGACCTTCTACCTTCCAGTACTGGGTGGGATGGAGGAGGGATGCCCACCTGGGGGCCCTCCTCGGCCCCAAACGAGTGCCCACCCCAAGTTTGGTCATTCCCCCCGCCCCCATACACAGCACAAACAAAGGGCTTCCTTCTGCCCACCTGCTGCGTTCACTGCCAATGCTGTGCTCACCCCTACCACCCCTCCCCTCCCCTTGGGGGCCCACATGTCCTTTGGGCCAGGGTCTCATGGGGGTAGGGGGCCAATTGGGGGCCCAGGAGGCAGGTAGCGGGAAGGGGAAGGGGAAGATGCTCAGTTACCTCACGTCGGTGCCCGCTGGGGAGGGGTCTGGGAAGAAGGAAGGGGGTGCCTGGCGGGTACTTTTCTATCTTTTATTTCCAGATTTTTTTGTATCTAAACTTGCAGATTTGTATTATACAAGGACAGCCAATAAAGGAAGAATATAATGGTGCCCCTCTAGAAGGCAGGGTGTGTGTGTGCAGGGGGGATGGTGTGGAGACAGAGCCTTTCCTCCTGAGTCATCTCCTAAAACCAGAGGGAGTAAAAAGGGTCTCCCTGCATATTCACCTCTGAGTCGTAGCATGGGAGCAGGTAACACTGACCCAGCACTCAAGAAGTGGGTTATTAATGGGTACCCCAAATTAATCACTCCATTTCTGATTCTTATAGATTTTGAAACAAGGAATTAAAAAAACATATAATCTCCTGCTAATAACTTCAGTATTAAAATTTTAAATAATTACGTTTGGAGTAGCATATCTTGGAGCTGGCGAATTCACGTTTCAGCAACTGCATTTTCCATAACTTAGGCCAAAGTGTCATCTGACGTGGCAGCACGTTTTTAAGTCTCTCTGTTGTTTCTTGGGTTCCTTGATACAATCTACAAAGTTATATATTTTAAAATATATAATATATAAATTATATGTTTAATTCTTTATGGCTCTCTAAAATGATGAGATTGGTTTCATGAAACCCAATATTATATCCCCATTCGACAGACCAGGAAGTTGAGTCACTTACCCAGGGTCACACATCTGATTAGTGGGGGAGCTGGGATTCAAGCCCAGCTTCTGGTCGACCTCAAGGCCAGTCACTGAACCACCAGGCTGTGAGGGAACAAGCCTAGGGTCTGCCCTCAAGGGTTTACATTACAGCCCATCAACCGGCTGGATCCTGGACTAGGGGACCTGTGACAGATGGCTCGCCAGGGCAGCAAGGGGGTCCCCAGGGAGCAAGCAAAGGACTCTGCTTGAAAAGAGCCACACTTTCTTAATCTGAGCCTTTGCAGATGTCATTTCCTCTGCCTGAAACACCCATTCCTGACACTGCACCTTTTCCCAGAAGAATGCTACTCATTCCTTTTTTTTTTTTTTTGTATTGCAGTTTGCTTTATTTTCCCCCAATAATGGAATGTCCTGGATGCCATTTCATACAGATGAGTCACATATAGATCTGTGTCACCTCTCTTTTAACACTTCATAGGATGCTACTCATTCTTCAGGCCTCAGCTCAAATATCTCCCCTTCTTAGGAGTGGAGCCTCTTCCAAGGCCCCGCCCCCATCCAATCCTTTCAAAGCTCTATGACCCATCAGGCTGAGTCAGGAGCCCCCTGCTCCGCTTGGATCCTACAGGGCCCCGTACTTCCAGCATCCTGGCCCTAACTCCTCTCTGTTTCCCCCAGCCCAGGCCTGACCATTCTGGGCTGTCAATATCTGGCCCCCCACTGGACTGTGAGTGAGGGGTGGGTCTGGGGCTGTCACTTTGGTGTTCAGGCACAAGGCCAGAGAAGAGGCAATCTCAGCGATTCACCGCTACAAACCGCTGGCGAGTGAGAGGGGCAGAAAAGGCCTAGGACTTGGAGATGATTCGAACTACTGGACTGATGGAGAAACAGGCCACGCAGCACACAGAACATCAAGGACAGAGTCAAGACCGTCTTCCATGCCAGAGGCTGATCTTTACACAAAACCATTCTTCGCTGTGCCCAGAGCAGTCTTTCTCAGACACCCCTCCGTGCCCACCCCCCCCCCCCCCCACACACACACGCACACCAATCCCCGTAGAAGCAGATGTTTTGGGCCCGCGGAGCTCCACGGATCCCTTATCTCCCGAGGACCTCCCACGGACTCCTCTTAGCCAGTTTCCCCATCTTCCCTCCCACGCCCGATGGAAACTCTCGCTCTTCACGGCGCTTCCCTCTCCACAGAGACCATGGATCTGGGATTAACCTCCCACTCTCACTTTCCCCAAGCTTCGGCTCTCTCAGAATAGACCCGAGGACGCGGAGTTAACGCACCAGCCCAACCCAGTGGCCTCGTCCCAACTAACGCCACGTGATGCACTCTCCCCGCCCCCCCATAGAGGGCTTCCTTAGGGCGACGTCAAGCTCAGGCGGCTGCAGCGCCCCCTTCCTGGTTCGCTTTGAAAAGCTCCGCCCCCCAGGCACCTCCTCTCCAGGAACCACCCCGGGCGGCGAGGACTATTTTGGAACCTTCCACGCCAGACTGCGCCTAGCGCCCCGCCCTTTCCGGAGCGCTTTGGAAAGCTCCGCGCTGCGGCCTCCTGGGGACCAAGAACAGACGCCGCCTAACTGACGATCTGCTGCTCCCCGGGGGTGCTTCCGCCACCCTACGAAGGGCCACTCGCCGCCCGTGTTGCCTCTGGCTCTTCGGAAACATTCCCCAGACAAACACCCCCACCCCCCCCCCCCCAACACCCCCACCCCCCTGCCCTCAAGGCGCCGCTCGGACCTCGGGCTCCTGCAAGACCAAGGGGATCACGGTAGTCTCCCCGAGCGCAGTAGAACAGCACCCCCGTGTGGCCCTGTCCTCCAGAACCCGCGGAATGGCCGGATTCGTGGGCTGCAGCAGAGACCCGCCAGACCTATGCTAAGGTAGAAAAAGTGTTTAAAAAAAAAACTAGCGTCACAGTCATGGACAACATCATCCTTCAGGGTCTGGCTCAGGCGTCCACTCCGCTAGGAAGTGCCCCCTGATTCCTCCCATCTGGATCTCCGACGTCCCCCCTGTGCTTCCCCTATCCTGGCCCTGACCCCTGTGCCTGTGTCTCCTCCATCCATTCTGGCCCTGACCCTCTGGGCTGTCACTGGGCCTGTGAAGCCAGGGACAAGAGCTGTCTTAGTCACCACTGTGTCCCCAGCATCGCCCAGGGCAGCACAGAGTAAGGTTCAGACGACCTGCAGGGCACCTCCTAGGGAGCATTCATTTAGTCCCTCACACATATTTTGCTTAGTTTTAACAGTTTTGTTGAGGTGTATTCTACATATCATAAAATTCACCTGTTTTAAGTTATGTAATGATGCTGAGTGATTGTTTCTGCAGAGCTGTACAGCCATCATCACAATCCAATTTTTTTAAATGTATTTTTTACAATCCAATTTTAGAACATTAACCTCACCCTAAAAAGACCTCTTGTGCCCACTTGCAGTCAATTCGCATTCCCATTCCCAGCCCCAGGCAATCACTGATTACTTCCCTTCGTTATGTATTCTTCTCTTCATTTTACAAGCATTTTCGGAATACTTGCTTCTATCAGATACTGAGTGCTGAGAGGATACGCAATGACACACACAGGCCCTGCCCTCAGGGACCTCAGAGTCTGGTTGGGGCGATGGCTAATGGGAAGATATATTTGCTCACTCATTCCTTCATTCAAAAATATGTATTGAACGCCTGTGCCAGCTACTGTTCTAGGCCCTAGGGATATAGCCGTGGGGGGAAAAAGAAAAAAATCTCTCTTTGTTGGAGCTGATATTCTAATGAGAGGATTAAAAAAAAGAAATAAACAAGTAGATGTGTGATTTAATGGTTGGAAGCCATGGCAAGAGTTTGCCTTCTGGTCTAAGAAGGACGGGAAACCACAGGAAATTTTCAGCAGGGGGGTGACATGATCTGATTTACATTGTGTAAAGGTTCACTCTGACTGCCACGAGGAGAATGGATTATGTGGTGGCCAGCAAGGGTGAGAATCAGGGTGGGGGAGTGATGATGACCTAGTCTAGGGCAGGAGCAATGGGAAGGGGAGAGAGTGATTAGGAGATAAAATCAAGATATCAAGCCAAGGACCTTAGTGGGTCAGTTGGGGTAATTTGCATATGGACTATAGTATTATATTAATCTTAGTTCCCTGGTGTGATAATGGTATTGTGCTTGTGAAGGAGAATGTCCTTGCTCTTGAGAGATGTCTGCTGAAATATTAAGGGTGAAATGTCACAAAATGACTGCAAGCAATTCTCAAATAGACCATTTTCTATTTACAACTCTCTACCTATAGATATCTATATACATAGCTATCGATATATAGTCACCAGTTTTTAACAATTAGTCATCTCACTCTCACTTTCTATCAATATCTGTATCTATATCTATTTATCTAACTATCTAGAAAGAGAGAGAGAGAGCTAATTGTTAAAACTGGTGAACCTGTATCAAGAATATGTGGATATACCTTATACTTTTCTTGCAATTCTTTTTTTTAAAAAAAAAAACAACAAACAACGGGGCTTCCCTGGTGGTGCAGTGGTTGAGAGTCCACCTGCCGATGCAGGGGACACGGGTTCGTGCCCCGGTCCGGGAAGATCCCACATGCCGCGGAGTGGCTGGACCCGTGAACCATGGCCGCTGAGCCTGCGCGTCCGGAGCCTGCGCGTCCGGAGCCTGTGCTCCGCAACGGGAGAGGCCACAACAGTGAGAGGCCTGCGTAGAGCAAAGCGATTCCGTTTTATAAATATATTCTTTTTTGGATTTTTTTTTATTATATTGGATATAGTTCCCTGTGCCATACAGCAGGTCCTTGTTTTTTTTAATCTATTTTATGTATAGTAGTGTGCATCTGTTAATCCCAAACTCCTAATGTGTCCCTCCCGCTCCTTTCTCCTCTGGTAACCATAAGTTTGTTTTCTGTATCTGTGAGTCTATTTCTGTTTTGTAAATAAGTTCATTTGTATCACTTTTTTAGATTCCACATACAAGTGATATCCTGTGATGTTTGTCTTTCTCTGTCTGACTTTCTTTTCTTGCAATTCTTGTGCACACTTTCTTTTTTTTTTTTTTAAATTTGGCTGTGCTGGGTCTTAGTTGCTGCATGCAGGATCTCAGTTGTGGCATGCGGGATCTAGTTCCCTGACTAGGGATCGAACCTGGGCCCCCTGCATTGGGAGCTTGGAGTCTTAACCACTGGACCACCAGGGAAGTCCCTCTAGTGCACATTTAGAAATTTTCAAAATAAAAAGTTGGAGGCAGGGGGAGAATCTGTTTTGGAGGTAAGCACAACTCGTTGATGGGTTAGCTCTGTGGAGTGAGGAGCGGAAGGTGCCCTCCATGTTGCCCAAGCTCCTGGCTTGAGTTCCTCAGTGGAAAGTGCAGCTCTGGTCTGAGATGGGGAAGACTCTGGTGGTGGAGGAGGACAAGTATGAAGGGGAATGTTGACAGTTTGGGAAAGACATACTCGGTGTCAGTCAGAGGCTTGTCAAGAAAAGAGAAAGGACTTCCCTGGTGGCCCAGTGGGTAAGACTCCGCACTCCCAATGCAGGGGGCCCGGGTTCGATCCCTGGCCAGGGAACTAGATCCCACATGCATGCCCCAACTAAGAGTTTGCATGCAACAACTAAGGAGCCCACCTGCTGCAACCAAGACCCGGCACAACCAAATAAATAAATAATTAATTAATTTAAAAATACATTTAAAAAAAAAGAGAAAAGAGAAACCACACCAGGTATTTCAACAGAGAGAATTGAGACCTGCCTGACCTCCAAAAATCAGTTTATCCTGAAGGTGTTGGAAGGCGGGGCTGGGGCTCTGAGGAGAGGGCTGGGCCCTGTCCAGACCCCAGAGACACCAGGGATGTGTTCGTTGGAAGACAGGTGGGCACATGGACAGTAGATGAAGACAAGGCCCCTCTCTGGCTACACCTGTTCAGGTTGGCTCCAGCTGTGCGATGGATGGCAGAGGCCTGTGGGAGATGGTCCAGGTTGGGCTTGGGAGCCGGTCAGCCTGGAGCCCACATTTCATTCTCCAGGCAGTTGGGTCAGAAGGCACTAGATTGGGTCGGGGCATATTTTTCCATAGATTTCTTTTTCTTTTTTGGCGGGGGTGGGGTGTGCCATGCGGCTTGTGGGATCTTAGTTCCCCAACCAGGGATCTAACCCGGGCCCTCGGCAGTGAAAGCTCAGGGTCCTAACCACGGGACCGCCAGGGAATTCCCTCCAGAGATTTTTCTTTGTTGAAGAGCTTTATTTTTTATTTACTTTATTCAGCCATAGAGGAGAGACAGACAGAGATAGAGGATGCGATAGAGAGAGGAGATGAGAAAGAATGGAAGAGGGCTTCCATGGTGGCGCAGTGGTTGGGAGTCCGCCTGCCAATGTGGGGGACGTGGGTTCGTGCCCCGGTCCAGGAGGATCCCGCGTGTGGGGGAGCAGCTGGGCCCGTGAGCCGTGAGCCGTGAGCCGTGGCCGCTGAGCCTGCGCGTCCGGAGCCTATGCTGCGCAACGGGAGAGGCCACAACAGTGAGAGGCCCGTGTACCACAAAAAAAAAAAAAAAAAAAGAAAGAATGAAAGAGGGAGATTCACTTTTGAGGAGCCGCAGGGTTTTGGAACAATCTTTGAAAAAGCCTGCATTCACATTTTGTGGCTGCCCCATAACTAGTGTGATTGATCCGTGGTTGTGGGAGTTTGAGCATGATTTGCTGCTATAAACAGTGCTATGGTGGACGTCCTTACTGCTAAATTCTTCCGTGCACATGTGCACACAGTAAAACCATATTTTATTGACCCCTTCCTCCCCTACTTGTTAACACCTCTGAAATCAGAATGCAGCTTACAACGCTCGTGGGTCATAGTTTAACTGGCAGTTATTTTTTCTCTCCTGGTGATTTGAAGTAACAACGCATCTTACCATCGATGGCCTCTTGGATGTGAATGGTCACTGAAGTGACAGTAATACTCAGAGAAAACACTCTTGTAACACTTACTATGAGCCAAGGTAACTCATAGTAACCCTGGGAGGTGGATACTGTTATTATCTCCATTTTCCTGATTGAGCCACGGAGTGGTTAAGGAACTTGCCCAGAGTTGCACAGCAAGGAAGTGATGGAGTGGGAATTAGAACCCAGGCAGTAGCTCCAGAGTCTCTTTGTATGTCTGAATTTTGCAGTATTTATTTATTTATTTATTTGGCTGCACCGCGTGGCTTGCGGGATCTCAGTTTCCCGACCAGGGATTGAACCCGGGCCCCACGGTGAAAGCCCAGAATTCTAACCGGTAGGCCACCAGGGAACTCCCAGTTTCCAGCATTTAGCACCAAGTTGAACATTGTAGTTGAGATGCCTCCCCCACCACACACCCCCCAACCCTGTTTATACGCAAGAGACCCCGCTTCAGGTCCTAGATAACTGGATCAAAGAGATACCAATCCATCCAAAGGGGCACTTTGGACATTTGAGGCTGCATTGTCCTGTACACTGTAACACGTTTTGAATGTCTAGCCATCCCAGGCTTATACATGCCTTTAGAACAGGTCTCAAAGTTTGGTCCAGGGTACCCTGGGAGACCCCAAGACCTTTTGTGCACAAAGTTAAAATTATTTTCATAATATTACCAGGACGTATTTCACCTAGCTCACTGTCATTTTCTCATGAGAAGTGGGATTTGCCTGCCCTCTTTTTGGATCTGAGCAGGCTTGTGAGTTGCTTATAACCAGTAGCATGTTGCAGAAGTGATGCTGCATGATCCCCAAGGCTAGATCAGAAGAGGTGAGGCTGTTTCTGCCTCTTTCGAGAAACAGAGACACTGAAGACCAGAGCTGCCATGCAAGAACTTTGACTGCCCTGAGGCCACCATGATTAGAGGAAGCCCAAACCAGCCCACATGGAGAGACCACATGGAGAAGCCCTGTGAGTACAAGGAGAGAGAGAGAGCTGTCCACATACCCCCAGCTGGTACCTCAACTGGGACACCCCACTGTCCCAGCTTCAGCCACCAACTAATTACATCCATATGGGATCCCAAGGCAGAGCTGCCCAGCTGGACCCTTCCTAAAAATCTGACCACAGACATGGTGAGAGATAAAAGGCTTACTGTTGTTGCTTTAAGCCACCGTGTTTGGGAGAGATTTGTTATCTAGCGATGGTAACTAGAAAGAGGGTGGAGTACAGAAAATAAGGAGCTTGCAGAGAACTGCAGCCTGGAGAGCTGAGAATAAGCATCTGTTGACAATAACAGCAGCTAATATTTAAGTGCTTTCTGTGTATGAGCACCATTCTAAGTGCTTGGCATTAATGAACTCATTTAATCCTCACAGCAACCCTAGGAAGTGAATGTCATTACTCTCTCCGTTTTACGGGAAGCAAGGCAGGGAGGACATCGGGAATTGGATTGAACCTCGACTGTGGCTTCAAGCAAAGGGCATTACTGTTGAGGAACATGTGACTTGGCTCAGCCAGTCTGGGCATTTGGGTCCACCCCAGGCCACAGTGATTGTCTCTGGCACGGCCGTGTGACCTCAGCTGGACAGTCAGAGTCAGCCTTACTACTTTGTTGGGGAAATCTGAGACAAAGGTGCTCCCCTTTACCTGGGGGATATGAATGAGGGTCCCTCTGGCCCAAAGGCTGCTGGCAGCTATCTTGGGAACTGCCGCTGGAAAAGGTGGGGCAGAGGGATGAAAAGAAATGGGGTCCTTGGTGACACTGCTGAACAGATGTGTCAGCTTTAGCTGAAGCCGGCCAAGTGTGGAACTTCCAGTTACAAATTTCCTTTACAGTTTAAGTCATCTGAGTCAGCTTTTCTGTTGCTTGTGTCCAAGATTAATCAGAATATTTAACAACCAGTGATTTGGGCACTGAGCGATCAGAAGGCTTCATTGCTGTGCCTGATATTAAGGCTTTTTCCCCGCCCTGTATTGGGAGGTCTGGGAAGTGGGGTGAAGGGGAAGTTTGAGTGGTCACAGTGTGGAAAATGTGCAGATCTTGAGGCAGCATGATTTACCGACCGATACAGAAATAATTTCGTATCTCAACAATCAACGTAGCAAGATAGCTTGTCCAAGCTGTGAAAATGAATAAACAGAAGCCTCGTTTAAAATGAACTTGGGCGGCCAGAAGGGAGAGCTATCATGCCCCGCCTCTCCAGGGCAATTATAGGCTGGACAGGAAGAGATGTACCTTTCTATTTTCAACAGGAAAAAGGTTACTGCTTTACTACCCATCAGGGGGAAGGAAGAATTTCTTCTTGCCCAGCAACGGTCCAGCCACTAAAAGGAGGCTGTTACAGCTCAGCCAGAGAAAAGCGTTTAAACTTAAAGCTCCCAGTTTCTTCCACCAGACTCGGTTTATAACAGACCCTCCCCACTCTCCCTTCTCCTCTATAAAAGAATGTGCCTCTCCTTTCTTCTCCCCACTTGCTTGTGCTTTACCATAGAGTCCATGTTCCAAATTGTAATTCTCTGCCATTCTCAAATAAACCCATTTTGCTGGTAAAATACTTGGCTGTTTTATTGTTTTAGGTTAAAAAAGCTGAATATTAGCTTTACTTGCCAACTGACGCAACCCCCTTTTGACATGTGCTAGAGTGAATGGATTTCTGTTTCCTACAACTGGGGGAAGAAAAAAAACCCTCTTATGAACTCTAGTCATGAATCAAAACTTTAGGAAATAACAAATAGCAGTGAAATCTCACTTTAACCGTATGAGGTCATTTCAGCTTCAGGTCAGGCAGAAACTGTGAGTTGCCAGGGGATCCGCACCCTTTGGCCCAGCAATCCCACCACTGGGACGCACAAGGATGTGCATCAAGGCATTATTTATAATGGGAGGAAATTGGAAACAGCTTCAATGTCTGGCAACACTGCCCTGTTGAGTAAACACCATGCAAACATTAGAGATTGTGTTTATGCAAAGATGTTTTAACAAGGGAACAGCTTATGTTTTAAGAAGGGAAAAAGCAGGACTGTATAAACAATTTGCTCACACAGTTATGTAAAACACACACACACACACACACACACACACACACACACACACACACCACTTTTCAAGCCTGAATAAAATAGAAAAGGCTGAAAGGAAATACATCAAAATGTTAACTACAGTAGTGATGTGGGATTGGGGAAGAGGTATCTTTGTCTTTCTAGTTTTCTGTATTTTCCAAATTGTGCTTAACCAACAACGAACTCTTCTTTTTAATTTTATTTTCGAAAATTTTAACTTAGGTCATGAACATTTCCAGACAGCTACCAAAAGCAAAGAGACAATAAACTCACATGGGCCCATCACTCAGCTTCAGGAACTGGCAACATTTTGCTATTTCATCACCTTTCCCCTCTATTTGGAAATACTTAAAAAAAAATACAAGTGATGGACATCGTGTCCATTCTTAAATAGCACAGTGAACATCAAAGTAAAGGGGGGAGGGGCTGCATTTCCTTATATAACTCCAAAGCCTTATCACATCTAACAAAATTAACAAAATTTTAAATATCATCTCACAGCCAGTCATTCAGGTTTCCCCCAACTGTCTCAAAAACATCTCTTTACAGTGGTCGTCTTTGAATTGAGATACAGACAAAGTACATTCACTCTTTGTTTTTTTTTAAATATTCTCATTTACAAACAATAAAAGTCATCCATGGGTGTGTGTGTGTGTGTGTGTGTGTGTGTACACCGTTTTATGAATTTTAATAAATGCAGAGAATTGTATAACCACCACCACAAGCAGGGTTCATGGCAGTTCTGTCAGTCCAAAAATTCCCTCAGGCTTTGTAATCAAGTGTGTTTGGTTTTTGTGTTTCTGTATTTTTTCTTTTTTTCTACTGGGAGGAAAAAAGCAGTAATCGGAGGTGGTTGAAGCCCTGAAGTTATCTAAGATTTCAAAGCAAGGGTTATGCTTTGGGGATCTTCTGCTCCAGCCCTGCTCTCTGGCTTGGGGGTCTTCCTCTCTTGGAGAGGCAGTTTCCTCATCTGTAAGGTGGGTGCTGTGAGGACCCAGTGAGTAAGGAAGGGTGCCCAGGAAGCTCTCAGTGATAGCAGTGCTTAGTCTGACCTGCCCTTCCTTCTTTATTCACAGCCCCCCAGGCTGAGCCATCTTCTTGTCGGGGCACCAGGCGTGCACGGAGCAGCCACGCCCTCCTTACATCCTCCCCTCCCTCGCCCTCACAGCCAGCATGACTCTACATTCTGTGGTTTCTACTTTGCGTGGGACTGGAATTCACCCCCTCCTCCAGCCCAGAGTCCACAGGGCCTGTCCCATCTGGGTGCTTGCCTGGCCTCCAGCCTTCCCTTGGGTCACCTGGGCCCCCTCAGCACCCTCCCCCCAGCCCCCAGCTTCCTAAATGTCACCACACCCTCTGGTGTGTCCCTGGATATCACAGAGACCTGCCAAGTGCCTCCATTCCCTATACAAGATTACTTCCGGGCTCCCCTGGTGGCGCAGTGGTTAAGAATCTGCCTGCCAATGCAACAGACATGGGTTTGAGCCCTGGCCTGGGAAGATCCCACGTGCCGCGGAGCAATTAAGCCCGTGCGCTACAACTACTGAGCCTGCGCTCTACAGCCCGCAAGCCACAGCTACTGAGCCCACGTGCCACAACTACTGAAGCCTGCGCGCCTAGAGCCTGTGCTCCGCAGCGAGAAGCCATGACAATGAGAAGCCCGCGCACCACAACGAAGAGTAGCCCCCACTCACCACAACTAAAGAAAGCTTGTGCACAGCAACAAACACCCAACACAGCCAAAAATAAATAAATAAATTAATTAATTAATTTTTTTAAAAAAAGATTATTTCCCATAATAATCAGGAAATGAAATAAACAATATTAATGGCCAGAAAAGAGATGCAAAGGCTGAACTGTTCTCGAACCTCATATATATATAATCATGCCAATAAAAAAGAATTTAAAAATAAATATTACAGTACAAAAAAGAAAAAAAAAGTAGCACTGCTATTTATTCAAAGTTTATTGAAAGATTCAAAGTTGGAACTTGGGTCCTTTGGTTACAGTCTGATGTAATAAAACTTCATGTAAATAATTGTGAGTTTCTTTCTTCTTGAGGAGAGAGAGAGAGATTGGGAGGGAGGAGGAGAGACAGGGAGGGAGAGAGAAAGAGACAGAGAGGAACCAAGAGAGAGCGTGCATGCAAGCAGGTTGCATTTCCAGTGGCTACTTTACAGGGAGTCTCAGTGCTGAGTCCCACAGTCCAGACATTGGGCCCTGAGCACTTGGGGGCCACGCTGCAAAACGAGCACAACACCCCCACCCCCCCCCACCAATAACTAAGGAGAAAGG
>NW_006786304.1:4183409-4195101 GCF_000442215.2 Lipotes vexillifer
CCCGCCCGTCAGTACTAAGGGCAAGGGTATCACAGGAGCATTACTTCCCGATGCAGAAATCCCATCCCTCCTCCCTTTACAAGACCCCCTCCGCATACATCCCCGCCCCGGCGCTGTGCCCTGGCCCCGTGCCCTGGCCCCGGCCTGCTTGCTGCCTGAGTTCTGAGTGGGAAGATGCACTTAGTAAACTGAAGAAGGGAACTGAGGCGGCGGGGCAGGGTGTGCGGGTATAAAAGCACATTGTGTTGGGAGAGAGGGGCCTGAGGGCTGGAAATGTCTTGTTTCTTAAGTTGGGTGGTGGGAACACGGAGGTTCATTCCATTTTGTTTTCGTTTGTTTTGTTTCTTGAAGCTGTTTATTGAAGTCGACGTGCATATGCAAAACAGTACAGACCGTAAGTGTTCAGCAGGGTTGAATGCAGTTGAATTTGCGCCAGTTGAATGCACCTCGGTCACCAGCGCCCAGACCAAGAAACAGTTTGGCTCCTTTTCAGCGCATCTGCCCTCCCATCAGGGTCACCCTCATTCTGACTTCTGACGGCATAGACTGTTTTTTCCGGTCCTGAATTTGATGTAAATAGAAGCAGAATATGTATTATCTCGAGTATCTGTTTTTTTCCACTCAACGGCAGTGTGAGACTCATTCTTGTAATCGCGTGTAGTCGTAGGTTGTTCTCATTGCGGATCCCGCTGTGTGGCTGTACCCAGTTTATTTATCCGTTCTCCACTGGTGGCGAGGGAGTGAGTCAAGTGGAAAGAGTCCCCCAGGCAGAGGGAACACTCAGTGCAAAGGTCCTGAGGTGAGAACATGTCTGGTGTTTCAGAGAAACAATAAGGAGATCCATGTGCCTGGAGAGGACTAAGCGGGGTGGGACACGAAACCAGAAGCAGATGGTGCAGAGTCATATCGGCTGCAGAGGGGGCTCCAGCTTTTACTCTGAGTGAGATGGAGCAGGGGAGGGACTGGATCTGACTTGGGTGTTCAGAGTCCCTCTAGCTGCTTGAGAAAGGGACTGGGGGGTGGGGCAGCGGTGGGAGCAGGAAGTCTGGGGAGGAGGGTGGGACACGGGTCGTCGGAAGTGTTTAGGCTCGGAATACAATTTTTCTCTGTGTGATTAGTGATATATTTTATTCACTCCAACCATCATACTGTGTGATTTTATTGTCCCCATTTTTTACTATGCTTCCCCCCCCACCCTCATTAAGGCTTTTTTTTTTTTTTTCTTTTTCTTTTTTGTGGTGTGCGGGCCTCTCACTGTTGTGGCCTCTCCTGTTGCGGAGCACAGGCTCGGGACGTGCAGGCTCAGCGGCCATGGCTCACGGGCCCAGCCGCTCCGTGGCATGTGGGATCTTCCCGGACCGGGGCACGAACCCGTGTCCCCTGCATGGGCAGGTGGACTCTCAACCACTGCGCCACCAGGGAAGCCCCGGCTTCTTTGAAGTGACTGCGTTTTTTGTTTGTTTGTTTTGTCTTGTGTTTTCTCACTCTTCCTTTTCCTTCCACTAATTTGGAATCTAGGCACCATTTCTATTTTTCAGTAGTAATCCTTGAAATTTTATCATGCACACTGTAAAAAATCAGATCTGAAGTTTAATTAAAAGTTTAATCTTCAGACCAAACACTACCTGGATCATAGAGCACTTTATCTCCCCAGTTCTACTTATATTGATATTGTTGTCCAGAATTTTAGATCTCAAAAAAATTCTTTTAACCTTTTTTTTTTTTTTTGGAGATAAATTCAAATTTACACAAATTTGCAAGACTAAGAATAGCATAAAGAACATTCATATACTTTTACTCAGGTTCATTTCTTGTTAACATTTTTACCCTCTTTAACATTTGCTCTGGAGACTTCCTGGTGGTCCAGTGTTTAAGATTCCACACTCCCAGTGCTGGGGGCATGGGATCAATCTCTGGTCAGGGAACTAGATGCTGCAACTAAGACCCAGCGCAGCCAAATAAATAAATAAACAAGTATTTAAAAAAAAATTTGTTATGTTTGTGAGGGGAAGGGGAGTTGTATAATTTGAAGGTAAGATACATACACATGGCCTTCTACTCCTAAATAGTTCAGTGTGCATTTTCTAAGAATACATATATTCTTTTACATAACCACAATACAATGACTAAGTTCATAAATTTAACATTAACGTGCAAAAGTTTCTTACTCTGCTATTTGTATTCCAGTTTTGTCATTGACCCAATAATGTTCTAATTTATGGCATAACTTTCCCTCCAATACAGGACAAGAGGATATATTGTACAACACAGGGAATACAGCCTATATTTTATAATAACTATAAATGGAGTAGAGCCTTTTAAAATTGTGAATCACTATATTGTACCTCTGTAACATCTAATATTGTACATAATTATACTTCGCTTAAAAAATACAGGACAGGACATCTTTTATAGGTAAAGTTGACAGAATTTGCTGATAGATTTGATGTAGGATGTAAGGGAAAATGTCAACTTCCTGAAACATTTTGGGGATTCGCTGGACCCAGAGGCATAGATGATATATGTCAGGAACAGTCTCTATGTTAATCTCCCAGCCCTGTTTTCCCTTTGTGTTGGCTTCATTTTCAGACTAGCTCTTCCCTCAGGGGAGCCCCCAGTGCTCCAGGCCTAAGCCCTTCCAGCAAGGCGAGCCCACGAGGGCCCTCCCCAACAACCCAGCAATGGTTCCAGGACTGACTCTCATTGGTCCGACTTCAGGGACACGCCCAATTCTGAACCAACTGCAAAGGCCAAGGGGAGGGATTCACTCATTGGCCAGGCCTGCAGTCTTCCAGTGGGATCAGCCATGTGGACTCGGAGGGAAGAAGGCAGTACTCCCAAAGACAGAGTATGAATGCTGGGCATACAAAGCAACACCCAGTAAGGACCTGCATTCCTCATTCCTGGGGGCAGTGGTTCTCAAATCCTGGCCCTCAGATTAGCAGCAGCTCTTGGGAATTTATTTGAAATGCAAAGTCTAGGTCCCTACTCCAGACTTACTGGTAGTGGAGCCCAGCAATCTGCCTTTTAATAAGCCCTCCACGTGATTCTGGTGCCCTTGTTTTAGGATAAAAGCTGAATCGCTACCACAAAGACACTTCAAAATATGATGACTTAAGTAAAAATGTTTATTCTCACATAATACTCTCTCACATAATAGCCACAGGTGAAATGATCCAGGCTGGCAACGTGGTGATCCAGGGACCCAGTTTCTTTCCACTCTAACACACAGCTGTTTGAAGCAATCCCAAACCATCATATTACTTAGCTTCATGATTATTTTTGAACTGTTCAGAAAATGAACTCCGGAGACAAATTGCCTAGGTTCAATCCAGGCTCTCACACTTAGTAGTTGTGTGATCTTGGGTGAGTAGTTTCCTTACCTCTCCGTACTTCCAATGAGGAAAATGCAAATGTAACAGAACCCATTTCATAGGGCTGATGTGAGGATTAAATGAAGTGATATGTATAAAGCAGCACAGTGTCTGGCACATAGGATGCACTATTTATGTATTGGCTATGATGATGATGATGATGGTGGTGGTGGTGGTGGTGAAGAAGAAGAAGAAGAAAATGACGTCGACGGCGACGATGACGACGGCAGTCAGCAGACCAAAGGCTGGAACCGGAGGTCGGTGCTCGCTGATGACTGTATAAGCATCAGCCACTAGGGGGCGCGGGCGGCTTGGGACGCGCTTGCTCCGTGACCTTCAGGGGGCGCTGCGGCGCTTGTCTGGCGAGCGTGATGACAGTATGGACTATTTCCCTCTGGACATTCCAGAGGAGAACGCGCTGGTCCCGGCACGTGCCAAGGACCCCACAGCGCCGGGGCTAGAGGTTAGTGAGGAGGATGTAGGCAGGAAAAAGCTAGCTCTTTGGCACACCCTCCAGTCCCGGCGCGGGGTAAGAGGGAGGTTTGGGGCTCTCAAAACCCCACCCCACACCCAGGATACTGAAATTCCAACTCAAAGTTTCCCAGCACTGTTGGCTATCCCAGTCCCCATTCCTGGGACATTTATACAGCAAGATGGTTGTGGAGGGTAATGGGATAACTACCAGCAGCCCAGGCACAGGCGCTTGAGGGAATGGGAGTATATGGGAATTGCCTACAATGTTCATGTGCTTTTCTTCTATGAATGTCCAGAACTTTCAACAGATTCTCAAAGGGATCTTTGAACAGAGACTGTTGAGAACTCTTATCTCTTCCTCCAGGAAGCCTTCCCTGATGTTCTCTCAGACTGGCTC
Organism: Lipotes vexillifer; assembly: GCF_000442215.2. Taxonomy (NCBI): domain Eukaryota; kingdom Metazoa; phylum Chordata; class Mammalia; order Artiodactyla; family Lipotidae; genus Lipotes; species Lipotes vexillifer. Next base: position 4,187,655 of record NW_006786304.1, read on the forward strand.
AGGTGCCTCCTCTGGAAACCCACAGCCTCTGATCTTCCCTATCCCAGCCCCGACCCCTCTCCTGTGCCTCTCCCATCCCAGCACAAATGGTCATGTCTGGCAATGCATCTTTTTTTTTTTTTTTGCGGTACGCGGGCCTCTCACTGTCGTGGCCTCTGCTGTTGCGGAGCACAGGCTCCGGACGCGCAGGCTCAGCGGCCATGGCTCACGGGGCCCAGCCGCTCCACAGCATGTGGGATCTCCCCGGACTGGGGCCCGGACCCTCGTCCCCTGCATTGGCAGGCAGGCTCTCAACCACTGCGCCACCAGGGAAGCCCTGGCAATGCATCTTTGTCCCTCACTGGAGCTCCATGAAGGCAGGGACCAGGGATTTCTTGGGCACTAAAAATGTCAGCAGCATTGTCCAACACAAGGGCTGACATACAAAAGAAAGGGGAGGGGGCATTTAAAGGCTATTTGCCTTCCTTACCTGTAGGCCTTTGCTGATGCTGTTCCCTCCACCTGGAACACCCTCCTCCATGGCTTCGTCTGGCTCATTTCCCCATATTGTTCAGGTCTCAGCTCAGGCATCTTCTCCAAGAGCCCTCCCTAGCTCCTACCTCTTAAGGCTGGGCTAAAGTTTGTGTTCTCAACACTCGCTTATTACAAAGCAGATATTATATAGAAAATATTTGTTGAATGAATGAATGACAGGTCAGTGTTTGGGCCAGGGTCCCTGTATTAGCTGAAGGGTCACTTCTTGACTCCCTTTGTAGAGTTTCTCTTTCTTTTTAACCACTTCATTGAGCTACAATTCACCTACCATACAACTCACCCATTTATTACTATTTTTTTAATTGGGGTATAGTTGTTTTACAATGTTGTGTTAGTTTCTACTGTACAGCAAAGTGGAGTTCCCTGTGCTATACAGCAGATTCTTATTAGTTATCTATTTTATACATATTAGTGTATACATGTCAATCCCAGTCTCCCAATTCATCCCACCACCACCACCCCTTTCCCCCCTTGGTGTCCATACATTTGTTCTCTACAACTCACCCATTTAAAGTGTACAATTCAGTGGGTTTTAGTACAAAGTTGTGCAACCATCTTCCCTTGGTGAAGCTTTGAGCCTCTCGCAGTCTGACACCCCCTCCAGGCCAAGGTCCCTGTGCTAAGTGTTTCACACTGTCCCATTGAAGGGGAGAGAGTCTGGCCCCCAGGTGAGGAAGATCAGGTGAAGAGCAAGATCTAGCCATCTGCCCTCACCATCTGACCAACCACAGGGCTTGGCATTTCCAGGAAGCCCTCGGGTTACGATAACAATCACCGAGCACTTGCCAGATGCCAGGTGAGGTTCGAAGCACTTGACATACAGAATGATTCATGTAGTCGCCACCAGCACTCCTGTAGACACTATTGGTATGATCCTCCATGTGGCACCAGTGGGAAATTGACCCTTCCGGAAGCTCATGAGGGGTCAGGTCAAGAAGGAGCCCCTGTTCCCAATTTTTACAACTTGAGCTGAACCTGGAAGATTAAAATTGGTATCTCATGGACCAGACCCACAGGGTGGTTATAAAAAATATTATTATTTAAAACGGGGACATTTCCCTCTCTGTTCCATCCACTCCTTAAGGAGAATGTCCCTGGTTGCGTATCCTCACCTTTGTACTTTGATTTTCTTATCCTGCACCTGCTTGCATCTAGCATCACTCACCTGGTCCCTGAAGCATTTGAGTGTGAGAACCTAACACTAACAGGTGGGTGAAGAATGACTCAGGTACAGTCTTTTGTATTGTTTTTTTTTTCCAGTGCCAATGGGCTCCCCCACTCCTGACTGTCCCCTGTCCTCTGAGCCTATGCTCATCCAGGCTTTTTGTTCTTTTTGGGAGGAGGAGACCTTTGGACTCCCCGCATAGTCAGCAAGAAGGCAGCGGCCACTGGGGAGGAGGTCCGTGCTGGGCTCTTTACCATCACACACACAGCTCATCCCCACCTCCACATGTCCTTGCACAGGCCACCCACCAGGACTGCGACTCCCTGCTCTGCCACAGCCAAATCCCAGCTGGAGGCCCAGGTTTGGATGCACCCCTCCAGTGACTACTGCTCCCACCTCCTCCCCATGGCCCGCTTGTACCAGAAAAGCTCTGAACTTCTTTGGGGGGAATTCCCTGGTGGCGCAGTGGTTAAGACTCTGCACTCCCAATGCAGGGGGCCCAGGTTCAATCCCTGGTCAGGGAACTAGATCCCACATGCATGCTGCAGCTAATAGTTTCCATGCCACAACCAAGGAGCCAGCGAGCTGCAATTAAGGAGCCCGCCTGCCTCAACTAAGACCCGATGCAACCAAATAAATTAAGTAATTAACACTAATAAATAAATAAACTTCTTTGGGAAACAGAGGAAATCTGGGGTTCCCTGAGCAAAGAGGGAGCGCCCTGAGCAGGGGCTGAGGCTACCCCAACCCACCCCTTCCTGGGGCCTCATACAGGGGGAAGTGGGGGCTACAGACAGGATCTCCTGAGACGGTCAGGAGTATTAAAAATCCAGAGGTAAGACCTCTCTCGAGATCAGAGAGAGAATGAAACAGGGAGACAGGGCACCAAAAGACAGACACGGTGAATTAGGCAGAGAAAACAAGCAGAAAGGCAAGAGACAGAAGACAGAGACAAAGAAACAGACATAGGAGAAGAGCAAAGACCAAGGGAGGCAGAGACAGACCAAGTGACAGAGGCACGGGAATGAGGAAGTCGGGACGGCGAGAGGATGTAATTCAGCAGCTCAGAGAACAAACTCTAGAGCCAAAGTTTGAGGAACATTAGAAAGACAGAGACAGAAGATACAAAATAGGTGTTTTTTAATTGAACATTTTTATAAAAAGGAGCGGGAATATGAAGGGGACCACGGGCTAAGCCCGGGCCCGCGGCTTCTGCAGGAAGGATGCTCTTCCTCCCCGTCTGTCCCATCTACCAGCCTCTCCTCCGGGTCCAGCATCCCTGTGCGCATGCGCGAAAGCAGGAGGGACTCCGCGTGCGCAGGCGCGGAGTGGGCGGTCCAGGGCTGCTGGGGCTCAGGCCCGGGGCCTGGCGGGCGTGCAGTGGTGCGGCTCGTGCGAGGGTGCGAATCCTGGGCGGCAGATGCAGCGGAACGAGCCATCCGTGTTGACGCAGCGCGCGTTGACACAAAGCTGGGCGGCTGCCTCGGCCTCGTCACACTCGTTGACGTCTGGGGAGGGGGGGCGTACCAGGAGCGCTGTTCAGAGCTGGGGACCCAGGAGCCCACGTCCCTGGCCCCTGAGGCTCCTGGTGCAGAGGGGTGTGGATGCTGAGCCTCCTGTTGGAGTGGAATCCAGCCACTACCACCTGTTGGCTGTGTGAGCCTGGGCAGGTAACTTAACCTCTCTGTGCCTCAGCTCTGTGTTCTGTGAGATGAGTGTGGTAGCCCCTAGGACACTATGTTTTTGTTAGAAAAACAATACTAATGATGATATCAACAACAATAATTGCTTACTCTGTGCCAGACATTGTTTTAAGTATATTACATGTATTAACTTTATCCTCCCAATAACCCTATGAGGTAGGTACTGTGCAAACTGAGGCCTAGCGTGGGGAAGCCCCTTACCCCATGTCACACAAAAAGCCCACACTCTTCCCAGGGGCTTCGCAGACCAGCTCACAAAGACCCCGAGTGCCCAGCCCCTTGCCATTTCTTGGCTGTGAGACTTTGAGGAACTCATTTCTCTTCTCTGAGCTTTACACATAGGCCTCACTGTCATTGTAAATCGATGTTCACGACTCTATGAAATGGGTTCAACGACTATACTCATTTTTCAGGTAAGAAAAACTGAGCAAGGGACAGTGACCTGTCCGGGGTCACACAGCAAGCTGCCGGACTGAGCCTGAGGTCTGTCCAACTCCCCCAGAGTCCCTGATTGTAACCACTCTGCTTTACTACTGTCTAAACTAGGCAGACATAATTCCTATTCGATGGGAAGACTGAAAGCTCTTCAAAGAGGTCAAGCAAGCTGCCCAAGGTAGCCCTGGGAGTTCTTAGAAATCACGCCTGCAGGATCCTACCCTTCCACCCTGCTTCCAGCTCAGCCACGGTGCTGTGGCCGAGCTCCGCTCTCCTCCCAGCCTGACCTGTCCATCAGGCAGGCCCCACCCCTGAGCAAAAATTACTTTCTGCTCCCCACCGGGGCTGGGCGGTCTCCTTGACGTCCCTGATTACCCACCCCAAGTAAAGGCTTCCACCCTCTCTTGTACCCCACCTCCATGCTGGCCCCGGTCCACCCCTCACCGACGCAGGCCATGCGGGTCATGTCCAGGCGGTAGCCGTCGAAGCAGTCGCACGTGAAGCCCTCGGGGACACGCACACATCGGCCGTGGGCACAGCCGTCCAGGATCCCGCACTCCTCCGCCTCCAGCCCTTCGTAGGGCCCAGCCTGGGCGCCTGCGGAGAGTGCGGGGACTCCGGGGTTCGGGTGGGGCCGCGCCCCAGGTTCGGTGGGTCCCCTTCTAAAACTGCCCATCCTGCTCCAGGACTCTGGGGGGCGCTGTGAGGCCAGGATGTTTACGTCGCTCTGCTCTCTCTAGCTTTCCTTCTGTCCTCATCGCTTTCTAGGTAGGTCTACAGGGATGTCTCTGTGCCCCTTCATCCCTGCTCTCTGTCGCTCTCTCCGACAATATCTCCGTTTTCCCATCTCTCTGAGCCTGTCTCTCCCGCGGCTTCTCTTCGTTTCTGTCTCTGTCTCTCCTCCTCCCCCTCCTTTCCTCCCTTCCCCATCTCCACCTCTCTGCACACCTGGCTTCTCACCTTAGTCCCATCACTCGGGCCGCAGTACTCACCAGCGTAGCTTCCACCTTCAGGCGACTCCTCAGGCTCTGGGACGGAACCACGGGTGTCACGGGACCGATAGCGCCAGCGGGAGCCCGGGCCGGGTGGAGCAGGAGCCTCGGATTCACCGTAGGGGCCACCATCATCCTCAAAGTCGGGCATGTCGAAGGGTGGCGTCCCATAGGGGGCCTCCCGGCGCGCGAAGGGCCCAGGTGGCGGTGGGTAGGGGTCATAGGGTAGGACGGGTGGCAGGTACAACTCAGGCCCGTACGGAAGGCCCTGGTAAGGTGAACCTAGGTCTGGGCCATACTCGTAGGGGAGTCCAAAGCCACCTGGCCGCGGGGGTCCATATGAGGGGGGGCGCAGCACATTGCACAGGGCCTCAAAGTCATCTGCGAACAGGAGCCAAGCCTAACGATCAGCCCGTGCTTCCTCGGCACCCGTCATTCACGTCCCCCCTCGGGGAAGAGAAGCCCGAAGGAGAGGGTGGGGAGGGCCGTGGGCTGAGGCATTAGAGGGGCTTCAAAGGAGGAGACTGGGATTGCAGGCTTGGGGTCAGGGGTTCTGGAGCCAGGATTGAAGGTCTGAGGACTGAGACGGGGATTCCAAGGCACTGGGATCAGGAGTACTGAGGACTGCAGCTAGAAATCAGGGTCCACGTGCTGGAATTTGGGGGCCCACGAGACCTGGGGCTAGGGGCCTACAAAAATGGGACGGAGGTGTTTTAGGGACCAGGACTGGGGAGTACCAGGGGCCTGATGGGTCAGGATGCATGGGAGGGGATCTGAAACATGGGACCTGGAAGTCAGAGGAGCAAGGGCCTAGGACTGGCACTGGTTTCCCAAGGGCTGAGAATTGGGAGACTCAGGGCTTTTTAGAGCCAAGGCATGGAGATCTCTGGAGCTGTGTGTTGGCTTCTTAGGCACCTGGATGTGGGTATCCAAGCCAATGGGACTTGGAGGTTTGCGAGCTATGACCAGAGTCTGTGAGCCAGGATGGCAGGATCTGAGCAACTGGTACTGGAGGTCTAAAGGTCCAGGATTTGGGAGAGGGGTCTCATGGGCTGTCTTGGGCTTCTAGAGGCCAGGAGTTGAAGGTCTGAGAGATCAGACCTTAGGACCTTTTGGGACTGGAACTATGAGACCTGCTCAGTCAGGCCTTGGGGTTTCTGTGGTTGAGGCTTGGAGGTCTTTGGGTTATGACTTGGGGTCTAAGATTTAGGAATGCACTGGGACATAGGGGTCTGAGGGACCAAGTTTTGGAAGACCTTGGGGTCTAAGACTAGGAGTCTGAGGACCTGGATTTGGAGTCTGATGGGCAGAGTCTCGGAGTGTGGCCCAGGCAGGTGGCAGTACCTGAGTCCTGTGCTGGGCAGAGGGCACAGTCCATGCCCCAGGCCTCGCCATAGAGGCAGCAGCACTCTGTGTAGGTGGCCTGGCGATCCAGCCGAGGGCGACTGCACACGAGGTCAGCCCCCACTTCCTGCCAGCACACTCCCAGATTGTCGTCTGAGGGCAGAGACAGCATGCATCAAGGCGGGAAGACACTCAAGTTCTCCCAAATGCTCAATCTCCTCCCTACTGGAGCAGCCCAGCCATCCTCTGCCTGTCACCAAATCCTTCTCAGCAGCTGTGATCTGACTCCCAGAAGTCCTCTGAGGTAGCTCCAGAAGAGTACAGGGGTTGGTCTGGCACAAGCCTATCATACAGGAGGGTGATAGGGTCTGAGAGGGGGATTCTATCCAAGCCTGGCCGCTGCAGGGCTCTGTGACCCCAGGGCAGTTGCTTTTCCTCTCTGAGCATTGTTGAATAAAGTCTCAGGATGTGGGAGGACATTGTAGGAAAAGGAATTGGAAGGAGAAGAGACTTTGGGTCAGTGGGCAAAAAGAGAGAGAGGACCCAAAGAAATAAACACAAACACATCGAAAGAGTCAGAGACTCAAAGAAACACGGGAAAGCAAAGATGCAGAGAGAAACAGACCTAAAAGCAAAGACAGAGGCAGAGAGTGTCAGAAATTCAGAGAAAGGCCTAAAGACAGAAACCCACAGAGGGGTGCAAAGAGACAGAGACCCACAGGGAAATAATAGAAAGCACACTTTTAGCATTTAGTAAGACCAGGTCCCATTCTATTCTTAAAATTAAATTCCTCAGAGCCACCCTATAAAGTAGGAGCTATTGCCAATCCACCCAATGTGCAGAAAGGAAGTTGGGGGGCTTCCCTGGTGGCGCAGTGGTTGAGAGTCCACCTGCCGATGCAGGGGACACGGGGTCGTGCCCCAGTCTGGGAAGATCCCACATGCCGTGGAGCACCTGGCCCCCCGAGCCATGGCCGCTGAGCCTGTGCGTCCGGAGCCTGTGCTCCGCAACGGGAGAGGCCACAGCAGTGAGAGGCCCGCGTACCGCAAAAAAAAAAAAAAGAAAAGAAAAAAAAAGAAAGGAAGTTGGGGTCCAAGAGGCGATAAGGAACGCGCACGTGTACACAGGGCCAGTTAAGTGGCAGGGAGGCTCCTCTACGACCTTCGCCTTTAACCAGGCCCGCGGGCCTCTTGCTCCGAGAGTCAAACACCAAGACCGGAAGCTAAATGGGGCGTGAAGGGGCGTGGCCCGGGTGCGGGCGGGGGGCGGGGGC
>NW_006786304.1:4195204-4195672 GCF_000442215.2 Lipotes vexillifer
GTTACCGAGGCTCTGGCTCTCGTTGGAAACGCAGCGGCGCCCCGAGCCGTCCAGCACGAGTGGGGGCTCGCACGTGCAATGATAAGAGCCTATGGTATTGACGCAGCGGCCGCCCTCACAGGCTGGCTCCTCGTCCGCGCACTCGTCGTTATCTAGAGAGGCATGGAGGACGTGATCAAGTAGCAGCCCTCTCCCCTTTCCCATTTCCCCGGTGCATTGACGGCGGGATAGATGGAGTCTAGACTCCAGAGGGACTTCCTGCTGGTGGTGGCCACATTCCAGAGAGGAGCTGGAGTGGCCAAGGGCTGGGGAGAGTCCCAGGCCGGGGGTGTGAGTGCCGGTGGAGGTGGGGTTCCTACCGATGCACTCCAGGCGCTGGGCATGATAGTAGTAGCCATTGCTGCAATAACATGAGTAGCCTGGGGCCGTGTTCACGCACACGCCGCTCTTGCACACCTGGTCTCGGAA
>NW_006786304.1:4195862-4212470 GCF_000442215.2 Lipotes vexillifer
GGTATAGCTGCGGGGCATGATCAGGGAAGAGAAAGACAGAGATGGCAAGAGAGACCCAGAGGGAGAGATACAGAAGATAAGGGTGGGAGGGGGAGAGACAGAGATAAAGAAAACAGAGATAGGGTGAGACAGAGCTGGGCCTGGGGGCTGAGGGTCGGCGGGCCTTACCTCTCCGGAGGCTCAGGTCTCCGCTGGGCGCCAGGTAGCCCCGGCCGTGGGGGCACAATGACTGGTACTCAGCTGCACACAGAGACAAGGCTGAGCCCAGACGCCCGTGCCCCAGCCCCTGCCTTGGGCCTGCCTGTGCCCACTTGCCTCAGTGCCCACCCTTCACTGCCCAAGTCTTCAGCCCCTGTGCCTGTTTGTATCCACCTCTCAGACTCGCACCCACCTGGCTGGCAGCTCACTCTTGCCCGTGCAATACCAGCACCTCAGTCCCTTGTCCAAATGTGTCCCATTGTCCCAGTCCCACGTCCACCTATTGCCACCCAAACCCTCCGCCCTGTGTCCACCCAGAGGCCCATGCCTACCTGTCTCGGTGCTTGGGCACTGCTGGATGCGGCAGCCGCTGCCCCAGCCCTCACCCACAGTGCAGCAGCACTCCTGCCACGTCACGTTCCGAGCCAGGATGTTGTCACATGCATCCGGAGCTGCCGTGTCAAAGTAGCACTCCCGGCGCCCGCTGCCCACAGGGCCCTGCCTAGGTGGGCTGGGCCGGCGGGACGGGGGTGGTGGGAGCCTGGCTGGCAGACTGGGGCTGGCGGGTACGTGGGGCTGCGGGCCCGGGAACGTGCCTGAGGAGACAGTGTGGGCTGAGCCTCCAGCCCCTATGTTATGGATGGGGAAACTGAGGCCCCCATGTGGCAGAACCGACGCCACACCTCTCAGCATCTGTCATCATCTCTCTCCCATTCTCACCTCCTCTCATTTCTGTACCTCTTGCCTCCCCATCTCACTCTACCAAGTGTCCAGCCCATCATCCAAGCTGCAGTTCAGGTAGGAGAAGAGGGGATTTCCCTGGCCTCCTGGAGGCCTCCCTGGGGCCTCAGATCCAACGTGTCCCAATCTGGTCTCAGAACCTTCACACCCAAATCTAGACCGAGGCCTGGACACCTCTCCCTGACCCAAGCAGCCCCACAGCCTGTCCACTTTGGCCTCTTGAGCCCTTCTCTCACCTGCCCTCTCTTCCCCTCCCATGGCCCTTGCCTTGGTCCAGCCCTGTCCTCTCTGCTCAGGTCCCAGCCCCACTCCAGCCCACCTTCACATGGCAGCCAGAGGAAGTTCCAAAATCTGATCATACCCCTCTCCAGCTCAAAACCTTTCCATGGTGCCAGAGTGCCCTCAAGAAAAGTCCAACCTCCTGACCACGGTAATAAGTCAGTGTGGTCTGGCGCCTGACTCCTTCTGCAGCCTCACTTCTCCCCACCCCTTCCCTCGCTCTGCAGAGCATGTCACCCTGAACTTACTTCAGTCCCTCAAACATGTCAGGTCCTCTCTTGCCTTGCCAGGCCTTTGCCCTTGCTGTATCCTCTGCCCAGAATGCCCTCCCTCATCCACTTGGCTTGGCTTATTTCTACTCATCCTACCACTCTCAGTTCAGACATCCCCTCCTACAGGAAGCCCTCCCTAACTCTCCTTCAAGGCTGGGGAGGCACCTCCTCTGGATTCCCACCACGCCCTAGCCTTTCCCATCATAGGCTTGTTTGCTCTGGCCTGTGCCTCGTCCATCCCAGTCCTGATTCCTCTGGGTTGTTACCATCAGGTTATATTGCTATCTGCCCCCACTGGATTGTGAGCCCCTTGAAGACAGGGTGGTCTCTCCTGGTCACTGCTGTGTCCTCAGGGCCCAGAAAAGGGCCTAAACTCAGGGAACGTCTGTTGAATGAAGGAATCTGGTAAAGTCAGAGCCAGGATCTACTTCTCCTGACACTGAGTCCCACACCCAGGTTAACTCATGTGTTCTGAAGGTTTTTGTTGTTTAAAACAACAGCATCTAACTGATGGCAGCTGTCCACATCAGCAATGGTTAGATCCCATTATTTTTCTGCGGGGCCGTCAGCCGTCAGTTAAGTATACATTGATCTCAGTCTCACCAGCAGACGTCCGAGGGGGAACACAGCGCCCAGTCATGGGGTCAAACTCCTCAGGGCTGTTGGGGCAGACACAGAGGAAGGAGCCTTCCACATTCTCACACAGGGCAGCTCCACACACACCCTGTAGCGTTTCACATTCATTCACATCTGTGAACAGGAGACAACAGGGAAGAGGGAGTCAGTGGTTGTAAACTTCTGGAATTCCATAAGTCTAAAAGTCCGGGCTTTGAGTATGAGTATTTTAATGGCCCAGATCCCATCATCTGCTTATCTTTTGGTGACAAACCCTGAATTTCCCTTGGGAGCCCTCTGCTCCTCCAACCTATGTTTTGAGCAGGCCAAGCAGATTGCTGCATTTCTCTGATTCAGAGACAGGCAGTGACCAAGCTGGGCCAAACAAAGCCAGTCCTGGGACTCGTTCTAGAAATATGGAGAAAGAGCCTCCCTCTGTAGCCAGGGATGTAAAGCTAAGGATGTCAACCAGAGGTGCTAGGGCCACTTTTGTCATTGTGAAAAGAGAATCTGCCTGAAAATAAATGCATTAGAGGATAGCAGAGCTGGGAGAACAGCTAGCCTTGCTACAGTTCCTGGATCCACGTATGCCTGAAGTTCCAACATTTCCCAGGACTTCAGTTTAATGCCCTTTAAACAAATGAAGCCTGTCGTGTTTGCATTTGTCAAAACGAAGTGAATGTATAATTAAGACTCATGCATTGCACTGTATGTAAATTGAACCTCAAATAAAAATATCTGTAAACACAAATTGAACTCTGGTTAATGACATGCATTACGCACAGAAGAATTTAGGGGGAAGCATATCGAAGCCTGCAGTTTAATTTTAAAATTCTATCCAAAAAATTTTGTGGATTAATGGAAAGATGTGTGAGGAAACAAGCATAACCAAATGATAATAACAGAATATAGATCATGGGTATGCTGATGTTTCATTCTACAGGCCTTTTAACTTTCTGTATGTTTAGAAATTTTCCTTGGAATTTCCCTGGCCGTCCGTGGGATTTCCACGGCGCTTTCACTGCCGTGGCCCGGGTTCAATCCCTGGTCGGGAACTAAGATCCCACAAGCCGCGGGGCACGGCAAAAAGGAAAAAAAAAGATTCCCCGTAAAATGTTGGGAAAAAAATAAAGGATGTTTATGTACACTTAAGATTAGTGCAGTTTTGGAACTTCCCCGGCAGTCCAGCGGTTAAGACTCTGCGCTTCCACCGCAGGGGGCGCGGGTTTGATCCCTGGTCGGGAACTAAGATCCCGTATGCCGCGCGGCGCGGCCAAAAAAAAAAATTAGGGCGCTTTTACTACTTTATGCATGCATTTTTAAAGCACGCCCCAAATAAAATCTGGATGAATAGGGGTTCCTGAGTGACATGAAGATGATCTTATATTCCAAGGTCTAAATTCCATATCCCTAAAGTTTACATGCATTCAGATCTATGGAGAGAAGCAGGGCCTGACAACCTCTTGCCCACCCTCTGGCCCCACCCAACCCCTGGAGCCCCGTACCCACGCAGTGACGCCCGTCCCGCGCCCCCTCGTAGCCCTGGTCACAGAGGCACTGGAAGGAGCCAGGCAGGTTCTGGCACATGGCATGGGCCCCGCAGAAGGACCGGTTCCGGCATTCGTCCACATCTGCAACCACCAGACAGTCAGGCCATTGCTGGACCTTCTATCCCCTCCACATCTCACCCATTGCCCCAGGGACACCCACCCTGGCATCCGCCCCCTGGCGTGGGCTGGTAGCCAGGGTCACAGGCCGGTGTGCAGCGGTAGGAGCCAGGGGTATTCTCACAGCGCTGGGCTCCACAAATCCCTGGGCCATATTCCTGGCACTCATCCACATCTGCAAAAGAGTGGGGAGGGGATGGGGGAAGGAGAGGGGAGTCACAGGCCTGGATTCACAGGTTCCTGGTGCTGCTTCCAGTTCCCATGACTGAGAAGTCTCTGAATCTAGGAGTCTGAGCTTCTAAAAATCAACAAGCATTGATACCTCTTAAGGCCTCGTTACCACATCTCAAATAGCCTAAACATGGTCCCGCCTCAGGGCCTTTGCACTTGCTGTTCCCTCTGTCAGGAACACTCTTCCCTCAGCTATCTGCATGGCTCCCTCCCTTGCTTCACTCAAGGGTCTAGGTTAAGCCCTCCTAGCACCCCTACCCCTACTGCCCTGTCATCTCTGTCCATTTATCCTGCTTTACTTTCCTTCTTAAACTTCTTATATCCATGTAGTTATTGGTATGCTGACTGTCACCTCTCTAGAACGCGAACTCCACGTCGGCAGGGATTTGTGCCTGTCTTGCTCCTCATTGTATCCCCAGGGTGTAGAACAGTGCCTGATACACAGTAGGTGCCCCCAAATTGTTTGCTGAATGAATCGAGTTCATATTTACATATTTCTTGTCTGTCTCTCCCCCTAGAACGTCAACTCCATGAGGATAGGGATTGTTTTATTCATTGCCTGTTCTACTGACAGTGTTGCATACAGTAGGTGCTTAATGAATTCTTGTGGAATTAATGAATGAGGCCCCATGAAACTGGGTTTCCACGAATCGGGGGTCTGGCAACCCAAGAGCTCAAGGCAGTCCGCAGTCATTTCATCTGTTCCACAGAATGCTGACCCACACACCATCCCCCCCGCCCCCAAATCTGGGCTGCTTCTGGAAGCGAGGCTTGGCCTGTTTCCTGACGGGAGTGTCTTCCCCTATCCTCCTGCCTCCCCTCTACAAAAAAATATAAAGACACGCTGGTGGCTTGTTTCCACCACGATTAGGAGAGAGTTAAGTACATTGGTTGGGAGCCCTTTCCCTCCCCTCCCCCCAAGTCCGTGAGGCTTGGAACCGGCTTCTGCGACTCTTCGTGGGGGTGGGGCAGTGGTCTCACCGTCACAGGTGCCCTCAGGGCCTGCGTGGTAGCCAGGGTCGCAGTCGCGGACACAGCGGTAGGAGCCGGGGGAATTCTCACAACGCTGGGACCCGCACAAGGCCGGGCCCCGCTCCCGACATTCGTCCACGTCTGAGGAGGGGAGGCAGGGCAGTCAGATGGGAGAGGCAGGGAGGGAAAGGAAAAAAGGTGGGGGAGTCAAGGAGGGGAGAGTCAGAAGAGGGAGGTGGGAGTCGCAGGAAAGGGGAAGGGAGAAAGCAGCAGAGGAGAGGCAGAGGGGGGAGACCGGGAGGCAGAGGGGAGAGGGACCAGGCAGAGGCGAGGCCTCTCACCGAGGCAGGAGGCGAGGTCTGGGCCAGCGCGGTGTCCTGGAGGACAGACGCACTCGAAAGAGCCGTCGGTGTTGGTACAGATGCCGCTCTGGCAGAGGTCCTCCTCGCTGCATTCGTCCACGTCTGCGGGACAGTGTCGGAAACCGCAGGCGAATCTCCTTCTTTGCTTAACATTCCAAGCCACGACCCTCCACCTCCCTTTCCCCGCCCCTCCAGCTCCAAGGCCTTAACGCCTTCCCCACCTGCCTTAGGCTCCTCCCTTTCCTGCAAGCCCCACCTCTCCGACGGGTTTGGCTCCATCCTTTCCATTCACTGCCCAACTTATCCAGACTCCGCCCTTTCCCCTTTTGTCTCCCAACTCCGCCCCTTCCTTTCCCCACCCTTTCCCGACCCAGGTCCAGCCGGGGTACGGACCGAGGCAAGAGGCTCCGCGAGGTCCGGGCCGGTAACCGGGAGCACAAGTACAGGCAAAGGAGCCGTCGGTGTTGAGGCACTCGCCGTTGGGGAAGCAAAAGTCGCCCTCCAGGCACTCGTTCACGTCTAGGGTACCCAGAGATAGGGCTGCGGGGTTACCAGACCCGCCCCCGAGACCCAAGCCCCGCCTACAAAGGAGCAACCCTGTCCCCCCAAGCCACACCCCGATGGCCGGTTTCTAAATTCCACCTGCAGTCCCTTAGTCCAGCTCCCACCTCCCCACCAGGCTTTACCCAGGAAGCCAAGTCCCACTCCCAGGCTGTCCAACCTTTTCCCCGCCCAGCCCACCTGCGCAGGGCCCGGGCCGACCAGGTGGTGCCCGGTAGCCTGGCGCGCAGGTGCAGCGGAAGGAGCCTTCAGTGTTAGTGCAGTGGCCATGGGGGCCGCAGGAGGCGCCCGAACGGCATTCGTCCACATCTGTGGGAATGGGGATTTCAGAAGGGGTTCTGTCTAGGAACACACTGATGGATCCCCTTGGGGGAGAGGGGTCTGAAGGTGATGGGAAGTGTTTTGGGATGGATATGAGGTGAAGGCTCCGTGGCAGAAGTGGGTAGGGGAGACTGGGGTTGGGGGTCCTTGAGTCTGGGTTTCTGGGAACTCCCTGTGCCAGGATCCTGGGGTCAGGTGAAGGGACTCTGGACTGAGACAGGCGTCAGACATTAATTAGGGTAAGGGGTCAGGTATTATAAACCAGGATAATTAGATGGCGTTCTGGTGAGTCAGGGGCCAGAGTCTCTAGTCAGGGGTCAGGGTCCAGGATCATGAACACAATCAGGCCCCAGGGAAGGTACTCTGAGAAGGGGCAGGGGCAGTGGAAGAGGCAGGATCAAGCATCATCACACAGAGTCACGGGTTGTAGTCAGGGCTGTGGTCAGTAGTTATGTTTAGGTCAAATGTCACAGTCAAGTTGAGGGTTCATTGGTCACAGAGTCAAGAGTCACACTCAGGGCCAGGGGTCGTGGTCCAAATCAGGAACTGCAGTCTGATCAGGGGTTCATAGTCTAGGTCAAGAATTGCAGTCAGGCTCTGGGGGTTGTGGTCCAGGTAAGGGGATTGAGATCCAGGGTTAGAAGGTTGTAGGCCAGGTCAGGGGTCATGATCTGGGTCAGGAGGCATGATGCAGGTCCAAGGTCACACCCAGGGCCTGATCTCACCAGTACATCGGCCATGGTACAGGTGGTGACCAGCAGGACAGGCCCTGCACTGGAAGGAGCCAGGTGAGTTCACACACTCCTGCCCAGGACATGCCAGGTGCTTCTCACACTCATCCACATCTGGGGAGCAGAGGAGAGGGTGGCTTTGGAGGAGTGGCCCAACGCCCCCCTCACCCATCCACACTCCTCCCTCCCTCCCCGGCCTCACCCTCGCACTCAGAGCCGGTAGCACTGGGTTGGAAGCCCGTGGGGCAGACGCACTGGAAGCTGCCTTCTGTGTTCTCACACCGGCCATAGGTGCAGGGCGGGGGGCTACGGGCACACTCATCCACATCTGGGGCACAGGAGACCAGTGGGGCTGAGGAAGGGGCCTGGACCCATTGCCATCACCACCCACCCCAACATTCTACTCTGGAGGAAGCGTCCTGGACTTTGTTCAGGCTGCTCCCTCCTCCCAGAAGGACAGACCCTTTCGTTGTTTCCCCATTAATGGTCTCTCCAGCTGCCAGGATGCGGCTAAGGCACCACCTCCTGCATGTTGCCTTCCCTGACTCAGAGTTGTCCCTTCCTCAGGGCTCCCACAAGCACAAGGGTATCATCCAAAAAACGAGGAGGAATGGAGAGCACCCTCATATTTGGAGAAAGGGGAGAAGATGCTGGAGCCAGACCCTCCCCACCCCCTCAATACCCCCAGGCCTCTGTCCCTGTCCTCCTTCACTGAGCCTCATCACTCTGCCTGTCTGTCTCCCAAACCTGTCTCCAGTCCCTACAGCAGATGGACGTGAAGTGGCTTTGGACTCAGCACCCTCACCTTGGCAGGGGGCCCCCGGCCCATGGGAGCGGAAGCCAGCAGGGCAGGCACAGTGAAAGGAGCCTGCTGTGTTGTCACAACGGCCTGGCCCACAGGGTGGTGGCTCCTGGGCACACTCATCCACATCCTCTTCGCACGCTGAGCCCCGGAAGCCAGCCGGGCACACACAGTGGAAAGAGCCAGGCAGGTTCTCACAGACCCCTCGCCCACACAGGCCTGGGCTCTGGATGCATTCATCCACATCTGCTCAGAGCAAGGGACCCAGGTCATACCTCCTTTATGCCCCTTCTGCCCGCCGCCCCCATGCTCTATTCTACCTCCCTGACCTCCATCGCTCTGACCTTCCACCCTCCATCATTCTGCCACCCTGTCCCCATGATTCTGCTCTCCACCTTCCAGCACTCTGCCTCCTTATCCGTCATCATTCTAACTCTATCCTCCATCCCTCTAATTCCTCAGTCCCTATTAAGCTGCTTGTCTGCTTCCTAGAACTGTCTTTCTAGTCCATATCAGTGGGCCTCCTTAAACTCTGTCCTCCATAACTCTCCCCCTTCTCCCATTAATGACGTCTCCATCCCCCATCCCTCTGCTTCTCCATCCTCCATGACTCAGCCTTTCTGTTTTCCAACACTTGGCCTCTCCATCCCCAACAGGCTGCATGTCTGGTTCTCAGAGCCTGGCCTCTTTCTCCCATCAATCAGCCTCCCTCTGCCTCATTGCTCGGTATCTCCATCCCTCACCACTGCCGCTCTACCCTTCCCCTTACATGCCCAATCCCTCACCCTGGCAGCTGGCTCCGTGGGGCGCAGCCTGGTACCCAGCGGGGCACACGCACAGGAAGCTGCCTGGCGTGTTCTCGCAGCGCCCACGGTCACAGGGTGGCGGCACGCGGTGGCACTCGTCCACGTCTGCGGGCACAAACCGCGTGGCTGGGACTGAGGCAGACACTCCGCCTCCTCGCCTCCCCCAGAAGGCCTGGGGAGGCGGGGAGGCGGGGACGGCAGGGGCGGAGTCAAGCTTCGGCCAGGGCCAGGCCGAGGCAGGAGACTAGGGGCGGTAGAGGGGCTCGGAGCGGCTCGGTTTAAGGCTTCAGCGGGGCTTCAGCGGGGAGGACAGGACAAGAGTTGGGGACCCAGCTTGGGCAGAGTCAGAGAGGAGGACCGTGGGGGGGGACGCAATTTGGGGAGGGCAGGGCCTGGGGAGGGCAAGGGCGGGAAGAACAGCTTTGGGGACCGAACAAAGGGAAGGCAGGAGCGAGGGAAGGGGTGGTTCGGGGACGGTGCACTGGTGTGGCAGGGTGGAAATCAGGAGTCATGGTGAGTAGATAGGTTGCAGCAGCTGTGAGACAGGGGAGGGGCCTTGGAGAGGGCAGGAGATAGTCTGGAATATTGAAGGGGCGGGGCCAAGGAAGGGGCGGAGCCGGGACCCAGTCGAGGAGAGGGGCGGGACAGTAGTACAGCAGGGACCGGCCCCGACGGGATGGGCCGGCTGGGCCGGAAAGAGGCAGTGGTGGGGCCGAAGTGAGAGCGGGAGCTGGTTTGGAGACGGGGCCAGGGGCCAGGGGCCAGGCCAAGGCAGTAGTTGGGCTGAAGGGATATGGGGAAGAGTGCGAGGGCGGGAATTGCTCCAGAGGGAGAGCTGGAGCGAGACCCCAGCTGGGGTCGGGCCTGGATTTCTCACCCAGACACTCCGCACCCCTCGGGCCAGCTCGGAAGCCCGGCCCGCACACGCAACGGAAGCTGCCTGGCGTGTTTTCGCAGCGCCCGGGAGCACAAGGCGTGGGAATGCGGCGACATTCGTCCACGTCTGAGGGTACGGAGGGGTCTGGTCAGGAGGTGACAGGGTAGAGCCGCCTGCCCCGCCTCCGTCCTCCCCCTCGGCCTGGCTCACCAATGCAGCGCATGCCCTGCGGGCTGAGCCGGAAACCGGAGTCACACGCGCAGGTGTAGCCACTGGGCCGGGGAATGCAGCGTCCCGGGCCGCAGACCTGGGGAGTACGTTGACACTCGCCTGCAGAGGGACCTGCGGGGGTCCAGTGAACCAGGGTTCCCCCATGTATCAATCTTCTGTCCCTTTCATCCCAGTACAATTCCCTCAGATCCTCTGCCTAAAACATCCTGCCGGATGTCCCTCCTCAAGCCCAGTCTTCCCCCTCTGATGTCGCTCTCCTTTATCATGGGACATTCTCATCAGATCCTCTGCCTGAATCCTCCCATAATGCCACTCCAAAGCCTTCATTTTTTAATATTTTGCTCCCCAGTCTTCTGCCTGAGATATGTTCTTAGTGTCCTCCGTGAAAAATAATTATTTGTCTCACGTTAACTGAGCACTTACTATGTGCCAGATACTTCAGAGGCAGCTTGCTGAATCCTCACAATGATCCGCATTTTATAGATGAAGAAACTGAGCCTCAGGGAGGTTAAATTGACCTTCCCAACTGACAGAGAACTTGCACCCAGGCTTGCCTGACTCCAGCTCCTGATGTAACCACCACCCCACCCTTCAAACCTTTATCTTTCCCCACCCATTCCTTAACTCCTCTGGCTGTCACATCCTTATCTGTTCTATTGTAGAATCTTCACTTTGGAGCCCCTCTCCCCCCAACTCCTGCCTGTAATACCCCCAACAATGCCGCTGATTCCCTCTACCGCACCTGATTCAGGGATCTCCGGACCAGTCCAGGCAGGGATGCTGGGCAGGGGAAGCTCAGGGCCCGGACGGGGCTCTGGCCTCGGTTCTAGCCGTGGCTCAGGCCGGGGTTCTGGGCGATGAGTGGGCAGAAAGCCTGGTAAAGAAGGGCTATCAACAGTGGAGACCTGGGTTTGGGTGTCCCCACTCATCTCCCCTTGGAGACAACACTCCCTCCCCCAGAAACCAGCTCACCTGTGCGTGGCCGAGAGGTGGAGGATGGGGCACGGGGCTGGCTGAGGGACACTCGGGGTGGTTCCTGGCCCAGGGGTCTGGTGTTGTAGCGGAGGTCAGAGGCCGAGTAATGGTAGCCAGGGCCAGCTGGGCAGATCTCCCGAAAACCCTCTGGACACAGGAAAGGTAAGAAGATGGGCAGAGAGAGGGCAAGAGAGTAGGGGGGAATGAGAGGGAAGCGGGGTGAAGGAGAGAGAAAAGCGGGGGGCTAGGGTCTGGCCTTGACCGTGGGTAGGGCTTAGCCTGGGAGTGTGTTAGGGGTTTGCGTTGTATGCTGAAATGGGGTCTAAGAGTGACTGGGGGGACCTGGGGTCTGGGAGCATCTGGGGGGAGTGTGGTCTAAGGGAATTAGAGCCAGGGATGTTCTGGCATGAGGGTAGGGCAGACATGGGACCAGCTTCAGGCCCCAGTGGCCAAAGAATGGGACATCTCAGAGGCTAAAGGTGGGACCAAGGATGTTTCTCCCTCTTTGGGATGATGGCAGGGACCGAAGTTGAGGGCAGGGTCTGGTTTGGTGTCTACAGGGATGGGGTTGAAGGCCAGGAAACAGTCAGGTCCATTGTGGGGTCTGGTTTTATGAAGAAGCAAGATTGCCTGGGAGGTGTCTCCGGGAGGGGCGTGTCTGGGGCGGGGCCCAAGGCGGAACCTAGGTTGAAGGCAGTGTCTCAGAAGCTGGGGAGGTGGCCAGAGCCTGGGGACGAGGTTGGGCAGACAGCCTATCTCAAGGGCTAGGGGAGGTCGAGGCTGGGGGTGACGCTCGGCAGACACAGCCTAACTTCAAGGTCATGTGCAAGCCAGGGTGGAGTCCAGTCTGAAGATAGGCTGTCTCAGATGCTGGGTGCGTGGCCAAGGCTAGGGCCCAACCTGGTTGGAGGCGCTGGGGGCGGAGCCTAGAATGGGGGCTGTCTGTGTCAAGTCTGGAGAAAGGCGGGCAGGAGGCGCTCACCTGAGCCAAAGGGTGGGCAGAGCTGGCAACCCCGGCCCCAGGCTTTGCCTACGCGGCTGCAGCAGCAGATCTGTTTGGTGATGTTGCGCAGAATGGGCAGCGAGCAGCCGCCGTCGCGGAGCACGCGGAAGCAGGGCCCCTTGGCCTCTGAGATCACGTGTTGGGCTGGGGGTGGGGGAGGAAATTCTTCAGGGTGGGGTTGGGAGTGTAGTGGGATTAGGGGATCTGGGAGGTAGGGGAATGGTCCCAGGGAGGGTTTGGTGGGTGTGAGGGGCATCTGGGAAAGCACTGAGTGTGAGGAAGAGCTGAGGGGTCTGGGAGGTCTGAAAATGGCTTGGGGCTTGAGGAGAGTCTGAAGGGTGAGTGAGAGAATCTGGAAAGCATCTCAGGATCTGAAGAAGGTCTGGTGGTCGAGAGAGAGAGGAGGGAATTTGGGGGCTTGCGAGGAGCTGATGAAAGTCTGGGGGTCCTAATCCAAAAGGTTTGAGGGGTTCTTAGAGGAGCTGAGGAAGGTTCAGGGAGTCTGAGGGTGAATGAGAGTCTGAGATGAGACGTTCTGAGGGGGGTCTAAGAGTGACTGGGTGAACCTGGGATCTGGGAGCATCTGGGGGGAGTGTGGTCTAAGGGAATTAGAGCCAGGGATGTTCTGGCATGAGGGTAGGGCGGACATGGGACCAGCTTCAGGCCCCAGTGACTCACAGATGCAGCTGCTGCGGGACGAGTCAAGCAGAAAGCCGTCGGGGCACACGCAGGTGTATCCACCATGCGTGTTCGCACACTCCCCGTGCTGGCAGCGCCCGCCAGTCTCACACTCATCCACATCTGCGCGAGAAGGGGTGGTTCCAGTGGCGTCAGGGGCAAGCTCCCAGCCAGCCCCGTCCCAAGCTCCTCCCACGCCTGCCCCAGCTCACCTTCGCAGGACCCATTAACCCTTTCAAAGCCAGTTGGACACGGTCCATCTGGGACGCCCACTTGTTCGGAGTTACCTGTAGAGAGAGGAGAGGGTTGGGCCGGGGCGCGCGGAGCGAGATGGAGTGGGCGGGGACGAAAGTGGGGTGGGAGGAACTAAAAGGTGTTGAGTGTGGTTTGAGTGCAAGGTCAGCCTTAGGTTGGCGATCTGCGTGAGTAGGCCTATGGGCACAAAGGCCGAGTGAGAACAGGGTAGCCAAAGTCAGAAAGTGGGGTGGGTGGTCCCAGACGGTATGGATAGGTCTAGACTGGAAATGATCCCCACAACGGGTAGGCACGGCTAGAATTTGTGTAAGGGTATATCTATGGGCAGAGTACAAGAAGCAGCAGGGTTCTCACTCCTCCCCAGCTCCGAGCACCTCGGGGACATCCTGGGGCTTACCCAGGAGCTCCGAGCACGACTGACAGTCGTGAACGCCCCAGGCCAAGCCGGCCCCTCTGCAGCAGACCTCTTGCGTCCGGAGCCCGGGCAGCGGGGACGCACACTGTGGGGAAGTGTAGGGTGAGCGCGCCCCCGCGCGGTGGCACGCTCCGGGTCCCTCCCCACCGGCCTCCTCTCACTTCGCCTCCGCGCAGCTCCCGAAAGCAGTAACCGAAGCCCGAGGCGTCCGAGTAGCCGTCCTCGCGCGGCGCGCTCTGTGCCAGCACCGTGTAGGGCGCTGCCGCCTCCGCCCGAGCCGCCGCCTCCGCCCGCGCCACTGCCTCGGCGTCCGCCTCCTCCCAAGGGCCGGACACACGCTCCACCTGGTGCACCACCACCGACGCCTCCTGCGGGTGCTCCACGTGGACGCTCACCATAGACGCCACGCCTGGAGAGAGGCACGGGGGGGGGGCAAAGTGGGAGTAGGAATGGGGGAAAGGGCGCGCTGGAGAAGGGTACTTAAGAGAAGGTAGGAAAGATGGGA
Organism: Lipotes vexillifer; assembly: GCF_000442215.2. Taxonomy (NCBI): domain Eukaryota; kingdom Metazoa; phylum Chordata; class Mammalia; order Artiodactyla; family Lipotidae; genus Lipotes; species Lipotes vexillifer. The sequence goes on from NW_006786304.1 coordinate 4,209,360, forward strand.
GTCAGAGGAACGGCAAGGTGGTGGACAGAGGGGGCGGAGGGGACTCCGGCCGCACTTTCCTCACCATGCTCATCGTCACGGTGGTTGGCCAGTGGCATGGTGTACACAGAGCGGGTGAAGCCTGGCATGGCCGGGGCCGGGGGTCGGGCGCCCGATGAATGCAACTGGCAGAACTTGCCAGCGAAGTCCGGGGGACAGAGGCAGCGGTCAGGCTTCACGCACACACCTCCGTTGTGACAGATCAAGGGACACAGGACTAGGGGGAGAGCGAGGACACTCAGGGCCGGCAACCCTCCTTGCAGCCCCCCTGGGACGAGCGCACTCAAACGAGCTCAGTCCCTAACGTTGTAGCTACACCCTCAAAGGTATCACTCAGTTCAAAGTCGTTCCGCCGTGAGCTGTCTTGAGTCATCTCCCCCTTAACCCTGGCCACTTGCATTGGCTGGGTCCAGTCGTACAGCCCTTGATGGTACAGCTCCGCCCACTGGGTCCACTCGCCGCGCCCTCCAGCTCCTTCACTTTCATTTCACCCCGCCCTCCCTCTCGAGTCCCACTTTCTGGCCGAGTCCACGGCGTACCAGCCCCGCCCAGACAGCGTAGTACCCGCCCGTAGGCTCAGCCCCGCCCACTCTAGCTCTTGTCTTCGCATTTGGCACCGCCCATCTTTTACTGTTCAGCCCCTCAGGCCCAGCGCTGGTCACTTCCACTGACCAAACCCACATTTTGCCACTCCCTGGCACTACCCCTTGCTCGCAACTCCGTCTCCTTACCATTCTAGGCACGCTCACACCCCGTCCGGCAGAGTCCACTACGTTCAAGCTCCGCCCACAGGCTGTGCGGTTTCCCCCCCTCCCCTTCTACGCACCCTGCCCACATCACCCGAGGGATTGTAAACCCCGCCTATCAAGGCGTCTAACCTGCAGCCTTTAGGCTCACCCACCTTCCTTTCCTCAAGTTAATTTGCCCTGGCTCACTCGCTCACGTTCCTCTCACCCCACCTCCCGGCTATCTGGACGTCCTAGCCAGCCCCCGCCCCCCGCGCTTTGTCTCCTCCCACCTCCCCTTGGCTCCGGCTCTCCAGTTCTAGCTCTGTCTTCCCGCCTCCAGTAGCCCCGGGGCGGGGCCAGCGGGAACGCGCCTGCTCTCCCCTAGGCGCGCCCTCGCTGGGCCTCAGGCCACCTCTGGGCGGGGCACTACCAGCTGTGCGGCGGGGTAAACAAAGAGGGGTGCGGCGGGGGCAGGGCGGCGGCTCCTCATTCCGGATCCTTAGGGAGCCCCGGGCCCGCTGAGCCAAAGAAGGCCGGACGTATCTTGCGAGGGCACCCCCTCCCTTTCTCCCCAGGGGCTGCCGAGAACAGCTGGAGACAGCTGTGCGGAGGGCAGGAAGGGGGCAGGCCGCCGGGGCCGTCCAGGAAGGCGTGTCTGGGATTCTGAGCCACACACTGGAGACAGGAAAGCATAGAGGGCGCCCCCTCAATTTATAAGGGTAAAGAGACTGCACTCCTGGGAGATCAGTTAGAAGGCAGCACTCTGGGGTTCAAAGGCCACTGGAGGTTTCTGGAACAGAAAGGGAGCCTATCCCAGAGGAAACGGAGGCACCCTTCAACAGAAGGAATCCCTTAAGTCCTTTTGGGGAGGGTTACCTAAAAACAGGGCTCTAGTGTCTTCTAGGGAATGGCCAATTTGAGGGTGCTGAGAACAAGGTTTAGATGGAGAAGGGTTCTTGGGAGTCCCCAGCCCAAGAGAGTCTCAACTGTCTGGGAAGACTGTAAGATACTGTGGAATCCCCCCTCCGCTCTCAGCTAAGGGATTAGGTACCCAAGTCTTTTTGATGAATGGCTGCTTGGGGGAAACACAGTATCTGTAGTCCTCTTGGGAGGATCACTGATCAAGGCCAACTCTGGGTTTCTCTGAAGATAGATGGATCAGAAGTTCCTGGGGAGGGAGTCAGCTGGAAGGGAAGGACTTGGATAGACAGGAATAGGGGATCACTTGGAAAGAGAAGAAAATAGGAGCCTTTTCTGGGAAGAGAATTCGACTAGGGAGCAGAGTTATCACTGTATAGAATCTGTAATCCGGGGTTTCCCCTGGATGTGGGGAGGAATAGCTGAGGGACAAAGCTAGAGTTCTCTGGTGAGGGGCACAGTCTGGGGAGATTACCTCAGAAGAATGTGAGGGAATTTCACTGGAGGGGCTGGTTTCCGGAGTCTGTTGATAGCGGTGCAGAGGGGCTTAGGGCGTGAGGGCAGAGACTCTGGGCTCCCCTAGTTAGAGGAGTCAGGCCAGGACTCCAGGGTGCTCTAATAGGGGTCCTTAATTAAGTGGCAGGCCTAGGAGAGGCTTAACTAGGAATCAAGATTCCAAAATAGTAAGGGTCTCTGTTGGGGGGTTGCGGGTGGTAATCCAGCTAAGTCTGGGGGCATTTCCTAACCTCCAAAGACACTTGTCAGTCTTCTCTCATCCTGAATGTAGACCCCACCCCCCACCCCGCCCAGCACCCTGAGGGCCTCCACACCCAGGGCGGGCCGCTACACGGGCACAGGCAACTCCATGTCCCACACCCTTGGAGGGATGAGGGGCTGAGGACATCGAGGTCCTCCCGAGGTCAGCCCCCTTCACAGACCCCTCCTTGTGCCTCCAGGGGCTTGGCACCCGCCTGGGCAAGGCTCCTGGCACAGGCCCGTTGAGGCTGGGCCGGGAGGGAGTGAAGGAAGGAGGGAGGAAGGGGAGGAGAGAGGGAGTGGCAGCGGGCGGGGGCTCAGGCGGGAGATGAGCTCACGCTGGCCAGGGCTGGGTTGGCTGGGAGCCAGGCTGGGCGAGTTCTCCGGCACCAGGGGCCCCCACTCCCCACTCCAGAGGGCCTCTGGGGCTGGGGGCAGGTAGGCCCAGACCCTGAGAGCCCACCCACCACCATACCCTGGGGCCAACAGGTGGCCCACCCCCCCACCAAGGGCTCTCCATCTCTAGGGGAGCCTGGTGCGCACACTCCTCCTGTCCCCTCTGCCCCCAGGGGGCGCCTTTTCCCCTAGGCCTCCTGCCTGGATTGCTCTTCCACGTGCGACCCTTGCAACTCAGGGTCCTGCAGAGACCCTCCTTCTACGAACTCTTTCC
>NW_006786304.1:4212480-4213529 GCF_000442215.2 Lipotes vexillifer
TCAACTTTCCACACCCCAATCCCCCTCCTCACAGGCACTCCCATCCTAGACTTTCCTAATCCGTCCCACCCAAAGAAGCAGAAAGTGGAAAACCCCCCATGGCCCTGGATTTCTCCCTTGAACTCTGGGGACCCCTTACTCACAGTCACAGAATTCGGACCCCTTTCCCTCAAGACCCCAAGCCCCTCAATTCTGGTATTCCCCACTTTGACTCAAAGGCACAGAAGTCAGCCCCCAATCCCCTCATATGGGACATCACAGGTCCCTGAGAACCCTCATTGCTTGAGAAATCAAGACCCTCAGGACCCAACCCCAAAAGCCAGGAATTTGAGGCTCTCTTCCTTAAATAAGCCAGGGATTCCCCGGCACTACTGCGTAAGGAATCTGGACTCCCGCGCCCTGGGGACTGTCTCCCCCATCCCCGGGAATCCTCCTCCACCCGGGGAAGCCCTCCCTCGGGACCACCATCCCGCACTCACAGGCGCGGAAGCCGGGGCCCCCCGGGGCCGCCCCGCCGGGCGCGCCGCTGTCCACGCTGGTGGCGTTGCGGGGCGCGCAGGTCGGGGTGCAGCGGGGGCCGGTGGGCCCATGGACGCAGCTCAGGCCGCACACGGCCGGGGTGAAGCGCACGCGGAGGCGCTCTCGGGGCCGACCCAGCCCGGGCTGCGGCCGGAGCAGCGCCAGCAGCACCAATAGCGACACCCAGAGCAGCCGCGCGCCGCCCGCCATGGCTGCAGCGCCGCGCTCCGCCGCGCCGCCGCCCCAGCCCGCCCGAGGGGCCCGGCCGCGCCCGCCCGCCCGCGGGGGAGGGCGGCCGCGCCCCCGCTCAGGCCCCCCCCCACTCCCTCCCCGGCGGCCGCGCGGGGGCGCGTGGGGCCGGGCGCGCAGCCAGAGGCGCGCAGGCTGGGCGCTAGACTCGCAGGGGGGAGGGGGGCACCCCCTCTGCCCCCGCCTCGCACCAACAAGTGAATGAGGCCCGCAGGGGACCGACGGGGAAGGGAACAGGTGGGGGCGGGGCCGTTTCCCCCCCAGACAGGGCTGAATCCCTA
>NW_006786304.1:4215888-4225593 GCF_000442215.2 Lipotes vexillifer
AAAGAGTAGTGGGGGCCGCATTTGGGGAGGAGGCTAAAGGCTGTCTCTGCCTTAGTCACAGAGAAAGGAGCTTCATCTAGGTAGGCGGCTGTCATGGCACATCTGGGCAGCCAGGTGGCACATCTGGGGGAGAGAAGGGTCGGTGCACCTGGGCACATGAAGGAATTGGGGGTTTAGATGGTGGGCAGAACGCTGGAGGGGCACATTTGAGGACGCAGTCACATCTAACCAGGACCCTCACACCTGGTAGAAGTCAGAATGGATTAGGGGAAACGGTGGATTGAAACTGTGGGCGGGGGTCTTCACATCTGGCCGGAGGCCCACATCTGGAAGACTTTAGGGAGGAGGGGACACATCTGGGCTGAAGGCCACAGCAGGAGGGGGACTTCTGAGGGTGGTAGAGACTAGCGGGTGTGCTAGCCCCGGGGCCGAGAGCCGGAGCGGGAAGGCAGGAGGACGGTCGGGAAAGTAGTGGGAGGCCTTTGGCCCCTAGCCGCCCCGCAGTTTTGGGCATTCGGTAACCAGGCAGGCGCCAACCCGCACAATCGCTTTTGTTGCCTGGGCAAGTTCGGCCGCTTTCTCTGCCGGGACAGCGCCCCCCTCTTCGGCCGGCAGTGGGGAGCCCGGACGCTTGGCTTCCCGGCCCCACCCCCGCGGGTCAGCGCCTCTGGCCAGCGTCTGGTCCTGTCCCGGACTCACCTCTCGCTGCCGGACGCCGGGGTCCCTAGAGGGGGCTGCGTCCTGGGGAGGGGTGCTGAGCTACAATGGGGGGCGGCTAGGCGGCGGCTGGACCGTGGGAACCAGACGGCTTTATCTGGCCCGGAACCCCCCCGCCCCCCGGCGGAGGAAGGGCGGATGTTCTTACCCCGGGACTGGCCGGCAGGGGCTCGCTGTGGGGGCCTCCTTCTCAGCAATGCCCGGGCCCCCGGCCCACGGGGCCGCCGTCGCCTCAGCAGAGCTCGGGCTTCCTGCAGCCTGGGTGGGATGGGGCAGAGAAGGAGCTGTCACCGCGGTTCGGCTGACCCCCACCCCTCCCCGCGACTGGAAGAGACCTCCCACACCAGGAGGTCTCCCAGTGGAGGCTCTGCGACCCCCCCCCATCTCTTTATGGGGACCAGGCCTTGAGCGTTCGTTGGAGGCTTGGAAGAAACAAAGTCAGTGGGAGAAACAGAGATGAGGAAGGGAGAGAGAGAAGAGAGACACAGAGGCAAGAGACAGGTAACTATGGGAGAAAGAGACAGACGGAAATGACAGAGAGAGAGGAACATGGAGACAGAGACAGAGAGATAGAAACTGAAAGACCCAGAGACAGCGATTGGCGAGAAAAGGAGAAACAGAAACAGAGACACAAGTTGATAGAAAGAGAGAGCAAGGGAGAGGAGACCCAGGGAGCAGAGAGAAAGATGTGCCAGAAATGGTGGCAGAGTTGGAAGCATCTAGAAGGGGAGGGTTGCACACTCACGTCAGTGGCTGCCAGTTAAGGGACACCTGTTTCTTCCTCACGCTGAGGCTGGGGCTTGACAGCTCTGGGGGCACTGGAGTCAGGCACCACTGAGGGCCTGCACACTTTTCGGGCCGGCAGCTCTGGACCCTGCAGGAGGCTTCAGAGACAGCCAGGGACTAAGTGGAAAAGGAGGCAACTGAGTTCCTCTTTCATCCAGCTCTGCAGCTGGGATGAGGGGTGAGGAAGGGAGCCCCCAGCTCCTCTGCTCCTACCACCTTTCCCCTCCTACCTATACCTCGCCTACAAGAACCCACCTCTGAAGCAGCGGCTCCTCCTGGGCGATCGGCCTGGGCAGCAGCGACAAGCAGCAACACTATAAAATAGAGGGATGGAAGTCCCTCAGGCCCCTCGCACTGTAGGACTCCCCAAAGGAAGGCCATGAGGGATAGGGGAGGGAAAGCCAAGATGAGGTTTGAGGGTGCTCGAGATTGATGTGTGACCAATCTGAGGCACTGTGCTTGATGCCTCAGTTTCCCCATCTGTACAATAGGAGGCAAACTGGTTTAGGCTCTCCAGGGATAAAGGTCACAGCAACCTCACATTTATTTTTCTTCTGAAGTGTTTGAGGTAAAGTATTATTGGAAAAGACATTTAAAAGTCTTTTTTAAATTATTTTTTTTAAAAAAAGAAGAAGACTTAAAGAGGATTTCTAAGCGCACTTCCAAGCCCGATCTGGGAATCTAGAACCCCGCCCTCCCCGCACTTCCCTGTCCTGGACTCAGCCGTCATCCCGCGATTGGCCGGCAGATGGCGCCACTCCACAGGCCTCAACGGCTGGGGAGGGAGGTCCTCCTTTGACTATGGGTCCAGCTTGGTGCAGAGGTGGAGGGGGATACAGGAGCCACAGCCCAGTACTGGGAATCCCGAGGCCTGAGTTCTAGCCCCTTCCTGCCCTTCCACGTTGTGTGTCCTGGAGCCAGAGTCTCCTGGTCTATGGGTCTCAGTTTCCCGCCTGACCAGGAGGAAGGAGTCGTTCTTGGAGGAATCTCCGCGCCGGGAGGGTCTCAGATTCTGGCTGGCGGAGCCCTCAGCTTGGGCGCAAGTGCGTCGCAACCAAGGGGCCCCCCAGACAAATCCATTATCCCCAGGCTAAAGGGGACGAGGGACGAGGCCGCGCGCGCCGGCCTGGAGAGAGGGGCAGCAGGGGGATGCTGCGAAGGGGACGTCGGGCGTATGGACTCTTTTTAGATGTGTGGGGCCCAGTAGGGGAGGAGGCCGCCCGGGTGGGAGCCTTCCGGACCCCCGATCCTGCAGTCATCCCTCCCGCCTTTTCTCCGGGTTAACCCCTTCCCAGCCCCGCCCCCGGCGCGGCTCGGGTTACTAAACGCATTCGCAGAGACGGAGGCGGGAGCTGAGCCCGGGGCCTTTGTAAAGGAGCGCTGGGCCGCAGGGCGGGGGTGGGGGTGGGGGGGGTACTGGGCAGACTGTTTCCTTCGATCTCGTCACCCGTAGACAGGAAGACTGGCTATAACCCCCTAAATCTATAGGAAATTCTGGATTTCTTGCCGCGAAATCACTGGTACCCCATTCAAGCCTGGAATCCGCTAATTCTAGGAAACTAAAGCACCCCCCCAACCCTCATGAAATCTGAGGGCCCCCCATCTCCGCACAAATTTCCACAAGCCCCTCCACCATCAACCCAAAACTCCACGTCTTCCTCATTCATTAGGAAAAGGTCTCTTAATTAGTTCAGGCCTCCCCGCCCCCTGGAAAACCAGGACATGTCAACTCCCCCTTAAAGTGCCCTGATAACCTCCCATACTCTTCCTCCTTAAGCACCCAGTTAGTTTGGGAGACCCCATCCCAGCTAGGCCCCACCCATCTATCATCTTAGGAGAACTCAAAGCCCCATCCCCATATAAACTGGGACCCTTCTCCAAATAAACTCTAGAATTCCCTGGAGCCATATCCGTCTCTACCACACGGGAGGGGAATCCCTCCCCTCAAAATCTCAGTACACTTCGGATTCTAACCCCTACAAAATAGAGGGCCCTAATAAATTCAAGAGCTCTGGTTCTTCATCCTTATCACGAAGCAGTGGGTTCACATTCCCCTAAATCCGAAAGTCCTGGTCTTCCTAGACCTCCAGACTTATTGGGTAGAGGCGGCACAAGGACGAGGGGGCCGCAGCGGGGCTTACCCGGCCGGGCGGCCCGGGATCACCGCAACCTCGACGGTCTGGCTGGGGCTGGGGCCGGCGGCGTGGGCGGCGGCGGCGGCGGCTGCAAGGATAGACAGCAGCAGCACCAGCAGGAGGGGGCGGCGGCCGCTGGGGCCAGGCAGCCGCATCGTGTCCGGCGTGGAGTCGCGCTCCAGGCGGCCAGTCCGTCCAGCGGGTCAGTCTTGGCGCGGCCCCGCCTCCCGCCCCCGCCCCCGCCCGAGGCCGACTCACTTTCTCCACAGTCCCAGTCTCAGGCTGTGAACTTCCCTCCAATCAGAGCCCGGTTCCGCCAGGGGGCGCTGCCCGCGCGACCAATCAGGAGGCGAGAGGGGAGGGGTTAAATAGACAGGTGCCTGGCATGGGGCTCGGGGATCAGGAATTTTCAGTGCTGTCGTGGGTACTGGCTCAGTGAACCCCATTATAAAGGAGAGGCCTCAAGTGTGGAGTTGCTGGGACTCCTCCCAGTCGACGCGCAGGCGGTGGGCAGATTCCCCTAAACTAGATTCCCACTGGAAGACCTCATCCCTCGGTTCACAGTCCTGGGAGAAGTCCATCAGAATTTGCTCCTCGACTGGCGTAAATTCTGGAAGACCCCACAGGTGCCTACTTCTCACGTGAGAGACTTGGGATTCTGGGGGGCAGAACGCCAATCCTAATCCTGCACTGAGCTCCAGGTCCGGCCCCTCTGAGAATCCCAGGCCCACTCTAGACCTTCCCAAAGCCCTGTGTTTCAGGGGTTCCAGGCTCAACAAACAGTAGCTTGTTCCTCAGAAGGCTGTAGCCTCTGCCCCTCAGAGGACCCAGGCTCCGCCCCTGACCCACAGACTCCACTCCCACAGGGCTCCCGGCTCTGCTCTCCTATTTGCACCCCTCTTCACCGCCACCCCTAGAGGGTACCACAGCCCCCTCCCTGCCTGAATATTTAAAGGCTCCCAAGAGCACCCCTCCCACTCCCAGAATTGCAGGCTTTCTCCTTAAAGAATTCCAGTCCCCTCTCTTTCTAGGGACCTCTACCATTAGGAGCCCCAAGCCACAAGTGGCCTTAGTCCCCACCTGCACCCGCTTTAGTGGGCTCTAGGCTCCAAGCCCTGCTCACAACCTTCCAACTCAGAGGGTCTCAAGCCCAGCCCCGCCCTTTCATTATAAATTCAAGGCCCCACCCTCTTTCCTCAGAATTGCAAGCCTCGCCTCTCTGCTCCCAAAGGCATCAGAGCTTCATAGCCTGCCCCCTAGTTGCCCCCTTCTCTGAGTTTCAGGCCACACCCTTTCCCACAAGAATTGGGCCAAGGCCCCACACTTAGGACCCCAAACCCTACCCCTTTCACGTTTGTCCCCCCTCCGGGGACCCCGTCTCTCAAAGCAGTTTGATTCTTAAGGTTCCCAGTTCTGTAGCCTTAGCCCCGCCCCGAGTAGATCCCAGCCTCCGCCCACACAGGGTACTAGGCCTGACCATACCATATGGCTGACCCCAGACTAAGAACAGCAATCAATTCAGCTTCGAATTCATCCCCAACTCCTGCTCCTTCTTCCCAGGTATGTGCAAGGAGGACAGGGGACCCCCTTCACCCTCCCGCCTTACCTTGAGGCACACGGGCTGATTCACACAGCCACACTCACACCCGTTAACGTCACCTACAGCAATTCATGCCTACACCCAAAACTGACACCCAGAAGTCTGGGCCCACCCACCGTCCAGGGACACACAGCCCCTTGGAGCAATAACGACGGCACTCAGGCCCCACTCAGGGGCATCTGTGAGTTGTCCCAGCTCAGTGATGGAGTGCCTGGCTCTGCCCACTGAATATGCCCTGTGTCCCTGTCTTCGTGTAGCTCCCGCGATCCCTGCTAACATGACCCTGCAGGACAGTGTGTCCCTGCCCCCGTTGCCCCCTCCCCGTCTCCTACCCTGTAGCTGGAGCATTTGCTGGGGGCGCCGCCGAAATTTCTCCCTTCTGCTTGGGATCCAGGGCATCTTCAATGCTCGTTGCTAGGCAACAGCCTCTGGCTCACCACTGCAACTTCCGGGGATGGCGTTGGCTTCCCCTCCCCCCCAGAATTTGGAGTTCCCAGCTCCCAATCCCCCCCTATCAGTGCCACTATCTTCCAGGGTTGCTTCTATGTCTCTCCTGTATCTTGATCTGATCTCGACCCTTCAGAATCCCTCAGAGTTCTAGAGCCCTGGCATTCCAGAAGCTTCCTCCATTGTATGTGCTCACACACGGGGTTTTATCCTGGTATTAAAAAAAACAAGAAATCTTTTTAGTGTTCTTGATTTTCTAACATTCTCTTTCTCAGTTCTAGAATCACTAGCATCCCAGAAACACAAGCGTTCTGGATTCCCTGGCATGGAAAAAAAACGATCTCAATAATCTAGCTCTGTAAGCATGACAAAATACCCCTATATTCTAGATCACAGACATTCAGAACACTCATGTTTTAGAATCACTCACCTTTTAGGCCTCCCACTCATGTTCTAGATTCTCTAGCAATCCAGAACCCCTTGACATTATGGATTTCTTATGAATGCAAACAAATCCTCTAGTGATCTAGAAGGGAAGGGCTGGCATTCCAGAATATGCCTATGCTCTAGATTTCCTAGTAATCCAGATTCCTTTCTGTTTCCTATAATTATCAGCATTCCAGAATGCCTGGCTTGCAAAATATTCCTACTGGTGTAGACTCATAGGCATTCTAGAAAGCTCCGCTGTTCTAGAATCATTGACTTTCCAGGTCCTTTTTCAGAAAATTCTAGTCTGGATTCTTCGATATGCAGGGAGGAAGCCTAATACTGCTCACCCACTAGTACTCTAGAATATTCCTGTGTTCTACATTTCCTAACATTCTAGACCCCACTCCCCCATGTTACAGAAGTCCTGGCATTCCAGGATTAGCATATTCTAAAATCCCTTGTTCTTAGTTGGCCCACTTTCTCTTCTATTGTTGACCCAAGGAAAAGATGCAGAAAACTTCCCTGAGGAGTTGACATAGGTAGGTATTAACCGGGGAAAAACCTCAAGGATGTCAGGCTGGGGTGAGCTGATCCTGTTCTACATACCCTCCCTGGTGTGGGCAAGAGAGGGGTGAAAGACTGGGCAGCCAGGGATATGGGCAAAGTGTTTGCAGTGGTGAGGTTTGGGGTACAAATGTCACCTAGCCGACATCTGTGTTTCTGCCAACCTGTACCTATTCATCCCTGTTTGTGGTAATAGCACCCTGAATCACCTTTCAGGAACTCTTCCTCCACTCTGTCAACATGGGGCTGACCTCACTGCCTGGCTCGTGAGGGCACGTGATTAGTTCAGGGATGGCCATCTGATTCAGTTTAAGTCAATGAGAATCAGTCCTGTGATTTTGCTGCTGCTAGAGAGAAAAATGTTGCTAAGGAGCTACCTGGAGTTATCCTGGCACAGAGGGGGGAAAACCTGACTGAGAATGATCCCAGAGGAGAGCAAAGCCAAAAGATGGAAAGATATTCTGGGTGAGTGTTTGAGCCCTGGATCCAGCCATGCCTGAAGCCAGAGTGTAAACCAATTCCCCTTCTTTACTTAAACCAGGAGAGACAGATGTTCCTGAATCTACAGCCAGGGACCTGGTTGGGCACCACGGCTCTTACCCTTTCCCTAGGGGTGCCCAAACCCTCTCAGAATGTGACCAAGGTGTTGGCAGTGAGAACTTTATTAGGGAAGGGTGACTTTGGCTCCAGAAAAAGGAGACGATGGGGGGCCTAGTAACACTAACCACTCCAAGGAGGCCCTGGCCCTGAACCCAGGGCTGTGACAGGAAGCGGGGCAGGCACCTGAGTCCCCCAGGGCCTGGGTATCTCAAGGCACCATGGCAGCCATGTTCAGAAGGAAGTTTCAGTGAGCTTCATCTTGGGGGGTGCAAGGGGAGCCCCGAGACCCGCGGAGGGCCGGGGGGCTGGTGTCGGTGGCCGCCGGGGCTCCGGCCCGCTCCGCACCAGTTCCTGGCAGCGTTCCACGAAGCTGCCTCCCCAGCGGCGCCGGGCCTCAGCCTGTGGGGGGCTCGGGCTCCCATGGCGGCCGGACAGGGAGGCGCTGCTGAAGGCTGAGTGGAGACTGAGGGGGTGATGAGGGTCAGTGCAGGTCATCAGGGTGGAGCTGGGTCCCCCCTGCCCCCAGGCCACCATGTTCTGCCCTCCGCCCCATTGCTCAGAAGGGGAAGTGGAGTCACACCTACCTGGTGAGAGAGGTCCGGGGCGAGGGGCTGGGGGGAGCACCCCTCAAGGAAGCCAGCGGGGCTAGTTCGCACTGCTCCAGCTGTTCCAGCAGCTCTTCCTCTGTCAGGCCCCCTTCTGCGGGCGGAAAGGAAGCAGGGTCAGGGGCAAGACAAGGGCACAGGCCAAGAGACAAAGGTCATGTGCGAGGACTGAGGTCGGGATAGGAGGAAAGATGCAGAGGTCGATGGACAGGGATCAGAAGCTAAGAAAGAGAGGTTAAAAAGCAAGAGCGAGGAGGGGTTGCGGGGCAGGGAAAGGGGCCAGAGGGCAAGGGCTTGGGGAGGGAGCTCATGGCTAAGGAGGTTGTGGAGAGGGTGCAGGGTGAGTCTGTGGGGCTTGGGACGGGACTGGAGCAGGGAGTACCAGGCGCCTGGCCGAGGCCGTCCATGGCGGTGGTCAGGTCCCACATGGCCAAGCTGCCGTTGGCCTGGCCAGTGAGCAGGTAGCGCCGGGGCCGAGAGCCCAGCCTCCGGGAGCCCTCACACTCGAGCACCGTGAAGGCGGTGGTGGGCGAGCCATCCACGGAGCGCACGGAGCACACCCTGAGAGGGGAGGGGCAGGGGTCACCTTGGCCACGCCAGGGCCTGGCCTGGTCCCTCTTCTCATCTTTATACCCCTCCCAGGCCTCAGTCCCCACCGCCCTTGCGGTTTCAGTTCCTGCTTCTCGGATGAGCACCCAAGCCTCTACATCCCTCCCAAATCTACTGTCTTGGGTTCCAGCCCTGTGGGGACCAGGAGCCTCCTGGATGTCCCCAGCCCCACACACTCACCATGGGGCCCAAATGGGATTCTCCCCCAAACATGTTGCCCTCCCTGTTCCTGTCTCAGGGAGGGCCCAAGACTCATCCTGGGTGCCTCCCTCACTTCCCAGCATTCCCTGTGGCCGGCCCCCTCCTCCCCTCCCCATCCGGCCCTGGTCAAGCCCTGCCCTCTCTGGCCAGGCATCTGTCCCAGCCTCCTCTCCAACCTCCAGTCCATCCCCCTCAGAGCGGCCAAGGGTCCCCAGGACACTCAGGACAGTCTCAGCTCTTCCATACGATTGGCAAGGCTGCGCCCCTCTGCAGCCCCATTTCTCACCGCTTGGTGCTCCAGCCCCCAGAGACCACGTGCATGTCCCTGGTTATCCTCTCTGGCTGTTCCAGCCTTTGCACACGCTGCCCCTTCAGCCAGGCACAGACTTTCCCCTCCCTCCTTTCTTCTGCTCATTCCTATTTATCCTCAAGGTCTCTGCTCAGAGACTCCTCTTCAACAGGCCCCCTTCCCAGGCTGGAGCAGGCACCGCCTCTGGGCTCCCACAGCTTCCTGTCCCTCCCCCATCCTGGCCCTCACCCCCCAGCCTGTGCACACACCCCCAGCCCCCAGCCCGGCCCTGACTACACTGGGCGATCTCTGCTTGCGGTCCAGCAGGGGCACCTGGGATTGTTCCAGCTTCACTCCCATCCACACATGTCACACCTTTGATACCCCAAACTCCAAATCTAGGACCAGGCTTGTGCTCCTTCCCAGCCTCTGCTCCTGCGGTGCCCCTTGGCGGGGATGCCCTTCTGACCTCCCTGGCATGTTGCCTTCTCCTCTGACCACCCCCGCCCCCCGCTCTGTTTGACGGGATGGTCCTCACCGCTGACCAGTGGAGGAAAGACGCACGAAGAGCTGGCTGGCATTTGGTACCACCTTCTGAATGAACACTTGCTGGTCATCCCGTTCGCCGTAGGGGCCTGGGCCAGGTAGAGGGGGGCAGTCAGGGCCAGCTGGGGTCCCTGTGACCTCCAGATCCCAAGACTCTGCCTCCTTCCCCACTGCTGA
>NW_006786304.1:4225718-4231268 GCF_000442215.2 Lipotes vexillifer
GGGGCAGATCCTGGGTAAGCAGGAATCAGTGGGGGTAACAGAATTCAACTGGGAGAGCTGGGAGTAAGTGGCGGTCAATAGGGGTCAGGTGGTGATGGGTGGAGGTCAGCCCCATCAGCTGGGTGGGTCAAGAGAGGTCTACAGGGGTCAGGAAAGGGATCAGTGGAGGCCAATGGAGGTCAGGCAGGGTCCGTGCAGTGGGGGACCCGGGGCTAGGAGGCACCAATGTCATTGCCAGCACTGCAGCCACCATGCCCATCGGCCGATTCCAGTGCCAGGATCTTGAATGAAGCGAGCGGGGTGGAGCCAGGCTGGGTGGAAATCATGCCACGGAAGCGAGTCACAGACCACGTCCGCACATGGTTGTTGTCGGCACAGACTGAGGAGCCAGGGGGCAGCAGCAGGTCAGGCCCGGCCGTGGCATCACCACTGCCCGACCTTCCTGAGCCCCGGATGACCTCCTTTCAAAGGTGTCAGGATTCAGGCCCCTCTGAATTCCTCCCTTTCAGAGAATTCTCTCTTCCCCAGAACTCCAAATAGTTAACAATCCCGTTGGCTCTGTCTCCAAATCATTCCAGGGCCTGATCTCACTTTTCCCTGTCCACTGCTCCCACCCCACCCCTACCCTGGTCCTGTCCATCTCATCTCCTGCCTGGACCATTGCAGCAGCCTCCTCCTTGGCCTTCCTGCCCCCATCCTGTCCCCATATGCAGTCAGAGGGACCCTGTGAACACCTGTGTCAGGTCACAGCCCTCCTCTGCTGTGAGACCTCCCGTGGCGCCATCTCATTCAGGGTTAAGGACAAAGTCTTCTCCATGGGTTACAAGGTCCCACTGACCTACCCCATCAACCCCCACCCTCTTCCTCACCCACTCCACTCTGGGCCCAGTGGGCCCCTGCTCTTCCTTAGACACACCAAACATCCTCCCACCTCAGAGCCTTTGCAATGCCTGTTCCCTCTGCCTGGAATGCTTGTCCCCGCTGACCTGCACTGCTCATTTCTGTTCAGAGCTCCTTGCTCAGGAAAAACCTCCCAAACCATGCAATCTCCAGTGATCCTGGCACTCTCTTGGCCTCTCACATAGCTTTGTTTTTATTCATGGCCCCCATCCCCATTGCCAGATAGTGATTTATATTTTTATTGATTTATTGTCTGCTGCCCCCGCTAGAGCATCAGCTCCACGAGGGTAGGGACTTGGCCTGTCTTATCACTGTATCCCCCGTGCCTGGCAATTGCTAAATTGATTAATTTTCCCCTCTCCCTGGCAAATCCACTCTCCCCCAGACTGGTCCCCTTCACGGAATTCTCCAGAGGCCACTCCCCATACACTGTCTCTCCCCAGTGGAAACCCTCATCCACCTGGCTTCATGCTCACAGCTAAGCCATGCCTCCTGCAGGGAGATGGGCATGCGGGGCAGCCGGCCAAGGCTCACCTGAGATGAGGTGCTTCTCTGAGAGCATGATCTTGGTAACGGGGCTGCGGTGCACGGTGAAGGTCTGAAAGAGTTGAGGCCCCGAGCCCACGGTCTCGGGATGCTGCACGATGACACGCACACCCCCTGAGCTGGTGCCATAGGCGATCTCAATCCAGTTCCCACTGTCACCTGGTGAGGGGCCGAGGAGGAAGAGAGGGACAGGGTCACAGAGAGACAGAAACCAAGGCAGAGAGAAGAGGCAACAGACAAAGAACAGATGCAGAGTCAGAAAGTAAAGGGAGAGGGAGAGATGGAGAGAACAAGGTGGCGAGACGTGGGAAACGGAGGAATGGGAGACAGAGGGACAGGGCAGAGAAACCAGAAACAGAAATTAAGACAGAGAGAGAGACAGATTGACATATGTACACTAATATGTGTAAAATAGATAACTAATAAGAACATGCTATATAAAAAATAAATTAAAAAATTTAAAAAGACAGAGAGAGGGCTTCCCTGGTGGCGCAGTGGTTGAGAGTCCACCTGCCGATGCAGGGGACATGGGTTCGTGCCCCGGTCCAGGAAGATCCCACCTGCTGCGGAGCGGCTGGGCCCGTGAGCCATGGCCGCTGAGCCTGTGCGTCTGGAGCCTGTGCTCCGCAATGGGAGAGGTCACAACAGTGGGAGGCCGGCGTACCGCAAAAAAAAAAAAAAAAAAAAAAAAAAAGACAGAGAGAGACAGAGCTGAGAAGAGGGGGAAGAGAGATAGAAAAATAGAGAAACAGGGAACCAAGAAACAAATCACAGGGAGGGATACAGAGACAGAGACTGACAGAGAGAGAGATGGAATTCGAGAGAAAGACAGAGAAACATAGAAAGGGACATATAAACAAACAGTCCCGGGTTCAGTCTCTTCAGGGAACTAAGATCCCGCAAGCCACATGGTGGG
Source organism: Lipotes vexillifer (assembly GCF_000442215.2). Taxonomy (NCBI): domain Eukaryota; kingdom Metazoa; phylum Chordata; class Mammalia; order Artiodactyla; family Lipotidae; genus Lipotes; species Lipotes vexillifer. Next base: position 4,228,081 of record NW_006786304.1, read on the forward strand.
GTGGGGTCAAACAAACAAACAAAACCAGACAGACAGCAAGGCAAGAAAATGAAACTCGACACAGCGTGCCTGAGGAACTCCCTAACCTTGCCAAATTTCCGCAGGGGAAAGGTATGTTGTAACGTCACAAACTTAATGGACCATCTTAAGGAATGTGGGTAAAATGTGGTTTTAATATTTTATGCAGGAGTTAGAAGCAATGGATTCAGGTTATGAATAGCAACATGGATGGATATTTAACCTAGGGCAGGATGGACAAAAGTAAGATATATAAACTGAGTTATATACCCCATGCCATTTATGCAAATTCAAAAACATGTCTATAATATCCATTTTGTAAGGACACAAACAAATGAAAATATAAATGCTAAACATGACAGAATAGTGGCACGTGGTGAGGAGGGGGATGGGGAGGAAAGGAGTAAATCAATGAAATAAGAAAGGGGCCTTAGGAATTCCCTGGCAGTCCAGTGGTTGGGGCTCCACGCTCTCACTGCCAAGGGCTGGGCTCAATCCCTGGTCAGGGAACTAAGATCCCACAAGCCACACAGTGTGGCCAAATAAATAAACAAATACACTTTTAAAAAAGAAAGGGGCCTTATGTGATGACATGCTGTGAAGTTAAGTTTATTATTAGTTTACGCCTGCTAGAAAAAAATGCTCTGTGACCCCTACCTCACACCATACCTAAAAGTTAATTTGAAATGGAACAGAAACCTACGTGTAAAAGCTAAAACTGCAAAGCTTCTAGAAGAAAACATAGGGAAAAATCTTCACAGCCTGAGGGCAGGGTAAGAGATCTTAAGCTCCAAAAAAGCACTAACCATTAAAAAAAAATTAATCGTTAACCAAAGTGAAAAAAGTCAGACACAAAAAGCCACATACTGCATGATTCCATTTACATTAAATGTCTAGAACAGGCAAATCCATAGAGACAGAAAGTGGGTTAGAGGTGTCCAGGGGCTGTCAGGAGGGAGGACTGGGGTGTGATTGCTAACAGGCATGGGGTTTTTTGGGGGGGTGATAAAAACGTTCTGGAATTAGATAGTGGTGATGGTGGCACAACTTTGTGAATCTACTAAAATTATTCAGTTGTGAATTTTATGGTATGGGAATTATATCTCAGTAAAAACAATAAAAACTATTTCTCTGCATTTGCAATCAAGAAAACAAAACACAAAGACTGTCTCAAGTGAGAGAACTCAGCTTCATCCACTGTAACACATGCATCCTCTTTTTGTTTGACTGTTTATGTTTTTTTGATTTTGTTTGTTTGGGGTTTTTGTTTGTTGTTGTTGTTGTTGTTTTGGTGGGGGGGGGGGTTTTGGCCACGCTACACAGCTTATGGGATTTTAGTTTCCGACTAGGAATCGAACCTGGGCCCTGGGTAGTGAGAACTTGGAGTCCTAACCACTGGACCACCAGGGAATTCCCAAGACATGCGTCCTCTTTGTTTTAGGAGCGTGCAAGCATCACGCCCTAATCACAGATATGGGAAAGAAGCACCAAAATCAACTACTAGAGGTCAATTTTGCCCCTGGTGAAGAGGCCCGCCGTGGCCAAGCACCTAGAACAGTGCCTATATGTAAGTGGTTCTCAGTAACTGTTTGTTGAATGACTGTATGAGTTGAATCTGTCTCCTTCTCCATAAATCTCACTGGGTCATGCTACACAAGTGATGGGGAGACAGCTCCGGGCTGCGGCCGGGGCTGGCTGCTGACAGCAGGGCGGGGAGCTGAGCTATAGCTTACTGGTCTTTGGGGTGAGGTAGACGCTCAGGGCTGTGACTCCATCCTCCGCCGGGTCCCGGTAGAGCTCGCTGACAAGGAGGTCATTGTCCTTCATGCGCAGGGGGAATTTCTGCACATCTGGGGTAGACGGGGAGGATACAGTGGGTTTGTTCAAGGTACCCCAGCCTTTCCCCTCCTCTCCCACCTCTCAGGGGAGGTTCTCAGGCAGCTGGGGGGTGCCAGCTGCTGCTCACCCACGTAGTAGATGGAGCCGTTGTTGCAGCCCAGGAGGAGGAAGGAGCCTGCAGCATCGTAACTGGTGATGGGCTGCACCTCCTGGACCTGGGGGTGGGGCGGGGTAGGCTGTGGCCATAGTGCCATCCCTTCCTGCCTTTGCCTCTGCAGTGCCCCCCACCCCCCCCGGCACGCCCATGCCTCCCTGCTCCAGCACCCTCCCTCCAGTTTCTAGGCCCACTCCTCCCCAGCCTTGCCTGCTCCAGGCCTGCATCATCGGCATCTGTCTCTGAATGGCTCTTGGTTGGCGCTTCTGTCTCATGGCCTCTCCTTGACTCTGTATTTCTGACATTTCTTTATTCATCTTCCTCTTTCTCTCTGTGTCCCTTCACCTACTACAGTCATTTAGTCCTGGTTTCTCTCCATCCACCCTCTTTCTGTCTCTCTGGCACCTCTGACCTCCTGTTTCTATTTGTCTGTTTCTCTCCATCTCTGTTTCTTTCTCTGTCCTTTCGCTGTCTCTCTCAGCCAAACGCCCACACTTTAGAAAACAACGCTGTGGGTGTATTTTCTGTTTTACATGTTGGACAGAGCTTGGGGCGAGTGCAGAGAGAATGACGGACGTTTGCACGTCTGTCTCTGGGTTTCTTCCCCCTCTACCATCTCCCCTCACCCGGTCTCCCACCCGGTGTCTGGAGAATCCTCTCTTCCTTTCCAAACCCACCATCCTTCACGTCAGCCACGAAGGCCTCCTGGATCCTCCTTTGGCCTTTATCATACCCCATCCTACCCCACCACTGGATCTGGCCCACTGCTGGGTCCCCTGGTTCTCTCCAAGTCGGGTGGGGCAGAAAGGAACCCCTCCCTGGGTCTGACTGGTCTGGGCACCCGAGAAAGAGGCAGCCACGCTGGCCAGTGCCCTGACCTGCCAGTGCTTGGTGACGGCATTCCACACCCCGATGCGCCCTGTGTGGCTTGTGGCGATGAGCTGGTTCCCGACGAAGAATAAGGCCTCCACAGGCACGCCCAGATGGAAGACTCCTGCACAGGGTGAGAAAGGCTGAGCCGGGACCCCCTTCCACGGGGGAGAAGAGGGGTGGCAGGAAGAACTCCAAGGGCCAGAGGATTCAACTTGGTCATAGAATCTTTACAGGCTAGAGGATTCCAGCAGGAATTACAGAGGGTTACAACGGGCCAGATTTCTGCTGTGGGGCGGGGGTCTCA
>NW_006786304.1:4231283-4258734 GCF_000442215.2 Lipotes vexillifer
TTCCTGCTGTGGCGTGGGACTCTAACAGGGTGTGGAATTCTAACACAGCTAAGATTTTCAACAAAGGCAAAAAACTCTTTGGGCGGCAGAGGATTCTCACGAGGATTAAGATTTGTTAGCGAACAGATTAGTCTAAGGAGTCAGATTTCTAATGGGAACAGATTCTAACAGGTCTGGGATTTCACTGGCATGGAGAATTCTACCCAAGCAAAGAGATCTAACAGGGCAGTGAATTCTGACGGAGGAGAGAATTGTATGTGGGTGGATTTTTCTACCAGACCAAGGAATGCTAACAGGATACGGAATTCTAAAGGGCTGGAGCATCCTTAACGCAAAGAGAATTGTGGCACGTGGGCCGTTTTAACGGGCCACAAGTTGGAGTAGAATTCTAAAGGGCAAAAGGGTTCTGGAAAAAGCCTGGTGCCATACCTATCTCAGAGCCACCGCCTTCTGCCTGCAGAGCCCACAGCAGAATCTCGCTGCCTGTGGCTGCTGCCACCATCTTGTCATGCTCACCCAGGGCCCCACTGAGCACCCGGGCTGTGAGTGCCAGTCGCTCAATGGGCCAGTCCAGGCGGGGACTGGAGAACACCAGCTGCCAGCCAGAGGCTTCCTTCAGCCTGGAAGATTGAGGGACATCGTGAACCCTCACCCTGAGCCCTCCCCATCAACAGGGCTTAAGGTGTCCTCCCACCACCCTCCCTGAGCACCTATAGCAGACAAGAAACTGGGTATAGGCCACGGCGATCCAGTTGTGGTGTCCACACACCAGGCGCACCATTCCCGGCTCCTCTGGTAGCCCTTGCGGGGAAAAGGCAGGGATCAGGGCAGGGTCACAGGGGCCCACTGGCTGCCCCAATCTCCCAAGAGACAGAAATGTACCTGATGGGGAGGGAGGCGCTTTCTCATCTAGCGTTCGGCCCAGCAGCCCTGCATTGCCCAGGTTGGGGGGCATCGTGTTGCTCCGTCGAACAGGGGCTGGGCGTCCCCCTGCTTGCTGGGGCCCCACCAGGCTATGCCTGTTCCGCCGCTTAACCGGGAACACTGTGGCAGGGAGAAGGGGCAGAGCGACAATCATTGTAATAATTGTAATAACTGTCACATAGCAAGCACTTAAAGTGTGCCAGATACTGATTTTGCCACGTGGGTAGCATCGTCTCCTAGAGAAAAGATTTTCGGTGGTGCAGGGACATGGCGTTAAATGAGACTGAATCACACAGCGAGCTGCTCCCTTTTCAGTTCCTTTGAGCCCACCACAAAGAAAGAATCAGTTTGGGGCTGCCACGATATTAATACCTCTTCAGTATTTGGTAATCTTTCCTTTTAAGAAATGGAAGCCTGTCTCATTGGCAGACAACAGCATCTACCCAGAGTTTAATTACACTGTTATATTTGGGGTTTATTTCACGTCTACTTATTTATGGCATGAAGGTAGTGACAAAAAGCTTCTAATTAAAACAATTTTAAAAAAACAGGGTCAAACTAAGTTAAGAGAACAATACGTCTTCATATTTGACAAACTTCATAAAGGCAGTAGGTCTTGACTGAGGTTAGGGAAATAAAGCCATAAACTGAATTTCCCCACTCTGTTCCTTCTACCTATCAGCAAAGCCTAGTAGATTATAGTTCCCAATAACCACTGGTGCAATATTTTCCATGGCCAGTGGGCTGGCTGCTCCATGGAGATTATAGTCAATAACTCTCCTTTAATATTTCTCCCCTCGGGCTTCCCTGGTGGCGCAGTGGTTGAGAGTCCGCCTGCCGATGCAGGGGACACGGGTTCTTGCCCCGGTCCGGGAAGATCCCACATGCCGCGGAGTGGCTGGGCCCGTGAGCCATGGCCGCTGAGCCTGCGCGTCCGGAGCCTGTGCTCCGCAACGGGAGTGGCCACAGCAGTGAGAGGCCCACGTACAGAAAAAAAAAAAAAAAAAAAAAAAATATATATATATATATATATATTTCTCTCTTCCATGCAAAGGACACCAGTTCTCCCTAATCCTCCCTAAAAGGAAATCAAACATGGACTACAACTCCCATTGGGCTCTAGGGTAAGCTTCTGAGCCTCAGGGGGACTAGCTTGGCCCATTGCCTCATTGGAAATGCTGTTTCTTACTTCCTTTCCAAGCATCGGTCCAAGCATCTGATATGAACTGCAACTCCCATAGTGTCTCAGGGCCCACAGCTCAGGCACCCAAGAGCTGCAGCCTTATGGGAAATGTAGTCTTTAGCCCCCCTCCATTCCTTAGTAGTTCCCACCTGGTGGAGGCAGGTAACCATTGAAGAGGACGTTTCCGCAAGAAGATCGATCCAACTCTTCCCGAAGCTGTAGGCGACGAACTAAGACGGAAGGACTCAAAGGCTGGGACTGGGAGAACACTGAGGCAGATCCCTTTCCCCCTCTCCCATCTCTTTCTCCACGGAATATCACCACCCTCCTGAGACCCAGGACCAAACCCAGGGCTCTCAGCTCTAACCCAACCTTCTTTCAGGAAAGAGGGGAAAGGGGGAGCATCACTAGAGAGCTGGTTTTCTATAGGATGAGGATGCTAAAGGGGGCCCCACTTACCCAGAGGAGTGAGCCCATAGAACTGGGCTTCGTGGAGGAGGCTGGAACCGTGGATACCCCTGGGTAGTAGAATTGACTAGGGGTCAGGGTCTGGGGAGTGGGAGTGGACAGAGAATGCTGAGGACGAAGTTTTCAAAACTGCACAGAGAATCTCAAGAGGTAGAAAATTTTGATGGGATCAAGATTCTAAGGTGAAAGTGTGTGTGTGTGTGTGTGTGTGTGTGTGTGTGTGTGTGTGTGTGTTGTAGGAGAGAATTCTAAGGACGCATAATTTAAATATGATCAAGGAGCTTAAGTGAACATTCTGAGGGGAAGAAGAGATTTCCCGGGGGGGGCGGTGAAGACGGTGGGGGACACCCCTTTATCTTCCATGCCAACCTGGGGTCCAACTCTTTGGTGCGCAGGAAGTTGAGGATAGGGGCGAAGACGGTGGGGTCCCTGTCGATGAAGATCTGCGGGGAAGGGAGGCAGAGGATACATAGGGCAAAGAGCGGGGCTGAGTGCGGATCCCGTCCCTCCTCCTACCGGCCGCCCCATATCAGCTCTTGCTCTACTCACGGCTCCGGTCTCATCTTTCAGTGTTGAGATGCGTCCGCTCAGAAGACTGCAGGGAGGGGACGCAGAGCAGGTGTCACGGGCCGGGGTGTGTGTGTGAGGGGGAGATTAGGTCTCCCCATACCCTCTCCTCCCGCCCCCCCACCCCAAACTCGCTCTCCCAATCACCTGGAGAAGAAGGAGTCTGGGATCCAGGTGAGAGTCTGGCGAGAGGTACTGAATCTGTGCGGGGACCGTGAGCGCACGCGAGATGATGGAGGGAGGATGAGGAATGGGGCCCCCAATCTCAACCCGGTGAGTTCCCTTCCTTCCCCTAGCACCCATCCAGGCTCCCCACCTCCAGCAGGGGGCGGAGCAATCCCTGATGGACAGGAATTCCCCCGGTAGAGGCGGGTACTCCCACCCCATTCCCCGCTCCCGAGAGTAGCGCCTCAGGAAACTCCTACACTCACCTTTTGCCTCCCACGTTCAGATGAATCACCTCCCCGGGAGGTCCCCGACCTGGGACCCCGTCTGCTGCAGCGGCCGCGGCTGCCATGGCCCCCGGTCTAGCCGGCCGGCCTGCACCCGCTTCCGGGTGTGCATCCCGCCCCGCCCCCACCGGGTGCTCATTGGGCAGGAGACTCCGGGAGCCACCGGCGATTGGGTAAAGCGCTCACCCGTCGCAGTTAATTTCTCCGCCTCCTTAAAGGGTCCCGCCTTTCCTGTCCTGGACGGGACGGACCGAACGGCTCCTTTGGGGAAGTTTAGTTACCACGGATAGCAAAACGTTCCTCCATCCCTCTGGGGTTCCCGATTTAGGAATGGCATCTAGGTGATTCGTCAGGGACACGTGTTTAGATCTCGAAATTAGTCCACACCAAGAGGGACATCTAAATGTTCTCCGCAAGACAGTTTCTTCCCCTCGCCCCACCCAGTCCTCCTGGGCGCAGCCCATGAAACGCGAAAACACCAGCACAGACCGTCAAAGCCAAAGGATTTATTATAGGTACACAGAGTGCGCGCCTGTCACACGCCCCCACACCCCTGGGTCCCAGCGGCTTCTCCAGGTGGCCATGGGGGCTGCCCACAACTCGGCTCCCCCACTCCCCAGGGAAGTGCTCCAGCCAGAAGCATGCAGGGGGAGGGCTTCCCCTCGCCCCTCCCCTCCCGAAGTGGCATTTACAGCTAGAGGGGGGAGGAGAGAGAAAGACAGTTTTGAGCTTTGACGCCCCTCCCATTAAAAGCCTTCGCGGATGTGGGGCGGGGGGAGGAGGAGGTCGACGTTTTGCAAAAATAAACTAAGTCAGGAATTAACCGCATGGGTCTGAGACGGCGGAGTTCGGGGGCCAGGGCCCCTTCACTCCCCCTTCCCAGACAGAGATCAAGGCAGCATTGGAAGTGAGGTAAAGGCGGGGAGGGGGGCGTCCCCTCCCCACCCCCTAGCACCCTGGATGGTCCAGGGGACCTCACCAGCGCCCCCATGCCCATCCCTAGGGCGGGAATTATCGCCCCTACCACCCCAGCTTCTTGGGGCTGGATCTGGGCATTCGGGCAGGGAGCTTGGCTCAACTGGCCCCTCACCCGCCCCCCCCACAAGCTCAGTTATTGCATAAAAATAATGGAGCCCCAGCACCTGGGGTGGAGGTGGCGAGCGGGAAGGGGCCGAGATATGGCTATAGGGGCAGCAATCCCCCCACCACTTCTTGGGGTGCAGGAGAAGTCCCCTCCTTTCCGGAGCCGGTCAGGGCGCGTCCGCAGTGTTGGTGGGACTAGGGCCTCCAGCCCCTGCGGAAGAGAAAGTGTCTTTGTGCCCACAGTACGGGGAGGAGGGGTGGGGAGGTGAGTCAGGCCCTGCGGGTGGGAAGTCACTTCCGGCGCCCGCTGGCCCTGCGCTCCCCCGCCTCCCGCTTGGGATTGCCCTCGTCTGTGGACGACGTGGTGGGTTGTGTCTGGCCCCAGCGAGCGATCTCGGTGTGTTCCCCCACCGAGGCGGCCACAGCCTCCAGCCAGCCGTTCATCTCCTCCTGGAGAGAGAAACAGGACACAGTTTATATTCGGAAGAGAGGAGACTGATGAATCTAGAATCAGGCTGCCCACTCTGAACCTAAGTTTCCTCATCTATTAAATGGATAATAATAACAATAACAGTAATGATGATGATGATGTAAATAGTTACATAGCACTTATTTTGTGCCTAGCTCTGTTCTAAGCACTTTTGTGGATTAATTCACTTAATCCTATGCATTTGGATTATATCTAACTCCCACTATAGAGATAAACAACAAGAAGCAATAATATCAAAAGACACAAAGCACTGTAATTTTACGGGCCCTGTAAATGCTCTACCTGTATCAATTTATTTAATTCTCACAATAATCCTATGATGGAAAACTATTTTTATCTCCATTTTAAAGATAAGTAAAAGAGGCATGGAGGGAAGAAAGGCCTACTTCAGAGCTTCTTGTGATGATGAATGAGGTAACAAGTGTTACTATTTTCAGCATCTCTTCAAACCACCTCCATGCCTGCTCCTCCTCCCCTGACCTCTCCCCTTAGCCCCAGTCCCAAGGTCCACTCACATTCTTGTCTCTCAGCCACCTCCTCCTCCCCTCCCCACAGGCCTGCCCTAATCCAGCCTTGTGCTCTCCCACTTGGGTTCCTGCCCTGGCCACCTCCTGTGCTCCACACATCCACTCTCACCCTCTCCAATCTACCCTGCACATGGTGGCCAAATGGATCTTTCTTATGCATCACTGTAACCCTCCCTTGCTCAAAACTCTGCCATGGCTCCCTAGTGCCCTTAGAATAAACTCCAGCCTCCGAATGACCCACGGTGTCCTTAGAGATCCAGCCTCTGGGAACCTTTCTGAGAACTTTCCTCCTTGAACTCTCTCCTCCAGCACAGTTAACCCTTTGCGATTCTGTACTTCTGGTTCTTTGCACTTGTAGTTCATCTTTTTTTTTTTTTTTTTTAAGCTAACTCCCTCCCAACTTTCCAGTTTCATCTCAGAGGCCAAGGCAAGGAGGTTGGACATTGTCCTGGGCTCTCCAGGCCAGCCCCTGATCTTCCACCTCCCCCCAGCTAGATTAGGAACTTCTGGTTTCTCACTGCCCATGGGCTTTCCCAGTTCAGCCCTGGTAACTCTGGCTTGTGCTTGTCCTCTTCACAGCCCCATCACTCTGGGCCAGGAGTCAGCCAGCCAAATGGTTCCTGAGGTCGAATAGGGGAGAGAAAGGAACAGATCTCACCTCATCTTTAGCCTGGAGCAAAAACTCACTGCCGTCCTGGGTTCTGTGGGAGAGGACACAGGATCTGGGGGCTCTGAGGCAGAGGCCCAGCCCACCCATCCACCAACCATCCTCCAGGGAAGCAGGGTATTGCTGGGAGGGGGAAGGTGGGTCTTGGACCCTCCCTCTTGCCCATTGAGGGGGCTCACTGGAGCTTGAAGACGTGCTTCTTTTTCTTGTAGTCACTAGCCACCTCGCTGGTGGCCTTGTGCAGGCTGAGCAGTGGCTCCCCGCCATGCGTGCCCCCTGATGCTGGGCCCTTGGCGTCCTTGTAGAAGCCCAGCTCCCCCTTGCTGAGCACGCAGTACAGGCTCACCCACGACCTGGGGTGACGACATGGGGCTCAAGGCAGAGTCGCAGCACTCTGCCTGAGCACTCTTCATCAATACCCTTCGTGGGCTGAATATGCTTGAGCCTTCCTCCCTGGGGACCTTTGCCCTAGTTGGGCCATACACCTGGAGTGCTCTTCCTTATGGCGGTTGCTGAGCTGAGAGGAGGGTCTAAGTCTCTGGGTACCAAGCCTTTGTCCAGGCTGGCCCCTGCTGGGGTTGGCCTTCCTCATCCCCTCCCACACTGAATTTCCTGAAGGCAACACTTAAGCTGTCTCCTCCACAGGCCTCTGCTTGGGCATGTTCCTCGCCACTCCTCCACCACCCCCACCCCGAACCCCGAGGGAGATCTACTGGTCTACTCTCTGGAGTGAGGAATTCTTGTCTTCCCATTCAGCGGAAGCCCCAACCGAGGAGGAAGTCTCCCACAGTCAAAATACATCCAGGTGCCTCTGTTTACTCCCACCTTGCTCTCAGCACAAGGAGGAGAGACTACCTCCACAGGCAAAATCTCAGTCTGTTCTGCCCATCTCCTGCTTGTTCAACGCTTCCCTTATGGGCTCCACCTCTCCCCAGATTCTGCCTCTCAGTTGGACAAAAAAGGGTTGGACAATCCGGAGCTGGACTCCAAGAGCAGACACATCACTGTTAGGCCCTCATCTGGAAACCTATATGAGGTGCCCCCCACCCCTCAGCCCTCAGTTTGGGATCCGCCCCTTATCAGGCCCTTCCTCAATTTGAAATTGAAATAAATGAACCCACCCCACTCACTGGTTGAAGGACCTCTCCAGGCTCCACCTCACGAGCCTTGAGAACCCTCTAGACTAGACCCCTAGCTCTAGTTAACTCTAGGGTTGGTTGCTATTAGATTGGGTAGTAATAACTTTTTCTTCAGGTCCCGCCCCCATCTAAGCTCCACCCGCTCACCCGTTGGACGCACTAACCTTAAGCCCCGCTCCTCCGGTTCACTGATTGATTCTTTGAAGTTAAGGCCCCCTTTTCAGGCCTCGCCTACCCCGCCACGGGCTGGGCGCCCTAAAGTTTGGCCCCACCCCCCTCTTCAGACCCACTTATTCATTCATTCGGCCCTGAGCTTGGGACCCGCCTTCCAAAGCCCCGCCCACACGCTCACCGGTTGGACGACTTGCGGTTAGCGTCGAGCTCGCGCTTGCGCAGCAGGAAGCCCTCGTGCTGCACTGTATGAGTGGGCGGTGGCGGAGGCGCGGGGACGGAGCTGCCCTGGGCCGGGGCGGACCGCGAGCGCCGGCTTCCCCCGCCCTCACCACCCTCTCGGGGCCGCGGCCGCCGTCGCGGCTTGGGCCGGTCCCGCGCCCGCGGCCGGTCCGGCCGAGGTGTCCGCTCGGGCGGCTCAAGCCCGTTGGGCAGGCGGCCGGGGGGAAGCTCGCGAGGCTGAGGCAGCGACGGCTGTGTGAAGGGAGGGGGAAGAGGGGTGCTGTCCATAGTTGGGTGTGGGAGCCATCTGTCTGGGGGAACTCACAGGTTTGGGGGTCCCATCTGTCTGCAGGGCAATCTGTCTTGAAGGCGAGTATGGGAGTATCTCAGGGTTGGAGGCCCAACTCTTAAGGGCTCCCCCAGTCTTGGGAGTGGGTCTGTCAGGACTCCTACGTTTGGAATCCCTCTCTATCTTAGGGGGAAGGGAGTTAGACCTATGGAGGTAGGGGTGCAGGCAGGTAGATGTCCCAGCATCTTTGTAGGAGGAATCTGGGGCCTTCTGTGTGTGTACGGCTGTCGGTAAGGAAATTTGAGACCCCCACTGGGCTAGAGAAAAAGTCCAGGACAGATGTAGGAAGAGTCTGGAGTCTACGTGTGTGTGTGTGGAGGGCGGTAGGAGTCTCTTAGGTCGGTGGCCTCATCTTTCTAAGGGAGAAAATTTCAGATTGTGGGAGGCATCTGGGGGCCCTCTCCATCCCCTGAGAGCATCTGCAGGGCTCAGATAGGGGGGCAGGGCTAGGCACTGGTGTTTCTGGGATTCTGACTCTGGTTCTGAGGAGAGGGGCCCCCATACCCCCACCCACACCGAGGCTCAACTTACCCCAACAGGGAGCCCTGGGCCTGCCTCTTTCTCCTGCAGCTGCTCCACAATGTCAGCCAGGGTGGCCTTCCTGGGGGTGGGGGGGTAGGCACAGAAAGACCCAATGGAACTGGGATGCCTTCTCCCAGAGACCAGCCTGGCTGGCCAGAGGAGCCTCAACCTCTTAGCCTGAGATGCCAGGTCCCTGTCCACTTCTGCAGCTGCCTGTCTCAGATGTCTGCCTTACACACCACAGGTGCTCAGCACATGTCTGCCAAAGGGAAGATGGAACCTCTCTCCCCTCTTGAGTTTTAAGCAACACAGAGACCAAAATGCAAACTGGTGCCTTCAAGCCTTTGAACATACTGTTGCCTTTTTCCACCCACCCCCTAAGCTTTCAAGCTCCCTGGACTTCCCCCATCCCAGTCCTGATCATTCTGGGTCACACTCTGGTGACAAGTCTGTTTCCCCCACTGGACTGTGAGCCCCATGAAAGCAGGGCTGGAGCTGGTTGGGTCATGGCTCTCCCCAGCACATACCACACACAGAGTGGGCACTCAGCCAATGTTCACGAAATACAAAATTAAAAGGGGTCAGGAAGTCATTGTCACTGAAACGTATTTGACCAAAGGCCTCTTTCTGGGGACACAGCTGGTTGAAGTGATGTGCACAACACACTCAGGATTCTGAAAGGCCTGAGTTCCAGTCATGCTTCACCCAAGCTGAGTGACTTGCCCTCTGTGAGCCTCAGTTGCTCCATCCATAAAATGGATATGATTACAGCACCCAGTTTATAAGGTTGAGAGAGACTGTGATAAAGGGTCTTAACTCCAATCAGGGAGGTGATGTTTCCACCATTAGCCCAGTGGAGAAACTGAGATGCAGAGAGGATAAAATCGCTGCCCAGGGTCATCCAGGAGATTTGATGCAGGGGTCAGAAACTCAGTAGCAGAGAACCGGCACCTGGAGGAAGCCACTGCCACTGTGGGATAGTGGGAACGACTCCCAACCTCTTCCAGCCTCAGTTTACATCTCTGCAGAATGGGTGCCACAAATGTATCTCCCTCCCTAGGCAGTTCTGAGCCCGGAAGCCCTCTCCGCTGGGCCTGTACGGCTCCAGGAACTCTCCGTGTCCCCCTTCCTCCACTCCCTGGGCACATGGGGCCTCACCCCTTGGCCAGGTCTCCTCTGGTGGGCATCTCCTGTTCGCTGGACTCCTGCCGCTCCAACCGCCGCTCCCGCCGCTCGCGCCGCCTCTCCATCTGCTCGTAGCGGCCCAGTGTAAGGCTGTGTGCCACCTCGTGTTCCGTTGACTCCGGCCGCTCTGGCCGCCGCCTCCGCGCAGCCTCCTCAGATTGCTCGGCCGATTCCTGCCGCTCCTGCCGCCGCCTCCTGGGCAGCTCCTCCGCGCGATCAGCGGACTCCTGGCGCTCTGGCCGCGGCCGGACCTGCTCCGCTGCCGCGGGGGCCCCAGGGGTCTCCGTGGCGTCTTCTGGTGCAGCCGGCAGGGCCGTGGGCTCCACCCTCGCCGGGACCTCCGGCAGCCGGTCGATGCGCGGCTGGAGGCGCTCCGGCTTTAGCTCCTGGCGCACATACCCAACCCGGGTCCGCACCTCGGCCGAGAGCGTGTCCGAGGCCCGGCGGGCCAGGGGCTCCAAGCCCCTCTCATAGGCCCCTGGTCGCAGCAGGGGCGCAGCCTTGGCCGCCAGTTCCGTAGGGTCTCCAAAGAACTTGCGCCCCAGTAGCGGGGTGGGTGGCTGCTTGCTCTGTTCTGCCTTGAGTTTCTCGATCTGGGGACAGAGGGGCCAGGCTCAGGCGGAAAGGCGGGGTGGGGGCGGGGCCTGGGAAGGTGGCTCTGGGTCGTCTGCCTCACCACCTAGTTTATTAGTTATTAGTGAAAAAGCAAGGTTGTCCAGGCCTGTCTCTGCCAGGAGCTTAATTCCTATCTTCTGCAAACACCTAGGGTTCTTTTAAGAATTGGCTAAAGCATCACTTTCTCTAGGTGCCTTTCTGACCCCCCCCATTGCCTCCTTCCTTCCAGACCTTAAGACTTTTAATTAGAATGGTCTCTTCTCCTCATTTTTCAAGTCTCAGATCAGATTCCCCCAGGCCAAGACAAGTGTTTCTGGGCTCTCATGTCCCCCTGTGCTTCCCCCATCCTAGCCCTGGACTGTCGCTGGTGACAGGTGACAGGTCTGTCCCCTCCCCCCTTCAACACTCCCCCCACCCCCGTACCCCCCAGGACTGGGAGCCCAATGAGGGTGTGTCCCGGCTCTCACTCAACACAGCGCTGAGCCCGTGTGTTTGTCTCATACAGAGAGATGGGTGTGGAGCCGTGGGAGGGGCGCTGGGGCAGGAAATGGGGTGCTGACCGTGGTCAGGCGCCGTAGAGAGCTGAACCTTTCTTCCCAGGCTGCAGCCGCTTTGCGGAAGGCCTCGTGTCGCCGGATAAGCTGCTCCACCTCGTCCACGCTGCTCCCCAGCTCCCGGCTCTGCAGGAGCGGCTCCTGGGCCGTCAGCCAGGCATCAGCCACCACCGCCTCCTGGGCAAACTGGTGCACTTCCAGCACTGAGGAGAGACATTTGGGGTAAGGGTGCTGGAGGCACCTGTGGGCCCTTCACAGGGGCAGTGGCTATTTTTTCTGGCCTTCCACACCCCCTCTGGTTTCCCAGCCCTGACTGCTCTGGGCTCTGCAGGAAGGAGAGAAGCGGGGGCTATTTCTGAGGGCACCAGCTTCTCCCCTAGGTGTCTGCCATCAAGGAGTCAATGATAGGGCAGCCCCCTTGTCCACCCTCCCAGGCCTTCAATGTTTGCTGCTGAGGACCCATGGGGTGTGCAAAGCATGACTGTCACCCTCTGGGCTTTTCCTGACACGCTGGGGCATATCCCTGTGCCCTTGAGCCACGTGTGTCTGGGGCCCCACTCACTCTGCTGCAGCCACTCCCAATGGCGGTCCCACTTGTCCGACACCTCCTCCTTCCTGGTTCCCAGCTTGTCCAGCTGTGCCTGGATCTGGGAGTGGCGGGTGGGTAGGGAGAGGCGTCAGGGGTGGGTCCCACCCCGATGGGCACAGATGGCAGAGGGAGACCCCTGCTCCCCTCCCACCTCATCAGCCACGGCACTCTTGTTGAGCAGGAGAGTGTGCCCCAGCTCCTGGCAGGCTGTCAGCTCGGGCACCCGTGCCTCCAGCTCAGTCTTCAGGCCCTGGTGGTAGTTCATGAGCACCTCCACCGATGACACGTCCCTACAGTGGGTGGTGGGTAGGAATCTGAGCCATGGGCCGCCTCCCTCGACCTCCCCCACCCCTCCACGTACGCAGCTCCTGATGAGCCCAAATCCCTGAGGCTGGGATTCCACACCACCTTGGGACACCCCCCTCCCATGATCAAGTTCTGAAGGGCCAATCTTCACTGATTCAATGATTCCCACTTTCCCAGAGGGCTAAAATGTCCCACTTTGGTGATTCTAACCTAGAATTTCAAGATCCGATTTTTCTAATTTTCTAAAGCTATACTTCTGAAGCTTCCACTAGCCAATGATTCTAACCTAAGTCTGTGCTGTTCCATATTGTAACCACTAGACATGTGTGGCAGTTGAGCACTTGAAATGTGGCTGGTCTGACTTGAGATGTGTTCAGTGTAAAGTAGACACCATATTTTGAAGATTTAGTATAAAAGAGAAGGTAAAATTATCTCAATAATTTTAATATTGACTACACGTTGAAGTAACAATATTTGGGGTATAATGGGTTAAATAAAATGAATTACTAAAATTAATTTTCACTTGCTTCTCTTTACTTTTTCTAACGTGGTTACAAGAAAATCTTTTTTTGCGGTACGCAGGCCTCCCACTGCTGCAGCCTCTCCCGTTGCGGAGCACAGGCTCTGGACAGGCAGGCCCAGCGGCCAAGGCTCACGGGCCCAGCCGCTCCGCGGCATGTGGGATCCTCCCGGACCGGGGCACGAACCCGTGTCCCCCGCATCAGCAGGCGGACTCTCAACCACCGCGCCACCAGGGAAGCCCAAGAAAATCTTAAGTTATATATGTGGGTCACATTTGTGGCCTGCATCGTATAACTATTGGACAGTGCTGTTCTAAGCTGTTATGCGGTCAAAGCAAATTCCAAATTTCTGAAGGTTCTGTCAGTCAACAAGCGTAGCTTTATAAGTCTTAATATGTCCAGGGACTTCTCTGGTGGTCCAGTGGTTAGGACTCCACGCTTTCACTGCTGAGGGCCTGGGTTCGATCCCTGGTTAGGGAACTAGGATCCCACAAGCCACACGATGGAGAAAAAAAAAAAAAAAAAAAAAAGACTTAATATGTCAAAATTTATTTCTGATGGTCCCACATTGTAATGATTCCTACCTAAGACTTAGTATGCCTAGAACAATCTCCCTGATTCTCCCGTATCTCCCAAATGTACCCTCCCCGAAACTGTCTACCTCAGTAAATTCACCCATCATTCATCCATGACTCCTCTTTTCCCCTCAGCCCCTTAAGCTAATCCATCAGTCAAGACTGGACATTTATAACTTGAAAACATACTCTGTGAAATGATATGAAATCTGAGATTTGTTTTAAAATAACTCCCGTCAAGGGTGGAGGGGACGTGGGGGAGTGTATAGATGAAGATGGGCCAGGTGTTCACTGTACACACGTGGGTTCCCTATGTGTTACTGCTACATCTGTGTAGAGTTGAAATTTTCCATAATGAAAAGATTTTTTTCAATTCCTAAAATCAATCATGCTGCCACATTTCTTCAACGGTCACACTGGGCCAAGCCAACATCACCTCTCACTTGGATGATGGCGGCAGCCTCCTGACTGGCCTACCTGCTTCCACCCCGGCTCTCCATCATCTACTTGTCACACGTACCTGGAGTGATCTTTCTCAAATGTGTATCATATCACATCACTCCCCTGCCCTAAGCTCTCCCATGGCTCCCATCTCACTCCAGGCAAAGGGAAACTCCTCACCATGCCCTATTGCCCCTCTGACGTCATTTCCTACCATTCCCCACTCTCCCCCCTCACTCCATCCAGCCACAAGGACCACGTAGCCTTTGCTGAAACATGTCTAACGACAGCCTACTTCAGGGCCTTTGCACTTGCTGATCCCTCCACCCGGAAGACCCTTCCCCCCAAAACTTTACCCAACTCACGATCACTTCACTCAGGTCCCCTTACCTTGCTCTATTTTTCTTTTATTACTCTCTGAAATAACATTACGTGTTTGTTTATTTACTTATCTGTTGCCTGCTTCCTCCCTCAGAATGTAAGCTGCATCAGGGCAGGGGCTGGACCTTGCTCACCATCTGGCATACAGTAGGCATCAATAAATATTTGCTGAGTAAATGAATGCAGGCTCAAGGCCCTACAGTTCACAAAAACAATGATATGTATCCACCACTCTCCAGGCCCTTGTTTTCCTGGACACACTGCTGGGCTAACATTTCCCAGCCTCCCTGGCAGATAGGTTGGGACCAATGAGCCAACAGAACGTGAGTGCAGGTTTAATCCCTAAAAGCTCCCACGGTAACCTCCGGCTTTCTTTTTCTCATCTGTAGCTGGATGCAGAAGGTCCAGCAAATCACCCCAGGGCTGATGATGGAAGAACACTGGCTCCCAATCACTGTGGGACAGGCTTCTGCTGGATACTTATATCGAACTGTTATGTGAGCAATAAATCAGTGCCTACTAGGTTAAGCCTCCAGTACACCTCCCTGTCCCTATCTTGAGTCAGCCCATCCCATGCTGCGACCCCTCCACAAAGGCAGGAGGATGCACTGTGCTCTGAGCCCCAATGCCAGGCCCGACAAGGGGTCTTAAAACACAAGAAGCATGTAGAACAGTGCATGGTAGGCAGAGGTGCCACACAGGTATTGGCTATTGTGATTTTTTTTTATGGGAAGGGGACTGCTGATGGGCTGGGGGTGGCTGCCCAAAGGCAGGTAAGAAGCCCGAGGTGGGATGAGGGGCACCTGGGCTTGTCAGCTGCCCCAATCTGGCCGGCGATGCCATCCATCCAGGAGAGCAGGTCACGGGCCTGGCTGTGGAATCGCAGGGCGTCGGCCGTGGAGCTCACGTGCAGGCGGGCGTCCTCGCAGGCTGCCAGCAGCTCCTTCCAGCCCAGCAGCACCTCCTGCTCCCGGCTGGCGATGGCCTCCGCGTACTCACCCGCGTACACCGTCCGCAGCTGGGCTGCCCCCTCCTGGAGCTGCCGTACCTGAGGGGCATGCCGGGTCGAGCACCAGCCCTCCACGGGGGTCCAGGCTCCACCCTCTCTTTCCCCCATCTGCTGGCTGGGTGCAGAGCCTAAAGAAGTAAGGAGCCTGCACCCTTGAGATTCCAACTGGGTTTCATTCCTATCCGCTGCCTGATTTCTTTTTGACTTTCCCACTTTCTGACTTCTTTTAGACCCACTACCGTATTTCTCTCATGTCTGCTGCCTGATGTTTCTTTGACTTACCTGCATTCTGACTTCTTTTGCACCTACCATCAGGTTTCTTTCAGTCTACCGTCTGATTTCTTTTAGTCTGAGAGCTCTATTTCTATTGGGTCTGCCACCTCATTCTTTTAGGTCCACCTCTATCTTCTTTCTTTCAGGAAACCCTTCCTCCACCCCGACATCTATTAGACATGCTGTCCAATATTTTCCACTCAATTTTTTCAGACCCACTCCCTACTACCCAATTTCCTTCAGAATCGCTATCCAATTACTATCAGGTCTCCTGCCCAATTTCCATTGGTTCTGCTGTGTGTGTTAGACCCACTGCTCACTCTCCATGAGCTCAACCACCTGATTTCTTTTGGAGGGACCACCATACTTGTATCAGATCCACCATGTAATCACTATCAGTCTCTCTGCCTGATTTCTAACAGTCATCTGTATGATGCATATACAATAATCGTCCAATTTCCACCTTCCATTAGACCCGCAACCCAATTTCCTTCGGTTCTACTGCTTGAGTCCTATTAGGCCCACAGCTTCATTTCCATCTGATTTCTCAGATCCACCTCCTAATTCCTATCAGACCCACTGCCTGATTCCTATTAGCTCTGATTTCCATTCATTAAATCCAAACCCACCAAATTTCTTCGAGGAAAATCATGTGATTTCTATCAGACACCTGCTGCCTAATTTCTATCTGCCCCAGAGCCAAATTTCTCTCAATGCCCTCTCAATTCCTTTTAGACTCTCCATCTGGATTTGGGCAACAGTTTCTAGGAGAACCCCTGCCCAGTCTCCACTGGAAACACTGTCTAATTTCTATCACGCATGTTATACCACTTTTCTTCCATCACTGTCTGAGTCTATGCAGCATGCCATCAGTCCGTTTTCCACCTGCCGCATCATGTGATTTCTCCCTGTTCCGTGGTCTGTTTTCTATCTATCCCACCATCTAATTTCAATGTGGTCCACAGCCTGATTTTTGCCTGCTCTGCTGCCCCCATCCCTTGGTCACACTGTTCAGGCCCTCCCACCTGTCCCTCCTGGCCGCCAGCTCCCCACCTGGGACACGAGGAGCTGCAGATCATGTTCAAAAGCGCGCAGGGTCCGCTGCATGGAGCCGGCGCTGGGCCTCGGCTCAGGCGGGGTGGTCAGGCGAGGCAGTCGCCTCCGCTTCTCCTCGATCTGTCCTTGAAGCTCTCGGGCATCGCTGAAGAACTTGTGCAGCTCCCGAGAGGCGGCCAGCAGCTGGGCCCGTGTGCCCATTAGCTCCAGGAGCTCAGCCCAGGCCTCGTTCAGCCCGTCCTTCCACTCAGCCATGGTGGCCGCCGCCATGTGGCCGCCCTCGATCAGCTCGTCCACCATCTGGTTCACTGCCGCCAGCCGCTCCCGCCCTGCCGTGCCGGTCTCACTGGCGAACTCCGAGAATTTCTCCTGCAGCACCTGCCACCAGGAAATGGGTGCCCCAGCGTGGGCAAAGGTGCCGTACACTCCAGCCCCCTCCAACCCACCAACTTGTGGCAGGTAAGAACAATAACAGCACTAATGATGACAATCAACAAAAAATATCCAACACTTACTGAACACTCATTCTGTAGCGATGATGGCAACAACAAGAATAAAAGTAAGACGACAAGAATAATAACTAACACTGTGTTAGGCCCTGTGTGTGCTCAGTACTGTCCTAAGGGCTTTATGTTATATTAATCCATCTGTGTCTCAACAGAGCCATGAGGTGGTGCTATTACAATTCTCCTATTATGGATGGGGAAACTGAGGCCCAGAGAACCTTAATAGCAGACACAGTGGCCACTGGATCATTGCTCCTTCCTAATGCTGCTCACCGTGACGTGCTCAAAGTCCTGGCCGAGCTCAGGTGAGCCAGCTACCACCTCCTTCTCTGCGATCCAGTGCTCGAGCTCGTCCACCTGGCGGCTGAGCTGGTACAGCCAGTACTGCTGCTCCAGGCCCACCCGGCGTTCCTCACCCAGCTCCTTGAGTGCCACGTACAGGCGGTCCACCTGAGACTGCCGCCGGCTGATCTGCTCGCTGCTGGGGGACAGGCAGGGGCAGGGATGGAGCCCCCTGAGACTTCCAGGACAGAGCTCTGAGCCCCTGCCACCCCCACCCCCGCCCCCCGCTCAGGGCAGAGCTGTGCAACCCTTCAGGCAGGCCACCCTTCAGGCAAGGTTGAGTCCCGTCAGACTCCTTCACGTGGGACTCTGTTCTGCAAGCCTTGGATGCAGCCAACCCAGCACTTGCATCTCAGTGCTCTGGGAAAACTCTGCTTTCCTAAGCTTGATAAGCTCATCACCCGCTCTCACCCCCTCCCTCCACCCCCTCCCAGCCTTCCAGTCTGTGGTCCCACACCTGGCCCCTCCAGCGACCTGAGTGGGACTCCAGACCTCCTACTTGGGTCCCCAGCCAACCCACCTCACCTCCAGTCCCAGTCTCCAGGCTCAGGCGGACAGAGGTCTAGCTCTGTGCCTCTGTCTCAGATCTCACCCCTCGGCCCAGCCTCCTAGATGTGGGCCCTGCACTTAAACTCAGGGAGGCCATATGACCCGCTGTCCAAGAGGTCTCAGGCCATGCCCAATCCCGGTGCTCCAGGCTTTTCTGTCCTAGGGAGAGGACCCTTCTCTGTCCTGAGCTCTTACTTCTCCCCTCAGACCTAGACATCACCCCCCTCCCCTACACTCAAATCTCAGTGCTCCCGGCCCCACCCCCTCAAACATCCCTGCGCAGCGCTCCTCTCTTCCCAGCCCCCAGCCACTTGCCAAAATCGGAAAGCACCAGCCCGGGGCAGTGAGGGACCCCACCCCCATCCCAATGTCCAATCCTGGCCTTGCCCCAATTTCCAACAGCGAAGCTCCAGATCCTGCTGGATCATTCCCTAAGAACCGGCCCCGCCCCTGCGTGGCCCCGATCCCCCGCCTGCCCACCTGTCCGGGTGCCCCATCTCCAGCAGCGCCCGGCACTGGCGCGACAGCTGCGCGATGCTTTCCTCGTAGTTCTCCACGCCCTGCTCCAGCTGCAGGTGCTTCTTGAGCAGCTGCAGGGTACTCTGTTCGTCCTGGGGGCACACGGCGCCCGCGATGAGGCGGCAGGGGCCGGCCCCGGGCTCCAGCGCCCCCAGGACCCCCCGCACCCCCAGCCCGGGCGCACCTTGCCCTTGTCCTCACTCATCATGAGCAGCTCCTGCTCTCCCAGCCACGCCTCCACCTCGGCCACGTCGAAGTAATACTGCTCCACTTGGAAGGCGGCGTCCAGCACCTGCTGCCGCCGCTCGGCCGCCTCCCGCAGTCCGGCCCAGGAGCTCTGCAGCTGCTCTTGGCCGCGGCGCACGGCCTCAGCTTCGGGGCTGCGCAGCGACGCCAGGGCGCCCGCGCGCTCCAGCACCTCCTCCAGGCGCGTCCCGTGCGCCTGGATCTCCCGCCGCAGGCCCTGGGGGTGGGAGTGGAGAGGAGCGTTCAGAGGGTGCCTCCACGACTGGCGCCGCCCAGGAGAGGATAACAAACAGCCGCAGATGCCCCACCACGTGCCGGGTACCACTTAAGCATTTTGCGGTTCCTAGCTCACTCATCCCCCCCACGTTGCAGGTGGGAAAACAGGCATGGAGAGGTGAAGCATGTTGCCAGAGAACAAGCAGCTAGTAAGGGGGTGACAGGATTTGAACACAGAAGGCTGGATCCAGAGACTCTGCTCTCAAACAAGATGCCGATGATAGCAAGATCACCCCCCTAATGGTTGCAACACAGGCCTAAACACAGGTATCATTTACATGTGTATCATTTACATACAGTGAAGTGCACAAATCTTAGGGGTACAGCTCGACACATGTTTACACATTATACACCCGTGTACCCAGATCAGGATACAGAATTCTTCCGTCACCCCCAGAAGGTTCTCTCCACCAGCTCTGTAATTGCTGAGTACTTTAGTTAACCTCTCCTATGCCTCGGTTCCCCAACTGGTAAATGGAGTTAATAATAATAGCCAACACCAAGTGCCTGCCAGACACTTTGCTAAGTAAGGGCTTTGCATCACGTAGCCACTCTTTTTTTTTTTTTTTTTTTTCCTGCCACACCTCATGGAATGCGGGGTCTTAGTTCCCCACTCGGGAGCGAGCCTGTGCCTCCCGCAGTAGAAGCGCAGAGCCCTAATCACTGCACTGCCAGGGAATTCCCTGCAGCCACTCATTTACCCCTCACTCCAACGCCAGGAACCAGACATCATTCTCATTCTCATTTTACAGATGAGGAAACTGAGGCACAGGGAGGTTGAGGAACTTGCTGAAGGCACATGGCTAGTGGTGGCCCCCTAATATCTACCTTGTGGGGTTGCTGTACTGTGGAGCACTTAGAACCGTGTCCGGCAGGCAGTAGGTGCTCAATCAACACCAGCGGCTATTATTTGTTTAACAGCCCCTGTGTAGCCAACACTCTCTCACACACACAGCTGAGCTCCCCCAATTTTAAGCATTAAGGGCACTTGATCAGTTTCCTCAACTGTGAAAACGATGGGCCAATTTTGTTTGTTCCCAACACTGTTGACAGCCAGGAGTATTTTCATCAAGATAGAAAAACAAAACTCAAAGCAAAACTCCAGCCTCTTAAAGAATTCCACCAAGTGCAGCATAATCACAAATCTTTCCAAAATAATTTCTGTACTCACCTTCCCACCATCCTTCAGTGCCCTATTCTCCCAACTTAGATTTTTTTAAAAATAAAAGGTGGTAATGACAATACCTACCTCACGCGGTTATTGTGGAGATTAAATTAAATAACTGATATAACCCCCTAGGACAGTATTTGGCACATAGTAAGTCTTTAATCTATGTATTATTATTATCGTTATCATTATTATTATTTTTTTTAGCCATGCCACGTGGCATTCGGGATATTAGTTCCCCCGACCAGGGATCAAACCTGTGCGTGCCCCTACAGTGGAAGCGTAGAGTCTTTTTTTGGGGGGGGGATGGGAGTTTCTTTTTTTTTTTTTTAACATCTTTATTGGAGTATAATTGCTTTACAATGGTGTGTTAGTTTCTGCTGTATAACAAAGTGAATCAGCTATATGTATACATATATTCCCATATCCCCTCCCTCTTGAAGCGTAGAGTCTTAACCACTGGACCACCAGGGAGGTCCCATCACTGTATTATTATTACTCCTCTCATATATGTCTTACTTTGGGCTTTGGTGAGAGAGTGGCTTTGATCAAAGGGTTCCTCTGCAATTTGGTCCCTCTGCAAAAGGGTTCCCTAAGCAATTGGAGAACCACGGCTCTAGACCAAGTCTCTACTTATTTAGATGTGGAAATTGAGTCTCAGAGAAGTAAATAAAGGTCCAGAGATTTTTAGCGGCTCAGAAGCCCCCCACTGTGCTCGGTGTAGGTGTCAGCCCTCCGATTATCTCTGTCCTCTCTCCCTATAGGTGTCTGCGGTTCTTGTTGTTTTCTTTTTCGTGGCCCAGTAGCCAGTGTCCTCACTTCTAGTCACAGGACCCTAATTTTCATTTGGGGAATCCCCTTGTCTCCATCTCAGCCCAGATAAAGTTAAGGCTGACCCCACCTACAGGTTCCAAGGGTGAGCCCTTAGTCCAGACCAGGCCATTCAGAGCTGTCTAAATCCCTGGCCACCATGATTAGTTCAGCGTGGACATGTGACTCAAGTTGAGCCCAAAAGAGTTATTCCTGGGACTACTGCTGAAATTACTGAGAGAGAAAAATTCTCTTCAGTTTTACTGGTGGGATATAAACTTGAATCTGTTGGAGTTCTTTTACCAGCAGGAGAGGAGAGCTGGCCTGAGAACCAAGCTAACAGGAAAAAAAAAAAAAAGGAAATGAGAGATTCATGACATCTTGGAAGCACCTGATGCATCTATCTGCGGTCCACGGTCTCCCGAGTTACAAGAGCCTACAAATTCTCCTCTTTGGCTTTAACCACCTTGAGCTGTTTTCTATCATTTGTATCCAGATGTGTCCTAACCCACTCCCTTGCCGTGGCTCTGCTCACCTGGTTCTTTTTGATGTACTGCTGGACGGCCTGCAAACCACTGCCTCGCTCTGTCTGCATGGCCAGTGGCAGCCGCTCCTGGACCCATGCCTGGAGAGGAATCAGGGATAAGGTCAAGGGAAGGACACAGGGAGCAGCGCAAGGACCCCTCCCTCCCAACTAAACTGTAAGCATCCAAGCCTCCCCGGCATCCAAGGCCCTTCCTCGCCTAAAAGTCTGCTCACATCTTCAGCCTCCTCTCTGAACAAGTTATGTCTTGGTCTCTGCACTCGAGCCAGGCTCATGCTTACCTCTGGCCTTTGCACAGGCAGGTCTTGCTTCCTGGAATTCCCTTCCCACTCCCTCAGCAGGCTCCCTCAAATGTACTCTTCCTTCACGTCTCAGCTCAGACATCCCCTCCTCCAGGAAACTCTCCCTGACTTTTGAACTTGGCCAGATGCCTCCTCCCGGCTTTCACAGCCCCCTGCTTCCCCCATCACATTCCTAACCACACTGGGTTGTCACTGACTTAGGACAAGTCTGAATGAGCAAATTAGTGAATGACCGAATGAGGAAATGAATGGATGAGTGACAAGTGAGTAAGTGAATAATAAATAAATGAGTGAAAGAATGAATAAAGGATGAGTGGATGAATAAACCAATAACTTCATGAATAAATCAATGAGTGATTGAAAGTGTTAATGAAATGTGGAAGAGTGAATGAATGAGTGAATAAGTGAAAAAGTTAAGGACTTAATGACTGAGTCTATCTGCTTATTAGTGGATAGGTCCCTAAGCCATCTCCACCCTTGAACCCGCCTCAGTCCCATGGCCCCGCCCCCATCCCAGTCTCCACCCCCTCTGCCCGCTGGCCCGCCTCTGGCCTCATGCCCCGCCCCACCCTCGCACACCCCTCCCGCCCCAGATCCCCGCGCGGATCCTCACCAGCTCGTCCTCGACGTCGTGCGCCACCTGGTGCAGCTCCTTGGAGGCGAGCAGCAGGCGGCGGCGCTCCTGCAGCGGCTCGAGCAGACGCACCAGGCGCTCGCCCACCGCGTTCTGCCGCTCGCCCACCAGCTCCTTGCTCGCCGGCTCCAGCGGCAGCGCCGCCGTCTGCGCCTGCAACTCTCCCACCTCGCGGTACCACTCCTCCACTTGAGACTCCATCGACTGTAGGGACAAGGGCAGGGTCAGCAGGCCCCACCCTCCCTCCTGATCCCGCTGTGGCTCTCCAGAACCTTTATGGGGCTCTCCAAACCCCTGGTCGAGGCCCACTATTCCACTCTCCCCTGGCCCAATTCCTTCCAGAAGCGCTGCCCTCCTCTCTGATCCTGCAACCCACTAAGCTCGTTCCTGTCTCCAGGCCTCTGCCGTAACTATTCCCTCTGCCAGGCATGCTCTTCCCAGTCAATCAGATTTCAGCTCAGCTGTTACCTTTTCAAAGAGTCTTTCCTGACCCCCTGGACTAAAGTGGCCCATTAGTTCATTAGTTCTCAGAAAAACCCTTCGAGGTTGGTGGTATCCCTATGTTACAGAGGAGGAAACTGAGGCGCAGAAAAGTTAGGTAATTTGTCCAAAGAGTCAACCTTTTCAGATATCAAAAATAAATACAAAGCTATAATGGTTGATGTGCCACAGGGATAGACAGAAAGTGGAAAAGCAGACCCAAATACAGAGGAGAATTCATACAGTTTATAGATGCCATTTCCAACCTCCGAGGAAAGGATGGGTTATTCAATGAATGGTCAGGGGCCAAGTCGCTGACCAATTCAGCTGGATCCCTTCCTCACTCTTTATGCTGAAAATAATTCCAGATGGATTAAAGACTTAAGTGGAATAAGTAAATCCATAAGGCATACTAAGAAAACCGGGGCAAATGCTTTTACAATCTTGGGATGGAGAAAATCTTTCCAAGTACATAAACCGTAAAGGGAAAGATTTATAAATTTGGGCCCACAAAATACTTTTGTTTTAAAAAAAAATACTTTTGCAACAACCTAAATTTCTAGATTTAGTTAAAGGCAAATAACAAGCTGGAAAAATAGTATGTGTTAGAGCAAGGCACTAGCTTCTTTAACAGTAAACGAATTCCCTTTTACCCTGCTTCCTTTGTCTCTGCAGCACTTAACCACCATCGGATAACTGTCTTTACTTGTGAAGCCTTTTTTTATTGGTCTCCTGCTTCTGGAATGTTAGCTTCATGAGGGCAGAGGCTGTGTCAATTCACCTCTGTATTCCCAAGTGCCTAGAACGGTGTCCAGCATGTAATAGGCCTTCAACTGCGGTTTGTTCAATGCACAAATGAACGACATCAGCAAAGAGAGATTGCCCAAAAGAGAAATGGGCATTAGATGTGAACAGGCAGCACAAAGAAGAAAAAATAAGTGCACGAAAAGATTCCCAGTCTCACTAATCAGCAGGATAGTACAGATTAAAACAAGGTATCCTTTTCTATTCATCAGATTGGCAAAAATTTTAAAGCTCAATAATATCTAGTGTTGGCAAAGATACAGGGAGATGGACACACTCAGCCACTGTCAGTGGTTGTGTAAATTAGTAGAGCCTTTTTGGAAGGCAGTTTGGCAGGTCCTATCAAAATGCAGTATGTGTCAAAATGCTTTGATCCAGCACTGGCACTTGCACTTCTAGGAATGTATTTAAAGAAACACTGGCACAGGGACTTCCCGGGTGGCGCAGTGGTTAAGAATCTGCCTGCCAATGCAGGGGACATGGGTTCGAGCCCTGGCCCGGGAAGATCCCACATGCTGTGGAGCAACTAAGCCTGTGCGCCACAACCACTGTGCCCGCGCTCTGGAGCCTGCGAGCCACAATGACTGAGCCCGCATGCCACAACTACTGAAGCCCACACGCCTAGAGCCCATGCTCCACAACAAGAGAAGCCACCGCAATGAGAAGCCCTCACAGCGCAATGAAGAGTAGCCCCCACTCGCTGCAACTAGAGAAAGCCCATGCACAGCAACAAAGACCCTACGCAGCCAAAAATAAAATAAATAATAATAATAAAACTAAATTAAAAAAAAAAGAAACACTGGCACATATGCACAGCGATGTTTGTCTGAGGATGTTCATCATTAGCAGAGATGTTTGTCCAAAGACCTCATCATAGCAGAGCTTATAATGGGGAAAAAAATGGAAACAACCTCAATGCTCATCAAGAATGAAACGGTTAAACAAATCCACATCAGTATTGAATAATACCCAAGATTTACTGTTAAGAGGAAAAAAATTTTAGAACATACTTATGAATAGATATTTGTAGTGGATTACACATGCATTAAAATTCCCTGGAATAAACAAGAAATTAATAACAGATGGTACCTATTGGAGGGATGAGAATTTAGTGAATGGGGACAGGGATGAAGGAAAGACTTTTCACATAGGATTTTTTATATAGTTTTTGATGTCTGAACCATGATATTTATTTATGCAAGAATTTAAATTAAGCATGAAATACAAAGAAAATAAAACCATTGGTAATCCATATAGGTACATCTATTAACACACAGAAAGAGATCTAGAAGGATGCACACCAAATAATAGTTGAAGTCCCCTTTGGAGTGTGGGATCTGGAGGCATGTTGAAGTGAGACCTTATGTTTTACCGAAGATATCTAGGTTAGTAGGATCTTCCCCCACCCAAAAAATTTTATGTATTGTGTGATTCTAAACAGATGGGGGAAATCTAGAAAAGAAAACAAAATAATGAAATTAAGTGGTAACAGATTACAGCAAAAGACTGAAACCCAAAGCTGGAAACTTAAGAACCAAATCAAGACTTTTGTTGGAAGGTTCTGTAGTGCAGAGGGGTTGGTTTTGCCTGCCTAACATCCGTCCCTTCCTTTGCAGCACCTGAAAATCCACTCTCAGGTCCTGAACTTCTTGAGGAACTAATAAAACCTAGAGGGCCAAGATGGCCACATGATCTAAACCTGGCCAATCAGAACACTGGGCCACGGATGGTCATATTACCTAAGCTGGGCCAATGAAAACTATTCCAGGCTGATGAAACCAAGCGGTCCAAGAATGGCCATGTGAGTCAGGCCTGGTCAATGAGAACACTGAATCACCCTGGCCACAAGGATTGGGTAAGAGATGGCATGTAACCTAAGATAGCCAATGAAAACTCTTCCCACTTTTGCTGGAAAGGTGTGTGAGCTCAAAAGGGGTGGTTTCCTTCTCATTGTATTCCTAAAGGCAGAAGAACACAGACCTGGGATACTGGAGACAATTTTGCCACCAAGAGGGAACAGGCTCCCCAGTGACGAGGCCAACACAGAGAAAAGCAGGGTGCAGAAACAAAGAGAGATTCCTGAGGATGTAATTTGAGGAACCGATCCAGCCATGCCCCAAGCTCATACCCCCTGGATCTTCCAGCTATGTGAGCCAACAGTGTCCCCTTTTAGCCTAAGTCCTATGGACTGCACCCCAAAGAATCCCAGCTGATACAGTTCACAATCTGTAGGAGTCATAAAGATGGGTAAAAATCAAACCTTATAACAAGTCAAAACCATGTACAATGGAAAAAATTTTTAAGGCACAATTATAAGTGGCAGAAATCAAAGAAAAATGAAATAGTCATCCCCAAAACTTTTTCACTAAGAAAAACATTGTAGTGATGTGTAGAAAACTAAAAATGCATTAGAATTCAGGAAACTTTCAAATATAGTCTGAAATAGGAAGGTTATAAGTTCCACTTCCCCATGAAATGAAAACTCCTCTGCCACCTCTCCAACAAGTGGCCGCGTGACCTGAGATGGAATAATTCCAGGGGCTGCCAGTTTTCTATTTCTACAAAAATGCCACGTATTTTGAACACCCATTTAATGTGTATCCTTTCCTGCAAACATGGCCTAAGGATACAGAAGTACAATGGTCCTTAAACACATGAAAAGATGTTCAGCCTCCTTCAATATTTAGGAAAATGCAGATTCAAATAACTACAAAACAGTATCTTTCACTTCTCAGATTAGCAGAGATGAAAAAGCTTGCTAATACCTAATGATGTCAGCCATGTGGGGAGATGGATGGCTCTCACACTGCAGGTGTGTCCACTGCCATTTCAGGAGAACACCTGGCAATATTTATGAAAAAGTTTAATGCATACACCTTTTGGTCCCAAAATTTTACTTTGAGGATTATTAACTACAGAAATATTTGCATGTAGGCTCAAATACATATGGACAGGGATGTCTGTTGTGGCATTATTTATACTAGCAGAAGGTTGAAAACAGCCCGAAGGTTTCTCAAAGGCTGGTTAATGACATTGTCAAACTACCCCTGGAATACCATGCAACAGTTTAAAAGGACAGACTATATCCTAGATTTTGTGACAAGGAAGGATGCGTAGGGTGTTTTGTCAAGTGAAAAGGCAAGCTTCACTATAGTCTGTATGTCATGTGTATGTGTGTGGGTATGCACAGAATATTTCTAGAAGGATAGAGAAGAAACAGTTGAGAGCAGTTACACCCCTGCAGAGTGGGACTTGCATGTGGAGGAGGAAGGAAGACTTCACTTTTCACATCATACCCTTCTGTTTGAACTTCTTGCCATAACAGCAATAATGGGTAACACACCCTGATTGCTCTAAGCACTTGACAAGAATGAATTAGTTTAATCCTCACAACAGCATATGAGGTCAGGGAAGATGGGGATGTTTGTATTGTTCACAACTGGAGCCCAGCTCCTGGCTCCATGCCTGGCACAGAGTGAGTCTCCATAAATGCGTGTTGATTTTGTTTGTTGGATTGGTCACCATGCTCTTCTGCTTCTCTTGGTATTAAAGGTTAACATTAAAAAAGTAAACTAGCTTTGAATGTTAAAACCAAAGAAACAACATGGATGATTCTTGAAAACATTAAGAAGCCAGACACAAAGGACAATATATTGTACAATTCCATTTATGTGAAATGTCCAAAATAGGCAAATCTGTAGAGACAGAAAGTAGACTAGTAGAGGGAACTAATGGGTGCGGGGTTTCTCTTTGGGGTGATGCAAATGTTCTGGAATTAGATAGTGGTGAGAGTCGCTTGACTTTGTAAATACACTAAAAATCACTGAATTGTACTCTTTAAGAGTGTGTATTTTGGGAATTCCCTGGTGGTCCAGTGTTAGAACTCCATGCTCTCACTGCTGAGGCCCTGGGTTCAATCCCTGGTCGGGGAACTAACATCCCACAAGCCACACAGCACAGCCAAAAAAAAAAAAAAAAAAAAAAAAAAAAAAAAATTAAAAG
>NW_006786304.1:4258744-4282991 GCF_000442215.2 Lipotes vexillifer
CGGGAGAGGCCACAACAGTGAGAGGCCCACGTACAGCAAAAAAAAAAAAAAAAAAAAGATAAAAAAAGACATTAAAGGTAAAAAACAAAACAAACAAACAAAAGACAGAAGAGCCTACTTCCAAAAGAGCTTCAGGCACTCTGCCACATGGTGACACACAAGCCCTGACCCCCACATCAACCTGATTCCTACTCGGATCCACCTGCTGTCTTCCCATATTCCAGCTGGGGAGACTGAGGCTAAGAGACGATCAATGCCTGGTCCAGAGTAAAAACTGCCAGAACCAGAATTTGAACCCAGGACCACGTGACCACGAAACCCTAGTGGCCCTCAGTCACTCGGCTTCTCTGTAATTGGGGATGATGCGGCTCAGAAAGGTGGGGTCACTTGTCCTCAGTCACACAGTAGGAGAACAAGGGTTCAAACCCTGGACTGTGTAGCTCCTGACTCTGGGCCATGATGACTAGATGAAGAAATGTGGGGCAGAGAATGAAAAGGGGCAAAGAGAGTGTTTTCTCGGCCAGAGAAAGGAGCCTGGCTTAGGGTGGGAGGTAGTCTTTATGGACTCAGCTCAGCAGCTGCAAAGACTCCAAGCGCATCTTCCCCTGACTGGTCCCCCTCAGATGGCAGGAGACCAGCTCCCTGCTTCCCTCCCCAAGCAAGAGCCCATGGCTGAGCCAGGCCAGCTGGTCAGACCCCTGGTACTGGGAAAGCAGGGGTTTGGGACTCTACCATCTGGCCCCTCAGCCGGCAAGGACAGTTGGAGGAGGCCCTGAAGGAGGACTCTGGGTCACATGGCCTAGACCTGGGAGGCGGGGTTCCAGGAAGGCTGCTGCAGCAGCTGGGGTGGGGGACAAGGGGAAGGACACGAGGAAGACACAGGGATGAGGAGAGATCAAGGGAGAGGGGCAGAGATGGAGAACTGAAATGAAAAGAGACGGAGAGAAGAGAGTGAGAGAGTAAGACAGAGAGAGATAAAGAGACAGACAGACAGACAGGTGAGAAAGAGAGAGAAAAAAACTAAGAGAAAGAGAGACACAGAGGAACTGGGGGAGCCTGGGAGACAGGCCCAGAGTGAGGCAGAGGGGGAAGAGATCACTCTCACAGCCACACTCCCTCAGACCCGGAGCCAGCACCTCCCCCAGCCCAGCCTGGCCCTGGTGCCCTGAGGGGTAGAGCAGCCAGGAGATGTGCCCGGCTGGACCGACCCCCTCCCTCCTGCATATGCGCAGTGTCTGGGATCTCAGGCAGGCCCCAGGGGACAGCAGGGCCTTGGGAGACCGCTCCCCTCCCCAGTGTCAGCTCCTGAGGCCCAGCTGGATTCCATATGGGGGCCTTGGCCCACTGAGTCACTCCCCACCTCGGGCTCCCTCTGCTGGGGAAAGGGGCCAGGAGTCCTGTGCTGGGCCTACCCATCGCTGCGTGACCCCCCCACCCAGGCTCTCATCCGCCTTGGGCCTCAGTCTCTCCCTTAAACAATGGGGACCTCACCTCCTGGTCCCCAGAGCTTGGTGGGCCTAACCCCCTCCATGTGGAGGGAAGAGCCGGCTCTGCACTTGTCTAGGGCAGGAGGCCCCAAACCTTCCCTCTGAAACCTAAATGGCCAAAAAGGGAGACAAGGATGCTCAAGGTCACCAGTTCCCCCCAAAATGCAAATGCAAAGACCGCTGAGATATGCTGCCTATTCACCAGACTGGGAAAAAAATCTAAAAAGTCTGCCAACACCAAGTGTTGGCAAGCATGGGTAGAAAGAGGAGCTCTCATTTGCTGCTGGGGCGAGAGCATTAAATGGCATCAGGACTCAGGCGAGCAATCTGTCACACAGGTGAGCTATAAACTGACAGTTCTAACTTTCGGCACTATATTAATGTTTCATATAGCACCTCCCCCCATCCCGCCAAATACATTTTTTAAAAGCTACATGGATGGCGGGAAGTGCCAAACTGGAATATAATCAGAAACAAATGAAACAACTATTTCACATAAATAATCTAATCTATGGAAGGCAGAGAAATAATCCAACTTTTGAACACAATATAGTGACGATGTGCCCTCTGGTGGAAAACAATTAAAAATTTAAAACCTGTAAGCAAGAATTGTCTCTTAGTTAGATTTGCTGGGTCAGCAATTCTGAAACTACATCGTGCAGTACGTCTTGTAATCTTTACAATGTTCCTATGAAATCACTACTGTTATTATGTCCATTTGACTGAAGAAGAAACTGACGCACAAAAAGAGAAATAATTCCAAGTTAGCCAGTTGGTAAGTCACAGAGCTGGGCTTGACTCCAGGCAGCCAGGCTCCAGCATCCATGGCCTTGACCCTGGCATGTACTGCCACCCAGAGTCCCGCTGTCACCAAGTGGCTTAGCATTAGGAGGAGGCGCCTGAGGCTCAGACCAGAGGCAAAGCCACGTGCCTAACATCGCACACCTAGTAAGTGGCAGAGCTCTGATTCAAACCCACACCTGCTGAGTCCTGAGCCTGTGCTTTTATTCACTGCGATAAACTGCTGAGGAAGAGTTAGTAATCATCGTAAGACAATGAATAATCCTAGTAATAGTTGCTGCTGTGCTGGAGGTCTCCATTTGCCCCTCCTGACCCACAGTCTAAGCTTCTCCATCCTGCTCTGTGCCCCGGGGTCAGGTCGGCGGGGGCGGAGTGGGGTGGGCTGACCTGTATGGACCACAGAAACTGGCTCCCCTGCCTTCTGGCTTCCAGGTGGGCTGGGCTCAGGACTGGCTACATAATTTGCAGGGCCCAGTGCAAAATGAAAATGCAGGTCTCTTGATTCAAATGTTCAGAATTTCAAAACAGGACAGGCACTTCCCTGGCGGTCCAGTGGTTAAGAATCCACGCTTCCACTGCAGGGGGCACGGGTTCTATCCCTGGTCGGGGAACTAAGATCCTGCATGCTCCACAGCATGGCCAAAAGAATTTCAAAACAGGAGAGCAGAGCATAAAACCGAGTGTCGGGTCCCGTGGGACTGCACCCATGAAGTAAGTCCTGTGAACTAAGCGGAGGGGACCTATCATTTCCCGGCTCCTCCCTGCAGCAGTGGCCATTCTTGCCTAAGGGTCCCCGCACCTTCCAGGCGACTCTGCACCCCTGTCCTCCCCCAGCCCCCTCACCCCTGCCCGGAAGTGAAGCTCCCTCCTATTGGCCCCAAGGCTTCCCCATTCCCTGCTCACACCTTTGTCAAGATTCTCTATAGGCCCTCTTCAAATCGTCCTCAGTGGAGCATGCCTTCTGTTTCCTGTTGGGATCCTAATAGTCACAGATCCCCATTTGCTGGGAACTCACCACATCCCAGTGCACACCTTCACCTGGCCCTGGGATGCCCGCGCTGAGGCAGTCCTACTTAAGATGGGACGACAGAGGTTCAGAGAGGGACTACACTTGCGCCCTGGCTGGGATTTGAACACAGGTCTGTCTGCCACCCCTTAGGGCTTTCATCACTTGGCCCCTAGCTGCTACTACTCCTTGCTCCCTCCTCTGTCTGACCATCCAGGCCACCACTTGTTTCTGCCGATACTCTGCTGATCCCTCAGAGCAGACGTGGGGCCGAGTCATCCCTGTGTGACCACTGCCTGCGCAGCTAATGCAGTGTGGACCTCAGGCAGTGATGGATTTTTCAGAGGCCAGTGAGATGGTCATGTTCCCCACTATGGTCTGGGAGTATCGAGGGAGGAGGGTGGATGGGAACTAAATGTGGTCCTGAATGGCTACTTGGTGGCTGTGTGACTTTGGGAGAGCCAGGACTCTTTCTGTGCTGTGGTTTCCTCACATGTCCAGTGAGGATAAACCACAGCACTTCCCTCGTAGGGCTGCTGGGGAGGAGGGACAGGTTATCAGTGGCTGGCACAGAACACAGATCAGCGGTTCTCAAAGTGTGGTCCGGGTACTCCTGGGGATTCCCAAGATCTTTTCAAGGGGTCTGCAAAGTTACAACATTGTTTAAAAAAAATACTAAGCTGTTAATTTGCCTTTATCCCTCTCATTCTCTTCCAGGTGCACAGCAGGGTTTTGCAGGGACTGCATGACCAGTGCTATCGCAAGAGACACTGAATGCAGGAGCAGAGGTGAGAAGGCAGTGCTCTTTTTTATTTTGGCCACACCGGGTGGCATGCAGGATCTTATTTCCCCGACCAGCGATCGAACCTGTGCTAACCATTGGACCGTCAGGGAATTCCCTCCAGTGCTCTTTTAAGCCAGGCATGAAAGGGAGCTGCAACGTTGAAAACGATGCCAAGCTTCTGCCTACATTTTTTTGTTGTTTTGGAAAATATAGTTATTCTTCATAAAAGAATGCTTTGGGGTTCATAGGTGATTGATTTATTGTTGTTGTTTTTAAACCAATCGTTTAAATATGTCCAGTTTTCATTTTTAATATAGTAAATATTAAACACGCAAACAAGCTCTTTGGGATCTCAGTGATTTGTAAGAGATAAAGGGATCCTGGAGACAAGGCAGTTGAGAACCACTGGGGTACAGAAAGCAATGACGTCCCTGACATCCTATTCAGATCTGTTGCTCTCTGCTTCTTTATCCGTCTTCCTCACCAGAATGTGAGCCCCAGGGGGGGCCATGAGTTTTTGTGTTTTACTTACTGCTGTATTCCAGAAAAGCGCCTAGCGTGTTGGCATAGGTGCTCAATAAAGATTTGCTGCATAGATAACTGAATAAATACTAATTAGCGTCATGTGCTTTTATTATCAGTTGACTTTTTTTTTTTTTTGCCAGACACTATGTCGAGCACTTTAGAAGCATAACTATGCAGGAGTGGTGAAGAGTTGAGGGACCTGGATTTGAATCTAGGCTCTGCCACTGGCTACCCTGGGCCATTAGTTCACCTCCCAGAGCCTCAGGCATTGTTCCTGGGATGTAAAGGCAGGAGTTGTCACACCTTGGGAGGTGAGATGCAACTCCTACATTCACACCTCCAGTCAGCGCATCAAACAGTAAGATACCAAGCACCACAGGCTGCCAGGCTAGGAGCAGAGATAAAGCAGACACTGTGTCTGTTCTCTAAGAGCCGCTGTTTTGTAATGGAGACACTGGCTAGCTGTGTGTCCTTGGGCCAGGCGCTCTACCTTCCGTGCCTCAGTTTCCCTGCTGGTCAAATGGGGGATAACAACAGTACCAATCTCTTAGGGTTGCTGGGAGGAGTCAGTGAGAGCTCGGCACAGAGGCTGGTGGGGGAAGCACTCCGTGAATGCCGTTATTTTATTCATTTATTTATTTTGGCTGCCTGAGTGGCATGGGGATCTTAGTTCCCCCACCAGGGATCGAACCTGTGCCCCCTGCACTGGGAGCGCGGAGTCTTAACCATCGGACCGCCAGGGAAGTCCCATGAATGCTGTTATTATTCTGTGCAAAGCCAGCCGCCTACCCCTGGGCCTTGGTTTCTCCATCCAGGAAACAGGTGTCAGGGTCCTGGAAAACCCTCAGTGTACTTGTTATCCACCTACTGCTTTTTGGCTCTAAATCTTTCCTCCCCCTTCGTAGCCCCTGCCCTAGGGGTGGTGGGTGCTTCCAATAGTGGCTACTAGCCGGACTGCCTCAGTATTCCCTTTCTGTTTCCAGCTCTTCTAACACATTTGAAATAAATCCCTATCTGAAATCCCCTCTGTCTGAAATACCTCAAGTGGGATCTGACCCTGACTCTGGCCCCACTGTGTTTAGAAAGCCCCCGTCTGTGTCAGCCAGGCCGTACCTGCAGCTTCTTGAGCTGGCTGTTGACAGTGGCCAGGTCCCCACCGGGGTCCACATCTTGCAGCTGGCTTTCCATGTGAAGGAGCTTCTTGTCCAGCTCAGCAAAGCTCTGCACCAGCTGGTCGGCCTTGCTGGCCTCAAAGAGCTGCCTCGCCTTGGCCTGGGTGGTGCTCTCCAGCTCTGCCCAGCACTGCCGGATCTCACCCAGCTTCTTCCGCACCGAGGCTGCCAGCTCTGGTTTCTCCTGCATCAGTTGCTGGCCCTCCTGCCCCAGACGATGGGAGGCAGGAAATGAGGGGGAGGGAGTGGATGGTGGGGAGGGACAGAGAAATATGGGGGCAGCAGAACATAGGGGAGATGTGGAGAGAGAGACAGAATCAAGGAGTTGGAGACACAGAGAGAGACAGAGACATGAGGGGTGGTTGGAGAGAAAGCACCAAGCATGGGAAGAAAGACGAGGAGAGACAGACAGATAGACAGAGGTGTGGGGAGGGAGACAGACAACACAGAGGCATGAGAAGGAGACAGAGAGAGACAGATAGCCATAGAGTGATGCATACAGAGACGTGCACAAAGTTAGAAACATGGGAAGAGGACCACAAGACAGAGAAGGGGAGCGAGAGACAGAGATGGAAGAAAGAGACAGAGAGAACAAACCTCCATTAAACTCCAAGTCAAGGAGAGTGGCTTTGCCACGTGCCACCATTATGGGGCATCGGTGGCCATTTAAGGGTTTAAGACCCACCTGGGTGCCTCTGTTTGAGTGAAAAGAGTGGGGGGATCCAGGGCAGCAGGTCTAGGGGCAGTTTTGGGGGTTGATGCTTAGAGCAAAAATCTGCCTGGGTCCCTCCAAGCTGAAGACAAGCTCCAATATATGCTGGCCTAGAGCCACATATATCATATTACATGTTAAAAATAACAATACCATAGCAATTACAGCTCCTAGGTGCCTGGCCTTGTGTTAAGCACTTTATGTACTCAAGAGCCTACGTTTATTATTTCCTAATTTTAAAGCAGAGCATAAACAACAAGGTCCAATTATGTAGCACAGCGAACTATATTCAAAATCTTGTAATAAACCATATGAAAAATAATATATATACATGTATATGTATACATATATGTATACACATACGTATAACGGAATCACTTTGCTGCACACCAGAAACTAACAGCACGTTGTAAATCAATTATACTTCAAAAAAATTTTTTAATTAAAAAATAAAAATAAAGCAGAGCAAACTGAGGCTCAAAGAAGTTAACACAATTCCCCCAAGGCCCCAGAGCTGGTAACAGGCATAGACAGAATGAGAACCCAAGGTTGTAGGAACCCAATGTTCACTTTAACCCCAGCTTCCCAGGGCTGCCCCAACCTGACTACCTGACTTTCTATTTTAAATGCTCCAAATGGTGTGGAAGGAAGCCTGGTGGGGGAGATTATAAGAACGGGTGAAATATTTAACAACCATTCAGAAGAGATGTTGGCCATTTTATAGACAGGCAAACTGAGGCTCAAAGAGGTTACATGAATTACTCAAGGCCACAAAACTAGGAGCAGATGTGGAAATTATCTGAACCAGTTCAGGGGTATGAGAAGAGCAGGCTGGCAGTGGAGGGTGAAGGAGGTGAGACATGGGTTCCCTGGAGGCCCCTGGCACCTGGCATGGGCGGCGGGCCCTTCTGCATACTCACCCTCTCAATCTTCTCCAGCCACTCCTTATTCTGTGCCAGCTCTGCCATGAACGCCTGATGCCGGAGCCATCTCTTATGCAGCTTGTGGCCGTCTTCCCGCGTGCTGTCTCGCGCCATCAGCATCTTCTCATGGATCCAGCCATCCAGCTGTGCAGGACGGGCGAGGGGCTCAGCCAATTCCCCACAACCTGCCATAGCACCCCCCCATCCCCTCCACAATGTCCCAGGTTCAGGGCCTAGGCTTCTAGGACTGGGGAAGGAGAGAAGGGTGGGATGGAAAAAGCTGTGCAAGTGAGGCCTTTATGGCAGGGGTGTGCAGCTTAAGCCCTTTCCTAGGCAGTAGGGGATGGATGAAAGGGTCCCCAGAATGCATCATCTCTTAGCCCTCTGTCCTCAGGGCAGCCCTTCTCAACTCCTCATAAGCCCTAAGCCCCAAGGTAGGGTTCCTAGGCCAGTCTTCCCACCCATAGCCAAATCAGCCCTCCAAAACAAGCCCTCCAACCTAATTTAGCTCACTTCCAATTCAGTCTTGCACCCCTCACCCCCAGCAACACTTAGACCCTTCAATTCAGTCTCAGCCACCTCCAATAAGCACCAATTCAAGATCTCCAACCCATTCCCAAAGGTATCAGGTGAAGCCCCCATATCTAGTCCCAGACCCCCAATATGGCCAGATGAACCCCTAAAACACCTCCCAACTAGTGCCAAGTCTAGTTCCCTCCAAACCATCCCTCCAATGTGGGGTAGACCCATCCCCTGCAACCCAGATCCAGCCTCCTTAATGAGCCCACAGAACTCCCCAAATCCAGCCTTGAGGATCCAGCCCAAGACCACAGTTCACCAAAACCATGATGCATTCTGGCCCCCAACCAAAGCCAACCCCCCAAATGCAAGCATCAGGGCTACCTTCTGATTCCCCAAATGAGTCTACCCCAAGTGAGATGCTACAAATCCAGCATGGACCAGATAGAACCTCCGCAGCCAACCCCCCCTCCCAAACTAAAGCTATTTCTAGTGCCCCCACTCACCAACAAAACCAGTCATCCCAAATGCAAGCAACAGGAGTGGGCCCCTCCCACTACCCTCAGCAGGCCCAGTCACAGGGCTGCTTTCTGAGCCACCCCTCCCTCCCAATGAGACTTGTCCCTCAAGCAGGAACCTCCCCACTCATGACCAAACCTGGCACCTGGGCAGTTTGCTCCTCCCCTTTCTCCTCCCCCCCCTCAGTCACAAGATCCTCCTCCTCCCTCTTGGGAAAAAAAAACAACAAAAAACCATGGACTCTGGCTTACAGTCATAGCCAAGGACAAATTCCCAGTCGGCCAAATCCCACTCCATGTCCCCTGAGCATGTGCTCCCCAAGGGTCCAGGACAGCGTCATACTCCCTCATACATACACAGACACACACACGAGCCAAGTCAAATGCTGAATCCCCCAATGCTATCAGATTCCCGACAAGCAGGGAAGAGTTTGCCAATGGCAGCCACAGCTCATAGGGAAGGCAAAGCCCCTGAAGGAGAGGTACTCTGTCATCAAGGTAAAGCCTCCCAAAAGTGATTGACCCCCATCACTGAGGGCAAAGCCAGAGTTCCCAACAACCCAGGAAAAAAGCTCCCAAATGTCAGAGCCCTCCAAACCCAGAGCAAGTCCAAGACCCTCATCGCCCACAGCAGACCCACGCAAAAGTGTTTCGCCCCCATCATCTAAGGCTAACACATATTCTGCAAGAACCAGGGAAGAATCTCTCCAAAGGTTGAGAGTCCCCCAACCCCAGGGCAAATCTCAGAGGCCCCATTACCCAGAGGAAAGGCCCCTAGAGAGGTTGGGACCCCCTTAGCCCCCAGGGCAAATCCACACTACCCCAGGAGTAGCCTTAGAAGTCCTCCCTTTCCGCTACTCTCCCTTGGGACCCGGCCCCTCAGTCCGGCCCTCAGCAGCACCGCGGACAGCTCCCGGCATCTGGGCCCCTCCCCAGGGCTGGGGTCCCTGCGCCTTACCGACCCGCCCCCGCGCCGCCGGCGCCCCTCCCTCCCGCGGCGGGCGGGCGAGCACGGGCCCAAGCCCCCTCCCCCAGGAAGCCTACGCCCAAGCCCCCTCCCCCGCCCGCCTCGGCGGGGGTGCGCGTCAGCCCCCTCCCCTGGGCGCCCCCGAGACCTGAAGTGGCGGAGGCGTTGGCGGGCGGTCCCTGCAGCGGACGGGCGGGCTCTCGCCCCTCTACCGCGACGGCGGCGGCAGCGGTGGTGACGGCTGAGTCTCCGGCGGACGCGCGCCCCCTCCCCCGCCACCGCGCAGCGGCAGCGCGCCCGCCCGCGCGCGCCCCCTGCCTGCCTACGTGCCCGCCTCTCTGCCGGGCCCCAGATGCGCGTAGAGGAGAAATCATCACCCTCCCTAAAGCATGGGGAGGGGGGTGTTCCTGCGCCATCTCAGATGATTGCTGCTTGGTCCAGAACAATCTAACGAGAGGGGGAAGGGGCTCCTGGGCCAAATCAAACGGCGGGGGGCGGAGAGGGGGTAAGCTGGGGCCTGGGCTACCTCAGCTATGTGAGGGGGTGAGGTGGGGTGGGAAAGGGCTCAGATTCCTGGCTACCTCAGCTATACAGGGGTAAAAAGTATGGGAGGGAGCCGGAAATATCTCTTATATAAGACTTCAGTCCAGAATAATCTCCAGTGGAAAGAAGGGGGACAGGGGGTTCTTGAACTCATCTCTAGTGGGCTCGAGTCCCAGATCCATCTCTAATGGACTTGAGTTGGGAGGGGGGATATGGAAGCCCTTATCCATTTCATGTGTGGGGAGAACATGGGGGTTCACCATGGGGGGAATCAAATCATCTGTAATTGGTGAGATTCGGACCTGGTTCCTGAACCATCTTTGGTTGGGGGAAACTTAAGTACTGTATCATCGCGGAGGGGGTACTAATTATCCTGAGTCAGGTAGATAGATGAGACCAGGACCATCTCTGTTTGGGTTTAGGAAAATGTTTACTGGGCCATCTCTCATGGGGCCATCTCTTATGTGGTCGGGGTCCAGAATAGTTTCTATGGAATGCAGGGTAAGGAGAGAAAGGCAGCGTATCTCCTGGGCTGTCTCTAATGGAGAAGGGAACCTGGACCACCGGTTGTGTAGTTCATCTCTAAAGGGGCAGAGCTTGATTCCTGGACACTGTTAAAGGGGCGAAGGCTTGGTCGGGGACTGTCTCTGACCGAAGCTGCGCTCTGGTCCACCCACGGCTCCCCCCCCCCCCCCCCCCCCACCGCCCCCCGTCTCCTGTCTCCCCATCAGAGAGCTTCTCACGAACCTCCGGCGGGGAAAGGTGAGATCAGCGCGCGTCCCCGCGGGACCTGTGGGCGCGGACGCGCGCCGTTGCCCGGGGCACCCAAGGCCCCTCCTTCCTTCCCCAACGCGTGGGTGGAGGAGACTTGAGGAGCATGCGCACTGAGGCCAGGATCCGCACGCCTCCTGGCGGCGCGAGGTGAACTTCGCTCCGCGACCCACTTAGACGGGGCGCCCCCTCCCCCACTGCGCCTCGGTGCTGGAGCACTTCCCTGCCTAGGAAGGAAGTCCCTGTGCCCCAGCACAGCTGGAGTTCCTACCTCGTGGCAGTCTCGTAGGAAGTGCTGCAGCCCAAGTTGGTCGTATAGCTTCTGCATCCATTGCTGGGCCCGTAGTTGGTTTTCTTGGCTCCTGGGGGTGGGGAGATAGGAATTGGGGGAAGCCTGTGTCTGGGGGCGCTGGCAGTAGGGCTGTGAGGGCGTCAGG
This sequence comes from Lipotes vexillifer, assembly GCF_000442215.2. Classification (NCBI taxonomy): domain Eukaryota; kingdom Metazoa; phylum Chordata; class Mammalia; order Artiodactyla; family Lipotidae; genus Lipotes; species Lipotes vexillifer. The sequence goes on from NW_006786304.1 coordinate 4,269,910, forward strand.
CTTGGCAGGGCTAGGAACCTGGGGCATATGTACGAGCGAGGAAGAGGAGAGAGCAAGGTAGGGATGGGAGTAAAGGCAAGGAAACATCAGTGGGGGCAGAGCCAGGGACAGAGCTGGGGGAGGAAGAGAGAGGAGGAGGGAGAGGAAGGCGGGGGAGAGAGAGAATGGGAGAGAAAGGGACAGAGACAGACAGATATCTGAAAAGAAAGAAATACCCTTGGAGAGACACAATCCCATAGAGAGAGATAACAGACCTACAGAGTAAGATACCGAGAGAGATAAAAACTTAGAGAATGAAAGACACCTAGGGAGAAAGAGAGATCAGGAGGGAGAGACAGATTGACAGGGGTGGGGGGGTGGGGTATGCAAAGGCTTAGCGAGATAAACAGGAACACATACAGGCACAAGACCAGAGATAAAGAGAAACAAAGATTTCAAGAGGGGATGATTGACAGAGACTTGGACAAGAGACAAAGAAAGAGACCCAGAGATAGAGAAAATAGGAAAACACGAGGGAAGAAATGAAGCAAGGGTAGTGCCAGAGACAGAGAGAGAGAGATAGAGAGACAGAGAGGAGAGCAGTAGACAGAAAGCAGAGGGAAGGAAAGTGACAGAGAGGGTCAGGGGAGGGACAGCCCAAAAAGGGACAGGAAGAGAAGTGGCCAGATGCCCCCAGCAAAAGACACAGCCAGGCAGACAGAAGGCTGCAACAGAGTTGGAGAGAGGGATGAGAGCAGGGCATGGATAGATGCAGCTGGAGCCACACGGAGGCAAGGAGGGGCGGGCCCTTGGCCTAAGTGAACTGGCTGGGCTGGACCCAGGCCCGACCACCCCAGAGCCAGCAAGCACCACAGCCCCAGGCAGTCTGGCCTCCAGCCCACAGTGCAGGGCAAAGTGCCCAAGAGGCCTGGTGGAGATGGCTGAGGGGGTCCCTCTTTGCTGTGCCTTGAACAAGCAACTCCCAGCTCAGGGCCTTGGCACTGGCTGTTTCCTCTGCCTGGAATGGTCTTCCCCGCAAAGTGTACTCAAATGTCACGTTCTTAGCGAGACCCCTGCTGATCACTCCCCAACACTTTCTGGCTTTCTTTCCTTCTTTAACTTTCTCCTTTGCACTTAACACTATCTAACACACTGTATATGTTACATATTTCTCTTCTCTGTCTCCTCCCCAGGATGTCATTCCATGAGGGCAGGAATTTTTTGTCTGTTTTGCTCACACCTGTATCCCCAATGCCTAGAAGAAGGAGCTGGCACACAGTAGGTACTCAATACATATTTTATGAATGAAAGAAAGCAAGAGAGACAGAGAGGCAGAGAGAAAGAGGGAGGGCAGTAATAAAAGTAAAATACCCGAGAGAGAGAGAGAGAGAGAGAGAGAGAGAGAGAGAGAGAGAGGCAGAAAAAAAGAGAGATGCATATATAGGTAGAAAAAACAAGGAGAGACAGACAAGGAAACAGAGATACATAGTTGTACAGGGAGATGGAGGCAAAGAGATGGAGTGTGTGGGAGAAAGTTACAGAGAAAACCAAGGGCAGAGCTGGATGGAAGGGCCAGAGACAAGCAAAATATGTACTCCGTCCTGCCAAGACTCAGCTCAGGAACCAGGAAATAGGAAATGCCTCTGAAATTGAACCAGACTCAGTCCCTCCAGGCCTTTAGCAGCCAACTCGTCAAGCATCAGTCCTAGGGATGAGGAAAATCCCTTGTTTCCGGGAGGGTGAGAAAAGAGCTGTGACCTCTGGCAAGTCTGTTCCCCTCTCTGAGCCTCATGTGCCAAATGCAGACAAGATGCAAGAGCGCCCTGCACACAGGGCTGGGCCAGGTTCCAGGCGAGGTGAGGCTCGTGCAAAGAGAAGTGACTTGCTCTGAATCTACAGGTTGAGAGGCAGAGCTGGGACTAGGACCTGGCCCTGTTTGACCCCAGGGCTCCCACGGCCCCCTGCATCTCTCCCATCCTGGCCCTGACCATTCTGGGCCATCCTTGTCAGACAGCATGTGAGCTCTATGAGGGCAGGAATCATGTTCTGTCCTGGTCACCCAGGATGCGTGCCCAGCATTGCCCCACACAGGGCCTGGAACACAGCGTGGACTCAGCACTTGTTTAATTGGCTGAAGAATAAATGGATAGGGACTTCCCTGGTGGTCCAATGGCTAAGACTCTATGCTCCCAATGCAGGGGGCCCGGGTTCAATCCCTGGTCAGGGAACTAGACCCCGCATGATGCAACTAAAGATCCCACATGCCGCGACTAAAGATCCCGCACGCGGCAACGAAGCTCCCACATGCTGCAACTACGACCCCGGCACAGCCAAATAAATTTTTCAAAGGAATAAATGAATAAACAATAGAATGAAAGGAGCCATTAATGACTGCAAAGGAATGAAGGCGTGACTCAGAAGAACAGCCCTCCAGGCTCCTCCTCCCCATTCTGCAGAGCCCAGCAGACAGCAGACACTCAAGAAATGCTGGGTAAAAGAAGGAAGGGGCCAGGCCTGGAGCGGAGGATGCTAGATCATGAATTTGCATCCTCAGGATGAGAATCTCCATAAAAGTTTTCCTTTAGGAAACTCCAACCTTGTCCCAAATGAATTTAGGGAAAAAAGACGCCGGAGACTGAAAAGCCAAGGGGCTGGGGCCTCGGGGCTGTGGACGGTGGTGGAGGGACTGGGTATGATTTCCATCAGGAGACAGAAGATGGAGCAGCGTTGGGCTCTCTTCCTGCATCGCTCATGTCATAGAGGAGAAAGCTGGGGTCACCAGGACGGGCAGAAACAGCAACAATGACGGACAGAAAGAAGTGGGCCTGAAGGAAATCCTGTAAAGGACTCTGCTTGAGGGCTGGGGTTTTTTTTTTTTTTTTTGCGGCGGGGAGGGGTTGCTGTTTTGTTCAGGGCTTAGAATAGTGCCTGGCACACAGTAGATGTTAACATTTTAACAACCAGTCCGGCTATCCCAGGCTGAGGGCAGGCTTGGGAGAGAAACTTTTCATTGTATATCCTTTTGCAGCTTTTGGGTTATCGACCACAAGTTACCTTTTCACAGATCATCAATTTAAATCGAATCTAAAGCAATATGGAATTAGATAGAAATCAAAGACACAGAGAGGGAATTCCCTGGAGGTCCAGTGGTTAGGACTCCATGCTTCCATTGCAGGGGGCATGGGTTCGATCTCTGGTTGGGGAACTAAGATCCTGCAAGCCGCATGGCACGGCCAAGAAAAAAAAAAAAGAGAGAGACAGAAGAGCAGAAATGTGATGGAAAGAAAGGGAATTCTGGCCTCCTTGCCCCTCCCCTGTGCCGAGATCCCACCCCCTGTGCCCCTGGGGTCTAAGGGACCTACTTCTCCAGCAGCCGAGTCACGGCCTCCTGGGCCTGCTCCCCGTAGGCGTTGCCCTGCCTCAGCAGGCTCTCAGCAGCCTGCACAGCCACCTGCATCTTCTGCTGGTTCAGCTCCATCGTGGTGAGAAAATCCCGGTGCCGTTTCAGTGCCTCCTCCACCGACTCCACGGTGCCCGGCAGGTCCAGACCCGACAGTGCCAGCTCCTGGAATGGGGGGGGAGGGAATGCTCTGTTTAGCCCTGCTTCCTTCCAGGACCAGGGAGAGGCTGCCAGCCTGCCTTGCCACCACTTTCCTCTCCCTTGCTCACTGTTCTAGCATTGAACACGCCAGGCATGGTCCCACTTCAGATCCTTTTCCCATGCTGGTCCCTCCAGATAGCCCCATGGCTGGCTCTTTCACTTTCTTCAGGTCTCTGACCATCTGTCAAAAATAGCATCCTCCTCCCCCAGCCATAGCCCTTTATTCTGCTTTATTATTTTTCATAGCATATACCTGACATGATATTATATATGCTATTACTTGTTTATCATCTCCTCCCCCACATATATATGCACACGCACTAGAATGCCAGCCACACGAGGGTGGGATTTTGTGTTTTGTTTCCTCTGTGCTCAGCCGCAGAACAGTGCCTGGCACAGAGGAGGCACTCAGTAAATATTTGGTTAATTGATGAAGACTGACCTGGGTCCTGTGTGACTTCAAGGAAGTTCTTTCCCTCTCTGGGGTTAGTTTTCTAACTGGTAAAATGGGTGGATCAGAAAGGGTCTCTCAAGGCCACCTCAGCTCCAATGTTTAGTAACCTCATGATTCCAGGGGCCCCCTGTCTGTTTCTCCAGGTAATCCTCTAACTGGGTCAGCTTTCTCTAGATAACCAGCACAGGTAGTCATGCTTTCTAAAATGACCCCTAGGGACTTCCCTGGTGGTCCAGTGGTAAAGAATCCACCTTACAATGCAGGGGACACAGGTTCGATCCCTGCTCAAGGAACTGGGATCCCACGTGCCATGGGGCAACTAAGCCCGCGTGCCACAACTGCTGAGCTCGCGCGCCTCAACTAGACAGACCGTGTGCTGCAAACTACAGAGCCCACACGCTCTGGAACCCGCGCGCCACAACTAGAGAGAAGCCCACGCCACAACAAAAAGTCCCGCATCCCACGGGCCGCAACTACGACCCGATGCAGCCAAGGAAATAAATAAAATGATCCCTAAAAGCTGGTACCTACTCTTGGACAATCTGAAAACTGGGTGTTCCATCTTGTCCAAATCCTCAAATTTGGTTCCCATCCCAGAAAGTTCCCCCAAATGGATTAGCTGTTCCCAGATAACCACGGCACTTGATTCCTCAAGCTGTAAAGGCAGTTACCCTCTCCAGAGAATCTGCAAATTGCCGTTCCCAATAAGAAGATAATCTGCTAATTTAGGTCCCCAGAACCACTTAATCTACCATCATTTACTGACTCCAATCATCTCTCAGCCTGAATTCCCTCTACCATAACCTTCATCCTCTGTTATCCACCCCAAGATCTTCTTTAAACCCCATTGACCATCACCAATCAACCTCATACTCTTATTTCCTTCCATACAATCCACAAACCCAAGAAGCCACTCCAATGAACACCCAAATGCATTACTTACTCAGAATAGTCCACACACTGTTAATCACCTAAAATAAGACGCCACCCCACCCATCATAATCCTCAAATTCTGTTACGCACCCACCCACACATGTTCACACCGGATGCTCCACAAACCCAGCCATCCGTACCAGATACCTGCCACACACACACACACACACACACACACCGCCGCTGACAGCAGATAAGCCACGAAGCCAGTGGTCCCCGCAAACACACTCCTCCATACATTTCCTTGTCCCCGAAATCCCCCGCGGCCTCAGACCCCCGCCCTCGTCAACCCGGAAGCGGGCACCTGGTTGCGCAGCACCGCCCGCGCCTGGCGTAGGTCGCGCAGAAACAGCTGGTAGACGTGCGCCTGGACCAGCGCCTCCCTGCGCGCCTCCCACAAGCCAAGCAGCTTGTGCCAACCAAGTTCGAGGTGCGGCAGCCACTCGTCGAGTGCCAGGCCCGGACCCAGCTCGGTGCCGTCGCCCGCCAGCAGTGCCTCGCTGGCCGCCACGATGCGCGCGTAGTCCTCCTCGCGCTGGTCCACTTCTTCCTTGAGGGTGGCGTGGCGCGCCAGCAGCGCGTCCGCCTCTTCCAGGCTGCCGGGCAGGGTCCCCTCGCCGCCGCCCGCCGTCTCCTGGGCGCGCACCAGCCAGTCCAGAAAAGCGTCCAGGTCATGCAGGAAGCGCTGTAGGCGCCCGGCCGCCGCCACCGCCTCGCCACAGGCCTGAGCCGCGCTAGCCAACGCGCCCCACTCGGCGCCCAGTTCCTCAGCACCCTGATGCAGCCGCGCAGCCTGAGCCGGGAAGCGCACAGCCAGCAGGGCCGCCTCCTCCTGGAGGGCCGCCTGGCGCGGCTCTAGCGCTTGCAGAGCTGCCTCCAGGCCGCTGAGGCGCCACTGCAAGGCGCCGCCCGCGCGGGGCGCGCTCTCCACAGCCCTCCGCTTCTCGCGCACCTGCGCGCGCACCTCCGCCACCTCCAGCAGGTGGTTCTCCACCAGCAGCACCGCGTTCACCTCCTCTTTGCGTTGTTCCGCCAGCTCCACGATGCGGTTCCACCTGCCCAGGGGAAGCAGGGCGGCTTAAGGAGGACGGAGACCCCTCTTGGGTGTGGAGGGCCCGTCGACCCTAGGTAGAACCCAGCCACTGTGTGACCTTAGAATGTCACCTTATCTCACCGAGCCCCAGTTTCTGTCTGTGTAAAATGGACTCTACCAGGTACATTTGCTTAGAACAGCGGTTCTCAAAATGTAATCTAAGCAAGGGCAAAACTATCTTCATCGAAATGCTAAGATGCTATTTGCCTTTTCACTTTCATTCTGTCCCGAGTGTACAGTGGAGTTTTCCAGAGGCTGCAGGACAGGGACTGAGTGCAGAAGCAGACCTGAGAACTCAGCTGCCTGCTCTTAAGCCAGACATTGAACAGATGTGCAAAAACGCAAAACAACGCCAACCTTCTCGCTACCTTTTTTTTTTTTTGAAAGGGTTTCTTTTCATTAAAACATGTTAGCTATGTTAACAGACTAAGTTTATTATTGTTATTTTTAACGACATAATGTTTTTAAATTACTCAGTATTAATTTCTAATATAGTAAATACTGATAGCTATAACCCACTAAAACAAGCTCTTTGGGGTCCTTAATAGTTTTTAAGAGTGCAAAGTGTTCTGAAACCAAAGAGTGTGGGAACTGCTGGCTTATGATATCAGATAATACGTTGGATGCAATGAATAGTTACTGAGCATGTACTATAAGCCAGGTGCTAAGGCAAACCTGTTTTATTCCAAAATAAATAAATGGGGAAAATTACGCATTGCCCTGTGCCTTCAGGCAAGAGATGATATTTTTCTGGGCCTCAGTTCCCTTTCACAGGCAGTGTATGGTCCAGTTTATAAGCACAGAATCCGAGCCAGACTGCCTGGCTGTGTCAGGCTCAAAGTCAAATCTGAGCTATGTACCCTTTGGTTAGTAACCTTCTCTGTGCCTCAGTTCCCCCGCCAGTAAAATGGACATAGCACAGTACCTACCTCATAGGGGTGTTGTGAGAGTCAAATGAGTTATGGTTTGTGAAGTGCTTAAAACACTACCTGTTAGCTACTATTATTGAGTGGGGATAATAGTCCCCACGATTGATATGGGGACTTGATATGGTCCCAAAGACCATATCAGGGCCTTTGCCTTGGCTGTGCTCCCTGCCTGGAATGCTCTGTACCCTCCCTCCCCTCCCCCATATGTACTCTTCCTGTAGCTGGATCCTTCTCGTTCCCCCCACCCCTTTTTTTTTAAGCTCTGCCCTCACCATCCTGAAATCCTTTTCTCAGCCAGCCCCCAGGGAAGTGGCCCCAAAGCAGGCTGCCCTCCCTTCTCAGGAAGGCTGAAGGAAAAGAGCTTCTCCCAGGTCCACCCGAGCCCCCCGGGTCCCTCACCTGGAGGACCCACCTGATGGGGGGACCTTCCTTGGCTGCCTTCTCATCCCCTTTGAGGGCCCAGCTCAAAATGTTATGGCTGAACACAAGATCTAAAATCACCCCCAAGCTCCAGTTATGCCCTACCAGGTCACTCTATTTCCTGCATAAATCCTTAAAACTCTCTAAATATCTTGTTCATGTATTAGTCTATTTGTGAACTCTCTGTCACCTCTAGAATGGACACACCATAAGGGCAGAGATTAGGACTTTGAAATCAGAAGGACTCAAGTTCAAGTTCTGCTCTGGCCAGATTTGCCATGTGAACTTGGGCAAATCATTTCCATCTCTGATCCTGTTTCCTTATTTGGAGAATGGGGATAACTATGTCCACTTCATTGGGTGTTTTTAATGAGTTCATGTGGCTAAAGCACTTAGCACATCATCTCACTAAATGCCGTAAATCCCTATTGCTGTCATTATCTTTTTAGGCCCTGGTGCCCTGGGATTGTTGAGTCTACAGAGACTTGGAAATCACTGGATATTGGGATCTTCCAGCACAGCAGTTAAGGGTACAATCTTTGGAGCCAGACAAATCCAGGCTTGATCCCCATAACTTGCCATGTGACCTCAGGCCACCTTCACCTCTCTGAGCCCCCATTTCCTCCTCTCTCGCATGGGTAATTTACACCCCACAGAATTGCTGGGAAGAATGAATATATAAATATGATCAAGAGCCCCAGTTCTGGATTCAGGCAGAACTGGGTTTGACTCCTACTTACTAGACTGAGTAAGCTTGAATAAGGATTTCACCTCTCTGGACCTGTGTCTTTATCCATAAACCCTACCTTGCAAGAACTACTGGCAGTGTTCTAGCAGGAAAGATTTAATTTGTTGCTATTCTTAAAGAGCTCTGAACTCTGGAAACTTTACTATGGAAATTGGGATATGGGGAGATAAAACAAATGTACTTGGAAAATTTCCTGGCAGATAGTGGATACTCAATAAATCATTTCTGAACAAGTAAGTTAATACCCCATTAAAATGTATTGTGTCCTCATTTTACCACATCACCACTAGCACTGGGTATTTTAATTTTTTTCAAGATTTTGCTAATTTACTAGATGGCCCTTATCATCTCAGGGATTTGAAGGTGCACGTTCTTGATTTCTACAGTTGGTGAATGAGGAAAAGAATGATGGGAAGAGCTGGTGTGAGATACCTAGAAGAACTTCCAGCCCCAGGCCTCACCTACCTGCTGTTGAGGTGGTCCTGGCAGGAGCGCACCTCCTCTGAGCTGGGGTGGCCTCCTTCCACCAGTTCCTGAACTGTGCGGTTCACATCCAGGACACGGCCCATCAGGCTGTTCATCTCCTGGTCCAGACTCTCAAATCTGCGGAGGAAGGATGGACGTACTCAGAGAGGCCTGGACCCTGGGGACCTGTTCACTGCGTTTTGGGAAGATGCCTTCCCCTGGTTCTTCTCTTAACTCTCCAACCTCACCTCCCTAGGCTCCTTTGCTGGCTCTCCTTCTAGCTGCCACTTAAATGTTAGATTCCTCAGGGCTCTGTCCTGGGCCCTCTGAGCTTTCCCTAACATCCTGCCTGGCCCATCTCACCCACTCCCACAGTCCTTGCCCCTGAACCCATCACTCACACATCTGTCTCCAGCTTCAACCTCATTCCTTTTGAACCTGTCTCCAACATTAAAGCCTGCTGTGCATCTCCTCCAGGGTCCTCACTGTACTCAAACTAGCTTCAACACCTCTCCCAATTTGTTCTTCCTCTGGGTCTCCATCTCAGGGACAGCCCCCGACCCCATCCCCTGGGCTCTCTTTTGGACAAACACTCCCCCCAAGCCGATCTGCCCCCATGGCCTGTTTACTTGGGCTCTAGCCCTGGTCCAGTCCTGTCCTCTCCTACCTGAATCCTCACCCCAGCTGCCTCTCTGGGCTCCCAGCCACCACTCTCACCCCCCCGCAACCTACCCTCCACCTGGCAGCCAGGGAAATCTGTTTTAAGCTGGCCATGGTCCTCCCTTGTTTAAAACAATGCCCAAGGCTGTGGCTTGGGTAACTGTGGGCACAGTAACAGCAGGGACCAGGCCTGTGTTTCCAGGAATGCTCAGCCCAAGACCTGGAACAGGGCGGGCAGGAGCTCAATAAGTACCCACTGAATGAGTGGATGGATGAACATGCTCAGAGAGAGAGGGGCGGAGGGTTCATCCACTATTTTAACAACCCATTTCTAAATCTGCCAACAGACAAATCAGTATCTCATGTGTCACATGGTGGTAACTGCTGTGAAGAAATGTGAAGTGGGGTGAGGGAAGAGAAAGTGACAAGGGTCAGAACAATTTTATAGCTAGGGAGGTAACATCTATGCAAGGGCAGTGGGAGTCACAGGGAGAGGGGTCAGGCTGGGACACCCCTGGAGGAGCTTAGGTTAATTTCGTGCCGGGTGACTGTAAGCCTCATAGTAACAATAGCAGCCGCTCATGGAATGCTCCCTGGACCCAGGCATTTGCTAAGTAGTTTGCACATACTAAGTCATTTATTGTTCTCCAGTAGCCTGTGAGGTTGGGACTAATATCATTCACGTTTTACTGGAACCTCCGGTTCCTGGTGAGTGGACACGGGTACTGTTGAACCAAGGCAGGCGACACTGCGTGCGTGAGGAAGGGGACCGGGGAATCCCACCAGTGCGCGCTCACCGGTGCTGCACCACCTCGACGTCGTCGAGTGAATCGGGCACACGCATGGCGAGCAGCCACTGTTCCTTCTCACCGATCCACAGCTCGCACGCGTGCACCTCGCCGAACATGCGGTAGACAGCGAGGGCATCCCGCAGCCACTGGCGCCGCAGAGCAGCCACCTCGGTCACCTCGGAGAACAGCTGCTCGGCCTCCACCACGCGCACCTGCAGTGCCACCACCAGTGGCCCGGCGCCGCTGGCGCCCCCCAGTGTCGCCAGCTGACGCCGCAGGCCGCCCACGGGCCCGCGATGCGCCTCCACCTCCCCGGTGAGCGCGCGGTGCTGGCGGGCCAGGCGGCGGCTGGATGCTTCGTCGTGGCCGAAGTCGCCCGCGGCTGCTAGGCGGTAGGCGTCGCGGAGCCAGTCCAGGAGCCCGTCGAGGTCAGCACCGAACTGGTGCAGCGCCCGCGCCTCCTGCAGCCGCCGCTCGCGCCGCGCCGCCGCCTCTTCCAGCCGCTGCCAGCGCCGCCGCGCGCTCGCCGCGCGCTCCGCCAGGCCCGCCAGGTGCACCGTCTCGGCGCCTGGGCCCACGGTGCCACCGGCCGCGGCCAGCTCCTCGCCGCGCCGCAGGGCCTGCTGCAGCAGCACCCGCCGCCCGCCCACCTCGCCCTGCAGGATCTTGTGCTGAGCCAGGAGGCGCGCGGTGCTGTACAGGTCGTGGGCGCCGTCCGCCGCTCCCGCCGCGCCGCCGCCGCCCGCCGCCTCTAGGAGGCGCTCCTTGTCGCGGGCCCAGCTCTCGGCCTCCTCCAGCTCCTGCAGCAGCGCCCACAGGCTGCGCGAGGCCTCCAGTTCCGCGCGCCGCCCAGCCGCCTGCTCCTGCAGCTCCGCCAGACAGCCGTGCACGTGGTTCACGCGGTTGCAGATGACCTGCGGATCGCAGGGCTGGTAACCTGGACCAGGAAAAGGGGCAGATCCCGGGTTGGGCACGGGCCAGGGGGCGTCCAAGAGAGGGTGGTACAAGGCTACCTGCCTAGTCCTTGGCCCGACTTCATCAGATGCCAGATTACACCTCCCCTCCTCCAGGCAGCTTTCCCTGACACCCCAAATCTGGAGCAGGCGCCTTCTCTGGCTCTCCCAGGCTTCTCTGCTTCCCATCCCAGCCCGGACCACTCTGCCTGTGACTCCTTCACCCAGCTCTGAATCCTCTGGGCCGTCACTGACAGTCTGTCTCCCCTACTGGATTGGGAGCCCTGTAAGAACAGGGCCAGGGACTGTCTCCAGCACACCATGTCCCCACCACTGCCCAGCACAGGGTGGAGCCCAGAGCAGTCACCTAGTGAAAACGGTGACTTATTGATTGAATGATGAATGGAAACAGAGATTCAGAGAATCCTAGAATGTGTATATTTTAGTGTAAATATACAGTGTTTTCCCTTCAGAAATGGACCCGATGAAAATTCTCTACTCTTAAGCTATGCTTCTGGGTTCCCTCTCATCCTCTGTCACCTTATTTATTAACCCAGTGATGACCTAAACTCCTTTTTTGTCTTCAAATATTTCACCTTCCTCCTGGACCTCTGATTTGTGACTGAGAACTGTGAGATTAACTTAATGGGTTGCAGCCAGCATTTCTTTAATGAAATGGAATAGAATGAATAGAAAATATCAGAGGTAAGGGGAGAAGCATTGTTTTATAAAGACTTGGTGTCTCTGTGTGTCTGTGTGTGTGTGTGTCTGCACATGTGCCTGTGAACTCTGGGTCATGAGGTAAATGTATTTCTTACTGGGTCAAAACAGTATGAGAGGGGCTTCCCTGGTGGCGCAGTGGTTGAGAGTCTGCCTGCTGATGCAGGGGACACGGGTTTGTGTCCCGGTCCGGGAGGATCCCACATGCCGTGGAGCAGCTGGGCCCATGTGCCATGGCCACTGAGCCTGCGTGTCCAGAGCCTGTGCTCGGCAACGGGAGAGGCCACAACAGTGAGAGGCCCACGTACCACAAAAATAACAAAAAAAAACAAAAAACAGTATGAGAGACACCGCCCTAGATGGCCTGTGGGATTTCTGCATTTCTGGACATTCACTGAAATTGACCCAAATACGGAGGCATCCAACTGAATAATAAACATCAACAGCATCCATGTATCTGGCCCTTACTCTGACACACTGTCATTTAATTCTCACAACCATTCTATGAGGCCAGTATCCTCCTTAGCCCCATCTTGCAGATGAAGAAACTCACACCCAGGGAGGGAAGCTACCTGCCCAGGATCAGCTAAGAAGTAGTCGAGCAGGATGCCACACTCTGGACCACTTATCAGACAGTGCTACCTCCCGTCACCATGACAACAGCGCTACCTCCCGTCACCATGACAACACACACCCCACACTAGCCTCTTTGCTGTTTCCATGGTGCTGCTGGCGCATTGTCACCAGGCACCGAGACCTCACAAGGAAAAGACCGAGGGAGCTTCCTTGACAAACATCCGTAAGAATGAGGATGAAGAGTGAAGATGAAGGAGAGGGTCCCGACAGTGTCTCGTGGGGTCATGAGGTTGGTAATGGGCTGAGCTAGGATGGGGATGTCCGCACTGGGGCTTGGAAGAAGACCTCAACATCTGCTCTTAGGACGTGATCCAGTCCATGAGGGTGAGAAACCCCTGACCATCCTGCAAGCTGGACAGCGTCTTCCTTTCCTAACAATGCTCCAGGATTCCCAAGGGCCATGGCTCCAGATAGAGGAGTGAGACAGACCAGCCTCCAAGCCCTCTCTCTGATCAGCTCTGTGGCTGTGGGCCTCAGTTTCCTCATCAGTGAGAAAGAAAAAAGCAGCCCTGTTGCTGTCAGCACTCATACACAGTTGCACAGGACACAACATCAGACGAGACCACTCTGCAATAGGGATGGAGCGGGACGAGGAAAAGACCATTCCACAATCACGTCTGAGAGCACCCAAAACAAAGTCACTGTGCAAACCACAAAAACGGCCACCCCCCCGCCCGCCCCCTCACCTGGCCAAGGTGAA
>NW_006786304.1:4283001-4299105 GCF_000442215.2 Lipotes vexillifer
CCCCCTCACCTGGCCAAGGGGAACCGCTCCTGCCAATCCTGTTCCTCCCACTACCTGGATAAAAATGATTAAGATGCGCAATCATCTAATTACCCCCACTTCCTGACAGCATCCAATCTGCAGCAAAACACACTATGTTAAATCATCCCAAATCACCTAACACAAGCCCACATCCTATAACAAGCCCCTCTTAACATCCTCTTACTAAGATGCCCCATGGTTCCCCTGGTGTGTGCAAAGAACCAAAAAACCCAGCTTGGTTTGACTACAGCAGGGTTCCTGGTGGCCTTTGGCTGGAGGGCGTTGACATCAGTAAAATGAGAACGTTTTTAGAGCCAGTCTGGGTTTTGCCTATCAGCATCCATGTCCCTGCTTCTGCTAATGGCGCCCCACCCCGCTCCTTCTCAGTTCATGTCTTTGGAGGGAGCTGACCCCACTCTTGGCTCTGGGAGGGCATGTCACATAGATGTGGCCAATTAGATCACTGGATAGCCTGGGGCCATAATGCTTGGCTGAGTGATGGGAATGGGACCCACAGTGGGCTAATGAAAACTTTCCTTGGACCTTTTGCCAGAATATCGAGAGAAAGGGGGCTGTCTCTTGCTGTGTCTGCGAAGCTGCTGGATGATCCCAGATTTACACCGCAAGGGGAGGGACAGCCCAATAGTGACACAAACATAAAGACTGGAGTCAGAAACAGATGGAGTCTTAAAAGCATCACTGAACTATCCCTGGATCCAGCCATACCTGAAGCAAAACTCATCCTTTCCTGCACATTTAGTTACATCAGCCAGTACATTCCCCTTTCCTTTCCTTAAGTGAATTAAATTGAGTTTCTATCACTTGATGCTAAACAGGCCTTGACAATAATTACCTTGCCCAGTCTTTTTATGGTATTCACTGAGATCGACTGTGAAAGGCTTAGCACATAACAAGTGCTCGAGAAACGTGAACTATTACTGCAGAATCTCAAAGCAGGAAGAAGTCATGTGGACCAACCTCTCACTCAAGGCACTAATTTCCCATGTGATATCCCTGATGGAGTGTGATCCTAATTGGTGCTTGGATGCCTCCAAAGATGGAGAGCTCACTCCTTCATTCTGTCTCTCAGGAGACATTCTGCTTCTATTAGCACCAGCCCTGAAAGTCTCCACCCCAACCCCCAACCTCAGACTCACCCTGAAGCTGGGAGAAACGCAGGGCAGCAGCATTGAGCGCTTCCACCCGCTCACTCTGGGCCGAGATGTCCCCCTCCAGCAGTCCATGCTTCTGCAACAGGTCCTCTGCCTCCACCAGGTGCTGCCCACACTCCCGGGACAGCAGCTGAGCCTACAAGTAGGGGCAGCCCTGAGTATACTTTGGCATTGGCCCTTAGGCCACTCGCGCCCCCCTCCATCACCCACGCCAGCCCTCTGCTTCTCTACTCCATCACTTGAACTCTGATCTGTCTCAGTCTCCGTGTATCTGTCATCATCTCTCTCCATCTCTGTCTCTCTGGATGTTCCATCTCTCATCGTCTCCACAATTCTGGGCTCTGTCTATGTCACCATGTCTCCCTCTCTACGCCTCCATCTCCCCCTTCTTCTGTCTCTCTTTGCCTTCCCCCCTTTCTCATTTACACTTCTGTCTCCATCTCGACCTCTATCTCTTTCTTTCCATGTCTCTCCCTCTTTTTTAAAAAAATACTGGGGCTTCCCTGGTGGTCCAGTGATAAAGAATCCACCTTCCAATGCAGGAGACGCAGGTTTGATCCCTGGTCAGGGAACTAAGATCCTACATGCCGCGGGGCAACTAAGCCCACGCGCCACAACTACTGAGCTCGCACATCTCAACTAAGACCCGACGCAGCCAAAAATAATTAATTAATCTTTAAAAAAATATTTATTTATTTGGCTGTGCTGGGTCTTAGGTGTGGCATGCGGGATCTTCCGTTGCAGCATGTGGGATCTAGTTCCCTGACCAGGGATCGAACCTGGGCCCCCTGCATTGGGAGCTTGGAGTCTTAACCACTGGACCACCAGGGAAGTCCCTCCATGTCTCTCTTCGTGTCTGTACTTCTCTCTCTCTCTTTGCTTCCATCCTTCTTATCTCCATCTTGCTCTGTATCTGTCTATCTATCTCCAGTAGGTCTCTCTCTTTCTCACATGGATTCCATCTTCCCATGTGTCTTTCTCTGTAGCCATTTAGATTTCTGTTGCTACCTCTGGGTTTTCTTCTCCAGCTCTCTCTCTTTCTTTCTCTGATTTCTCTTTCTCTCAAATTGTCGCGATCTTCCTCTGACTTAATCTCTCTGCCTCTGTCTGTCCCTGACGCGCTCTGTCTCCATATTACTGTGTATTTTTATCTATTTCTCCAGATATTTTTCTCTCTTTCTCACATTTTCTTTTTCTGCCTCTCTGTCTCTCTCTGTATCTTTCACTCTTTCTTTTTGTCCCCCTTTCTCTTTACGTCTTTCTGTCTCTCTCCCCTTCCCTCTCCATCTTTGACAACCCTTTCGGTGTATATACCCTTTCCTCCCCTCCTGGCATGCCACTCCCATCACTGGCCCCCGATCTGGCCCCTACCTGCATCTCCTCCATCCAGTCCACCATGTACACCATCTCCTGGAAGACTTTCTGCAGGGCCAGGTTCTGCTCGAGCCGTGTCCGCCGGGCACCTACCAGCCCAGTCAGCAGGGCCCACTGCCGCAGGACACTGTCACGCT
Organism: Lipotes vexillifer; assembly: GCF_000442215.2. Classification (NCBI taxonomy): domain Eukaryota; kingdom Metazoa; phylum Chordata; class Mammalia; order Artiodactyla; family Lipotidae; genus Lipotes; species Lipotes vexillifer. The sequence goes on from NW_006786304.1 coordinate 4,285,706, forward strand.
GGGCTGCCACTCGGCGGGCATCATAGTAGCCTTCAATCGCCAATGCCTGGGCCAGCTCTGCCACGCCCTGCACCCGCTCCTCATAGGCTGCAATGTCTGCCTCAATCGCTTCATGCTTCTTCATGGCTGCCTCCACTGCTGGCAGCTCATACCCAAAGTTGTCCTGGGGCAGGGCAGGCCACAGACACTCATCACGTTGCCTCAGCAGTCAACCTGTTACCTTGAGCCTGTGTGACCCTGGAAACTCCCCCACCGGCTCCTGTTACTCTGGAGACCAGTCCCATCCTTCTCTGTTACCCTGGAGACCAGCCCCACCACCCCAAGTTACCCTGGAGACCAGCTCCACCCTTCCCTGTTACCCTAGAGACAAGCCCCACCATCCCCAGTTACCCTGGAGACCAGCTCCACCACCCGCAGTTACCCTGGAGACAAGTTCCACCCTTCCCTGTTACATCTCTAACCCTAAACTTGTTACCCAGGAAATAGGCCCCATCCTTCCATTTCCTTAGAGACTAGGGACCGGGCTTACCATATCCTGTTACTTAGGAGACCAATTCTATCTTCCTGAGTTACCCTGGACACCAGATAACAACCTCCTTTGTCACTTAAGAGACAATTAAATACTCTCCCTATTCTGTCCTCTCTAGTTACCCTGGAGACCAGTCTCACCCTCCTATTACCCTGGAGAGCAGGCCCACACCCCTCCCCCCGCCAAACACTTAGGAAACCAATTCTCCCTTCCCACCTTCATTTGTCACCTAGGAGACCAATCCAACACTTCTCTGTTGCTTAGGAGATCAAGTCTCTCTGGTCCCAGGGCCATCAGCGCTATCCTCCCTCCCTTTCCCCCGGAGCCAAGCCCTACGCCCTGTACCTGGGAGACCAGGCGCTGGTTCTCATTCAGCCAGCTCTCCCGCATAGCCACCTTGTGGTCAAACCTCTGGGCTAGTAGTTCCAGCTTCTCCTGCCGGATCAGCTCAGCCCGTAGGGCAGCCTCCCGCTCATGTTCTGCCTTCTCCAGCTGTCCCCATGCCTAAGGAGGCAGGAGGAGGCAGTCAGATTCCAACAGCTGCCCACAGTTTAATGGCCCTGGCTTCTCTATTTGAGGTCACTCCTAGCACTTATGGCACCTTTGCGCAGATTGGAAAAAAACGTTGCTTCCTCGGGACCCATTACTGCTGGAAAAACCAGCAGAATGAATATCCAGTCCATGATGTCTGCAATGTGAATGGCTCCCCTTGAGCAGTGCACAACGTACACAACTTCACAGAGCAACCCTTCCTCTCCCTTACATCCTCAGCCTCACCTTGTCAATATCCCAGATGCCACAGCCCTCCCGGGGCACGTAGAGGCGACGGTTGCTGGCACGCAATTTGCTCTGGATGCTGAAGAGCAGCACCTCCAGGTTCCCCTTCTCCTGAAACCTAAAGGGGCCTGAGCTCAGGAACCCTGCCTCCACACCTCCACCTGCTACCCTCCCTCCTGAGCTGGGCCTCACTTGACGGGCTTCTCCAGTGTGCAATAGGCTGTGAAAGCCTGAAGCTGCTGCTGCACCCCACTCAGTGAGTTGGCAAACTTCTGGTTGCTGATGAGGCCCACGGTGCGGTGGATCCAGGCCAGCAGCTCGGCTGCCAGCTCCTCGTAGCGCTCAATGATCTTCCCCACCTCCAACACCTGGTCCAAGACCTGACCCGGCAAAGGAAGGTGGGGTCAGCCTCATCCCAGATATGCCCCCATATGGTTCCCAGGCTCCCACCCTCCCCATTCCTTGGCTCCTCTTACCTTCCCAATTCGCTTCCCCTCCACAGCCAGAGCCTTCATCTTAGAGAAATAATGGTAGAAAGAGACGACATAGGTGATGATGGACTTCTCATCTGGAGCCTCCATGTTCACATCTGATGATTAAAGGAGAGTGAGGGAGCATGATGATGAGGCTCTGACAGAGAGACTGAAGGTATTAAGTGGTGGGAGGGAGAACTCATTCTTACTTGCTGTGTGACCTTGAGCAAGATAACTAACCTCTCTGTTCCTCAGTTTTTGTATCTGCCCAGTGGCATCTACCTCATGGGATTAAATAGTGCCTGACACATATAAACCACCATAGAGAAATTATCTCTAATGATTTCTTTTTTTTTTCTTTTTTTTGGCTGCTTTGGGTCTTTTGGGTCTTTGTTGCTGTGCACGGGCTTTTCTCTATTTGCAGTGAGCAGGTTTTTTTCTCATTGCGGTGGCTTCTCTTGTTGCGGAGCATGGGCTCTAGGCGCGTGGGCTTCAGCAGTTGCAGCTCATGGGCTCAGTAGTTGTGGTGCACGGGCTTAGTTTCTCCACAGCATGTGGGATCTTCCCGGACCAGGCTCGAACCCGTGTCCCCTGCACTGGCAAGTGGATTCTTAACCACCGTGCCACCAGGGACGTCCCTCTATAATGATTTTTGGAACACACTATTCTACCTTCCACCTCAGGGCCTTTGCACATGCTGTTCTGTCTGAATCACTGTTCCTTTTCTTCATGCCTAACTCCCACTCATCCTTCAGGGCTCCACTCAACTTAAGTGTCCTCAAATAAGCCTTTCTGCTCATCCTATCTAGAGATGGTCTCCTCCTGTTATTCTTCTTCATAACATCTTATCATGTCTTCCTAGAACGAGTCACAATTTATAATTACATATTCCCTTATGTGATTATGTTCTTACCCAGAGTTTGAGCTCCATGAGGACAAGGGCTATGCCTGTCTTTTGCCACTGTTCCTTCCATGCCCAGCTCACAGTAGGAGCTCAGTAAATACATACACTAAGTGTATGAATGGTATGTGAAGTTTGAGGTCAAGGACATGGGCTTTGGAGGCAGCATGATCTTAAATCCCAGCTCAACCACTTACTCACTGAATATCCTTATAAAATAGACCTAACTTCTTTGAGCTCAGTTTCCCCATTGTTACAGTAAGAATAGTCACAGTGCCAGCCACCTAGAAACACTATCAGTATTAGAGAGAATAACCTGGCACAGAGGAGAAACTCAGTAAATCCTGATTATCATTTTAATTTACTCATTGAATGCACAGCATTATACTTTGCCCTTATCCTTCCTCATCTCACGAAACTGACATCCAATAAACACCTGCTATGTGTCAGGCACTGTAAGAGGCAAGGTAGAGGAATGATTCAGACCATGAATTCTGGAATCAGAAAGTCCTGTTTACTGGGTTTTCAGTGTGATGCTGGGCTACTGACTTCACATCTCTGAGCCTTTGTTTCCATCACTTTATGACAGGATTGATGACTTCTAGCCAACCAGGTCAGTGTGAGGATGAAAGGGAACAGTGCTGATACAATTCCCAGCCATGTGCTTGGCACATGGTAGATGCTCAGAAAAAGGGAGCAACCCTTATTCCAGATATGGGGGATTGGTGGGGTATGATTATGGCCATTATTCCAGAGATGGGGGGTTGGTATTGGGTGAGATCATGGACTGGGAATGAGGTTGAAGTCGGGGGTGGGGTTGGGAATAAACTGAAAATGGGAAAGGGGTTGGGGATGAGGACAGAATTGTGGATGGGGACAGACAAAGGGATGGGCTGGGGATGGGGAGGGGGGTGGGCATGGGAATAGGACAGTGCTGCAGATTGGGTTGGGGATGGTGTTGGCTTCAGGGATGGGGCTGGGGTTAGGAAGAGATGGGGGTTGGGTTTGGTGGGGAGGTGATTAAGGATGGGGAAGGGGGGTTAAGCTGAACATAGGAATGGAGATGGGGTTGGGTTTGAGGTAGAGATAGAGAAAGTAGAAGACGTGGGGATGGGAAGGAGGTGGGACTGGAGATGAGGAAGGGGAGGGAGATGGGAGGCAGCTGGAATTTGAAATGGCCTTGGGGTTTAGGATGATACTGAAGCCAGATAGGGCTGAGTTTGGGATGGCACTGGGGCTGGGAGTCCCCCAAGAGGAAATCTGGGCTGGGGCCATGCAGGGCTCACCCTCAGGGTCCAGCAGACGTGCCAGCCCCAGGTGCTGCTCAGCCGTGCGGAAAGCTCTCTGCAGGTTGTAGTTGGCGTTGGACTTGGTGAGTTTGCTGAAGTCCACGAGATCGGGCCTGGGCAGGGGCACAGAGAGGGCAGGCAGCAGGCAGGCTCCAAAGCCAGTGGGCAAATGGATGAAAAGACATCCTTGTCTGAGTCCCACCCAGGGCGAGGGCAGGAAGAGCACGACCCGGCCAGTGGGAAAGCTGTGTGTGCTGGTGCGTGTCTGTACAGCAGTTAGCTGTGGTGTGAGCGCTGCATGAGGGCACATGTATGTCTGACTTCATGACGCACATGTGTCTACATGGGTGCCTTTCTGTACAGTATTATGTAGTGCTTGGAAGTATGAGGTCTGGAGCCAGCGCTCCTGACTCAAGCCCCAGCTTGGCCATTTCCTGGCTGTCACTCTGGGTGAGCTACTGCATTGCTTTGTGCCTCAGTTTCCTCATTTGTAAAATGGGTAGAATAATAGCATCTGCCTCATAGGGTCATTGAATATTAATGACTTATTGGAAAGCACTTAGACCAATGCCGGTACACCCAGTAAATGGTCCCCTTGTTAGCAGGACCCTGGTTACAACTTGCGGGTTTCTGGGTATGTAGGTGGGGCTGAGTCTCCCCGTATGTGCATGAGTGTGTACATATGGGTTCTGGCTTCCCTCACACTAGAGCAAGTCCCTCCCAGTCTCTAGGCCTCAGTTTCCCCAAACCGTCACATGGTCAATCATGACGTGGGTGTAATTTGTCTGGGTACCCTTCCTCAGCCAGCTCAGCCCCGGGACCTGAAGTATGAATAGGTGGGTTCACAGGGAGTCAGATGGGGGGCCTGGGAGCTCACCATGAGGAAGGACTTTCTGATGGGAGGAGATGCTGTGCACACTCCAGAGTGGACCATCCAGGGGGAGTGAGCTGCCCACCCTCTGGGCATCCAAGCAGCAGGTAGAGGTAGAAGCCATATATGTACATGAGTATATTCCTGTGTGCACACATCTGTGCAAGGGCACACGTGTTTCCATGTGTGCACAGGGTATGTGGCCCGGACAGGGGTCTGTGTGTGCATCAGTGTGTGTGTGTGTTACAGCATGTGTGTGAACGGAAATGTGTATGTGTGCAGAGAGGTGAAGGGGGTGGGTGCTGTGTCTGTGTGTGTCATCTATATACATCCGTGTACAGGTGTGTACCTGAGGGATGGGGGCGGGGGTAGCATGCAGGGCAGGGCTGCCCCAGGCCAGGTGGTACCTGTGCCGGTGAATTAGGGCATTGAAGGCCAAGCCGTCCCGCCAGCTGGTGGTAAAATTCTGGATGTTTACCTCAGGGTAACTGGCAGCGTGCAAGGGAGAGACAGAGGCAGAGATGGAGAGAGTCAGGAGGAAAGAGGCAGGAAGGGAGAGACAGACAAACAGAGATGGATTGATGGATGGTTGGATAGGTAGATAGATAGACAGATAGATAGGAGATAGATAGGTGATAAAAGATAGATGATAGATAGGTAGGTAGATAGAAGGGTAGATAGTTACAGATGATATATAAGTAGATAAGGAAGAAAGAAAGAGAGAGAAAGAGAAAGAAAGGAAGGAAGGAAGGAAGGAAGGAAGGGGAAAGAAAGAAAGACAGAAAGAAGGAAGGAAGGAAAGAAAGAAACAAAGAGCCAGGAAGATGGAAAGAGAAGGAGAGAGAGAGGGAGAGGGAAGGGGACAGGAGAGGAGCAAGAAAGAGAGGCAGAGGGAATAAGCAAGAGAAGGAAAGGAGGAAAGAGGAACGGACAGAGATAGAGCAAGATACAGACAGAGATGGGGAAAGAAAGGAATGGGGAGAGAGATATAGGAGGGGAGAGAGGAGGGAGGGAGAGATCGGAACAAGGAAAAGCAGACATAGAGGTAAACACAGACACACGGAAGAACAGATAACATTGCAAGACAGACAGAGAGCCCCAGGAGGACAAGAGTCAGAGAGAGCCCAGTCTGCATCCATACCTGCCCCTCCCACCTTCCTCCCAGGGCTGCTCTCCAGAGGGCACTTCAGTTTCAGGTCAGGCCCCTCCCAGCAGGGGGACCAGGGACATGCCTGGTGGTGTCTGTGAGCCCCTCTTCCCAACCCCACTGAAGGTCCCAGGACCCTGAGCTGCCTGAGCCCTGGTGTGTGCCCCCCTAGGCTGAGGGGTAGCTGCTTTCAGGGGTGGGGGGGGGGCGGGGGAAAGCTTGGGGATAGGGTCGGGGGTCCACCTAGGTGCACATGAGGCCTTTTGAGGTGCAGGAAGAGATGAGGGGAGAGAAGGGAGCAGGATGGGGACAGCCCACCACCTTCTGACATTGTTCCCTGAGGAGTCCGAGTTCTAAATTTGAACCTGGCCTTCCGGATTGTTATACAGGTTTATCCATCAAGGTCGCAAGAGTTTGATACCAGTTTGTTAATTTCAGATATAACTTTTGATGCTGAGGATTTGGGCTGCTCCTTGCGCTCCTGACTCAGAGGGAAGCCCAGAGGTTAGGGCCTGGCCCTCCTTGGGGTGGGGGAGCTTAAGGGGGTGGGGGAGCTTACCCAGCTGTCTTCATCTGACACCACAAGAGCAGCGCATCCTTGGCCGAGCGAGTCTCTCTGTTGTCCTCAGTCTCAATTTTGATGACTTGAATCTGTGAGGATACAAAACATAGCTGTTGGGGTGTGGAGGGCTTGAGCCTGGGAGTGGCAGAGGAGATGGGGGAGGCAGCTTCAGGCAGAGGGTGGAAGTACCCCTTCTCTCCCCCTCCCCTTCCCTTATGGCATGTCCACTCCTCCCTCCTCCCAGCGTCTTTCCTACCTGGCCCCCTCTTCACCTCCCTATGGCCACATGGTGGTCCAGCTCCAGTCTCTTCCTTGGGCTCCCAGCTCCCAGTTTTGGCCATGACCCCCAACCCAGAGGGATCCTTCTAAATCTGATTATGCCCCTCCTCTTGATAAAACTCTCTAATTTCTCCCCATCTCAGACAGAGTAAGATCAAATTGCTAATCACAGATCACCAAGGCCCTGCTGACCCTTCTGAGCTCAACTCTTCCCTGTCTCCCCCCTGCCTCCCAGTCTCTAGCCATACTGGTCTTTCTGTACCTGCAACATGCCAAGCTCATTCCCACCCCAGGGCCTTTGCATCTGCTGTGCCCCCTGCCTGGAATGCTTTCTCCTTTCATCTTCATTCAGCCATCAGCTTCTCAGAGAGCTCTTCTCTTGTCACCAAGGCTAAAATCTCAACACAATCAACTGGATATTTTAGATCGCTTTTACTGCTTTATCATAATCTGTTCTTTTCTCATAGCTCTTTTTACCTCTCTGCCTAGAATTCATCCTTTTCCCATATATGTCTTGTTTGCACATTGACGTGTTTATTTATTATCTGTCTAAACCCCCGGCCCATGTCTGGCTCCATAAAACAGAAAATTTGTCTATTTTGTTTCTGAACTGGAGCAAGATTGCCTGGATTCCAGTTCCAACTCTACTACATAGCTGTGTGATCTTGAGCATATTACTTCACGTCCCTCGGCTTCAGTTACCTCACTGGTAAAATGGAATAATGAATAGTACCTAATTTATGGGGTTGCTGTGCATATTAAAGGCCAAGTGCTTAGCAGAGAGTAAAAACTATGTAAACGAGGATCATAATGATGGTGGTGATAATGATTTTTTATAACAGGGTTCCTGGAACATATTAGGAATATTTTTGGAATGATTGATTGAGTGGGTGAGGGACACCCTCCTAAGGCCCCTCCCCGGGGGGTGGGCTGGGCTGGGGTCACTTGGAGATCACCTGGAAGCGCAGGATGATGGTCCAGACCAGCCCGAGGGTCAGTCGGTGGTTCCCGTCCACGATGTCATGTGAACCCACATTCTCCAGGTGCACACGCTGCTCCTTCAGGAACTGCAGCGCCTTGTCTACATTTTCCAGTGAGTGGATCCTCATGCGACCACGCGTGGGCCTTGGCTAGGGCGGCAGGGGCATTAGTACTCTTTGCGACCTGGCCAAGAGTACTGTGCCCTCGACCCCACCCCTTCCAAAGAAGATCACCCCCATAACTACGCTCCCCAACCCCATGTCCAAGTCCAGGCCACGCCCCTTCAGTCTTATCAAAGACCCAGGACCTAATCCTTCTAAAGAAGGCCTGCCCCGTTCATAGCCAGAACCTTTCAAGTCAAGTCCTTTCAGGGCTTTTTCAAGTTCCTGGCCTCGCCCCTTCAACTTAAGCTCCACCTCCAAACTGATAGCCACACCTTTTATTATGAAGCTCCGCCCTCCGCCTGTAGCCATACTCCCGCCCCTTCCATTGCATCTCTGGCCCAGGCCATCAATGTTTTGCCACTAGTTCCACCCCTCACTTCCTCCCTTTCAGGTCCCTGTCTAGAGCCACGCCCATTCCTATCAAGCCCCGCCCCACCCCAGGGCGCTCCTCTATTTTTTTATAGCTCTATTCCTTCCAAGGATGTTTGTTCCAATTCTACAGCCATGCCCCTCACGACTTCCTGAGCTTCAGGTTCTGGTCCTTTAATCAATCTCTAGCTCCATCAGAGCACCACCCTTTGCGATAAAGTCCCATCCAAGCCCAGAAATACAACTGCACCCCATACAACAAGCCACACCCATACAAGAGTTCCGTCTCGTCCCTCAGACTCCCGCGACCTAGGCCTCATGCTTCCCATGACAACCACGCCCTCAACCATAGACCCCCTACAACTGAGTTCTGCCCCTGTTTTATAGCCATGCCTCCTACTACCGCAGACCCAGGCCAGCCCCTTTTAATAAAGCTCCTCCCTTTTCCAATAGCCCCACCCCTTCCAGCGGAGCCCCACTCAAGCCCAGAGTCCCGCCCCGAAGGGCAGCCCTCTCTGATGGAAACCCGTCTCTGTTCCAAGCCACACCCCCAGGCTCCTCACAACCAGGCTCCATCCCTGGGCCATAGCCCCGCCCACCCAAATGAGGTGCCTTTTACCCACCCATCCTTTCAAGGTCGCTCCATCCACCCCTTAGCCAGGCCTGCAGTAGTCCAGCCCGAGACGCTAGGGCCGCCCCCTTTACCCAGCCCTTCTGGCCCCCTCACCAGCTGCTCCCCGGACAGCACTTCCAGGAGCCGCGTGAGCACGAAGCCATCCCTGAGGTCCGCATAGAGGTCCCCGATGTGGCAGCCAACGCGAGCGAGGTGCGAGTTCACCCACTTGGTGAAGGTTTTCTTCTGCACGGCCTCCCGCTCATCTGAAGGACAGGCCCTGATGAGCCCTCGTCTCCTCCAGGAACTCCCCCTTCCAGCTTCACCCCAGACCTCCACGGCCCAGCCAAATCCTGCTCAGGCCCAGCTCCCTGCAACTATCAGGTCTTTGGACAGGCGGCTCCTCCTACCTGGGACACCCTCCCCCTCTGCCCCCCCCCATGCCCACCTGGAGACCGCTTCTCTGTCCTTTAAAGTTTTCCTGAGATGTCACTTCCACGGGAAAGCTGCCCTGTTTCTTACCCTAGTCAGCACTGTTCGTTCGTTCAGGAAATATCTGAGCACCCACTATGTGCCCCACACTGCTCTAGGCTCTGAATATGAGGCAGAGCTCAGTCTAGTGGGGACACATAATACGCTAGGGAGCCACAGAGGGTTAAGGAGGGAGGACAGGGTAAGAGTTGGGTCTCAGGAATATCTCTGGCTTCTGTGGGAAGGGTGCATCAGAGGGCAAGAATAGCAGGCCAGAGCCCAGGGAGGAAGAGATTGGGGAAGGGACCCAGGAGAGAGAGGAAGAGGCTGGACCAGGGCAGAAGCTGAGGGGATGGGAGAAGGAGGCATAGTGGAGAGTTATTTAGAGGTGAAAAAGTAAGAGTCAGACACTGACAGGCTGTGGGGAATGAAAAGGAAGGAATATGCTAGACTGAATGTTCCTTGAGAGCAGGAACCACATCTCGCCCTCTGTAGTAGCTGGACTGCCAGGTTTCCCACATCCCTGGGGCAAGAAGTAGGCGCGGGATTACTTAAGCGGGGTGGGGAGGGGGAATGTGTACAACTTCCGCCTTGCTTGCTTACAAAGAAATTGTTTGGGACCTCTCTTCCCTCTTCCTGTTTTTTGTTGTTGTTTTTTTGGCAGCGTGGCATTCGGGATCTTAGTTCCCCAACCAGGGATGGAACCCATGCCCCTGCAGTGGAAGCGCAGAGTCCTAACCACTGGACCGCCAGGCAGGGAATTCTCACCCCATTTTCCTTTTTTTTAATAACAGTTTTAGGGACTTCCCCGGTGTTGCAGTGGTTAAGAATCCGCCTGCCAATGCAGGGGACACGGGTTCGCTCCCTGGTCCGGGAAGATCCCACATGCCGCGGAGCTACTAAGCCCGTGTGCCACAACTACTGAGCCCGCGTAGTATCACATGATGAGGTGACATTAGTTTCTCCAGGCATGAGAACTTATGAGATGAGGTACAGTTTAGAATCCATTTATGTGGCTTTCACAGCTGGAGTGTTTTTGGACCTTAACTTAAAGTATAAGACTATCCAAGCAATGCCCTTATACGTGGCCAGTACACAGTTCATTCTCCCTGTGAGAGTATAAGAGTTGAAATATGTTTTGATACCAGTGAAATGAAATTGGGTGTCAGTTTCTGGACCTGCCACGATTTCAGCCTTCTAAAAGGCACAAGCCGCAAGCCTGTCTCAAGGTGGTTTCGATTTGCACTTCCCTAGTGATGAATGATTTTGAGCATCTTTCACATGCTTATCGGCCATTTGTATTGCTTCTTTGGTGAAATGATCTATGCAAATCATTTGCCCACTTTTATTTTATTTAATTTATTTATTTAAGTCATTTATTTTTGGCTGTGTTGGGTCTTCGTTGCTGTGCGCGGGCTTCCTCTAGTTGCGGTGAGCGGGGGCTACTCTTCGTTGGTGTGCGGGGGGCTTCTCATTGCGGTGGCTCCTCTTGTTGCGGAGCACAGGCTCTAGGCACGCGGACTTCAGTAGTTGTGGCACGTGGGCTCAGTAGCTGTGGCTCGCGGACTCTAGAGCGCAGGCTCAGTAGTTGTGGCGCACGGGCTTAGTTGCTCTGCGGCATGTGGGATCTTCCCAGACCAGGGCTCGAACCCATGCCCCCTGCATTGGCAGGCTGATTTTTAACCACTGCGCCACCAGGGAAGCCCTGCCTGGGCTTCCTCACTCTTCCCCTGACTCCCACAGCTTGAACACCAAGGTCCACAGAGCACGTGATGGAAGAAGGAACTGTGAACCCACACTCACTGCTTGGAGCAGAGCCTCCTTGCCAATGAGGCTGCTCATGTAGGAACTATCCAGGGGAGAGAAATACGCTTCTATCTCCTTTAAGCCACTGTATTGTTGGGTCTCTTGTTACAGCAGCTTAGCCTGTACAGACACTGTTTGCATTTCATCACTAAATAATTTAGCAGTCTCACTTTTAAGTTTCCCATGAGTGCAGAAATCATGATTTATGTTGCCAGTTTATTTCCATTTTTAGCCACTTGAAATCTCCCAATAACTTTTATTTCCTAACATTAACCATTTGTAACATTATCAACTACTGCATTTGACTCCGGCAGTAGAAAATACACATTGCTAGAAAACACACACTGACTGACCTGTATTTTTTTGGGGCTTCAAGTTGGATCTTGAATGTTTGCCTCTAATTTGAAAGTGAATATGCAGAAACGAACAGTAAATCCAAATGGCAATCTTGTTTGCCTAAGTGTGGGTTTTGTGCTGTTTGGATAGGATGGGGGACCTGTGTGAACACATCGATCACACACGAGGAAGTGATGACAGAACAGATGCTGAACTGGGTATTTGTTGATTCTGCCTTCCAAAGGCAATGCCCATAGCAGATTGTGGTCCATGCTGAGGCCCAAGTGGAACTTGAGTGCATCCCCAGCGTGGTACAGAATGAGGGCAACTGGATTCAGTCCTGCTTTTACTGATGACCAGCTATGTGACTTCAAAAGCACATCCCTCCTCTTTGGGCCTCCATTTTCCCGTTTCCAAAATGAGAGTGCCGTGTTGGTGGTATAGTGGTGAGCATAGCTGCCTTCCAAAATGAGGGTTTAGGACTAGATCAGGATTTCTTCAGTGGGCTCTGGGGGACCCTGGGTGTTTGGGAACTCAAGCTTGGAAGACAAAGACCCAGGAGAATATTTTTAATTTTGTAACTTCATTTCAATGATCCTCAGAGAAAATTAATAGAAACTCATCCTGGACTATCTGGATGGTGACTTTATAGAGGACTATGTTGTAAGACTTGGGGGTTTGTGATTACAGTCTCGTTAGCATGAAGCTGGAGTCCAGAACTGAAATGCCCACCAGGGCCAGGCAGGCTCCACATGAGAGAACGAGGCCCTCCTAAAAGGGGGCAGCGGCCACGTGGCCCTGGCGTCTGGAGTCTCACAGGAATGAAGGCCCAGTGTTGCCATATCACATGGTAGCCCATGAGGTGCCAAAAATCTCCCTGTTTTTAAATGTTGCCAACTGATTTACGATTTTATAAAACACAGTGGGGCTGAAAACCACATGTGTCCCAGGGTACCACTTCTGACCTAAGTCGACATTGAATGTTTACTGTGTTGGTGAGTGTGTGTGGCTACCTCACTGGGTGTCTTCCATCTGCCCCTCAGGTGCCTTCTCCCCTCTTCTGCACCTACTCTGAGCCCAGGGAAGCTGGCTGGCGTGAACTATATGAATGGGCTCCCTGGCCCTTAAAGGCCTCAGACTTTTGGCTGGGTTTCGCTAGCAGGAGATGAGAGGAGAGAAAAACGGCTGAGGGACTTGTTCCCTCCCTGCCTGACCAGCTTCCCCAGGACCTGGTGCCTCTCCCTACATGCCCCACTCCTCCTGGGGATGCCTCTCTCCCCTCTCACTACTCCCTGCCCTGCCCCAGTCCCTGGGGGTGGGGAGGAATCTCCACACCTCTCTAAATAGTCCCTTCATTAAACTCTCCTCAATTTTCCCCCTTTGAGGGGGCCATCTGCTTCCTCCTGGCCCTCTAGCTGGCACACATACCTTTGGGTTGTCAAGACTCCAAGGCAAATGACAATCGTCCTACCTCTGCCATTGTGCTCATATTATTTTGCCATTTATATATTCTTCCCCACTGTGGTACTCACCAATCACAAGTGAAATGCATTTCCTTAGAATAACACTTTAATTTTTCACATCTTTAATACATTGAAGTTTTCATAGAGTAGGAACTAACTACTCCCTTATCTACTACTGGTTACAGAGAAAGGATATAGAGAGACAATATGTAAATTATATGTTGACTATTAGTCTGGGAAAAGTTAGGAAGCCGGAGACACTAAGTATTGGTAGAAATGTGAGGACATCATAACCCTCATGCCTGCTGGTTGGGCAGCCATTTGGAAGGCAATTTGAGTCAAATTAAATTAGTGCATAGCCGCCGTGAG
>NW_006786304.1:4299121-4299510 GCF_000442215.2 Lipotes vexillifer
CTTTCCCTATGAATATGTCCCGTAACCTTTTCCACGCTGGTTTATAAAGAGCATGTATGACGATGTCCAGTGTAGTGCTATTAGTGGGGACAGGGCAGGGACAGGTTGGGGGTTGGGGAGAGCCTGGTTGTCTATTATTGGGAAAGTGGAACATGGTGAGTGCACACCATCAACTCCATGCAGCAGTTAGAAGCCAGAGTAGAGGCGCACAGAGCCACATGGATGAGTCTTGAGGCTATAAGGCATAGCGCTGAATGAGAACATAATGCAAAAAATACAATCGAGACTATGATAAAACATGCATCGAGTAGCAACACCTGCATGTACAAACCCACATGTATAGGGCTCCCAGATTTATGACAAAGTGAAATTGCAGTTCAGTAGGGAAA
>NW_006786304.1:4299520-4306542 GCF_000442215.2 Lipotes vexillifer
TTCAATAAATGGAGCTGAGTCAACTGGACATCCATGTGGGGGAAAAAGAGAACCTTGACCCACACTGTACACAATAATAAATATACTAAATACCATTTGGCTTATAAATCTAGATGTGAAAGGAATACAATAAGGCTTTCAGAAGAAAACATCAAAGAATATCTCCATGACCTTGGAGTAGGCAAAGATTTCTTACACAAGACACAGAATTTTAGCCATACAGGAAATAATGATTAAATAAGTATCAAATTAGACTACCTTTAAATTAAGAAATACTGTTCATCAAAAGGCCACGTTAAGAGAATGAAAAGGCAAGCCACACAGTGGGAGAAAATATTCACAGCACATATATCAGACAATGGACTTGTACCCAGAATATATAAGAACACCTGCAAAACAATTAGAAAAAGAGAGGAAAATGGGCAAAAGACTTGAATGGGCACTTCACAGGAGGATATCCAAATAGTCAGTAAATATATGAAGAGGAGCTCCACTTCATTAGTTGTTTTTAGTCATCAGGAAAATGCAAATTAAAACCACAGTAGAATGCATACCCATTAGAATGGCTAAAATTACAAGACTGACCACACCAAGGGTTGGCTGTACAGCAACTGAATCATTCATACACTGCTGGTGGGAATGTAAAATGATACAAACTGGAAGTTTCTACTAAAGTTAGATATACACATACCTTATGACCCAACAATTTCACTCCTGGGTGGGTATAAGCCTCAAAAATGAGTGCTTATGTCTCTCAAAACACGTATATTTAGAGCAGCAATAATCTGTAATAGTTTGTGATACTACAAATCACTAGTTTGCAATAGTCTAGCTTGTGACATCCCCAAATTAGAAGCAAACCAAATGCTCATCAACAGGTGAATGGATAAACCATGGCATTTTCACACTGTGGAATACTATACAGCAATGAAAAGGAACAACCTACACATACAGGTAGACATGGGTCAATCTCATGAGAAGCATGTTGAGTGAATGAACTCAAACACAGAAGGGTACCCACTGCATGATTCCATTTATCTAAAGTTCAAATGCTAGCAAAATGAATGTACACTGGCTAGGACAGTGTTTACTCTTGGGATGATACAAAGGCAGCCTGAGAGGGACTTCTCTGGGGCTGTCAGATTCTGTTTCCTGATCTGGTTACAAGGGGGTGCTCACTGTGGAGATGCTGGACCCACAATATATCTGCCTTTCTGTGTCATGTAATACCTTTTAGAGTTAAAAAAACACGGATACATGCACACTAATTAGCAACGCACGTGTTGCGAAGAAAAAGATTTGCGTTAAAACAATCAGAATGATTGCCTATAGGAGAGAAGGCATTGGTGTGAGACGTGGGACTAAAAGAGAATAAAGGAGTAGATCAAGAGGAAAGGGGCTTCCAACATTCTGAAGCAACTATAGGCCAATTAAAAAAAAAAAAAAAAGAGGAAAGGGGCCTCCACACAAACTGTGGAGCATGGGACTTCCCTGGTGGTCCAGCGGTTAAGACTCCGTGCTCCCACTGCAGGGGGCTGGGTTCAATTCCTGGCCAGGAACTAGATCCCGCATGATGCAACTAAAAAGATCCTGCATGCTACAACTAAGACGCAGTGCAGCCAAATACATAAATAAATATTTAAAAGAAAAAATAACTGTGGAGCATGATTATGGGAACTCTCTGTGACGGATGGGACCAGACAATTTTTAAAAATATCTTCATGCAGGGACTTCCTGGCGGTCCAGTGGTTAAGACTCCACGATTCCACTGCAGGGGGCATGGGTTCGATCCCTAGTGCGGGAACTAAGATCCCGCATGCTGCACGGTGTGGCCAAAAAAAAAAAAAAAAAACCTTCATGCAAAAACATATTACGGAGGACTCTGCTCAAGGGTTTGGCCTTAGTGTGAATAGAGGAAAACCATGAGAGAAGTGGGCAAAGGGATGCAAAAGAAAATGCACCCTAGCTGTCTACGTCATGTTCGTATCTTGACCAGCAGGATAGCAGCATCATCAAGTCACTGTTAAGCTGAAGTTACTGGTTTTGTGCTTTGGGTCTGGAATCCAATACAATGTGTTTTAGTTGTAGGGAACCATAGGCATAAGAGATATAAACAGAGTTGCGTGTTTTTGTGCATTTAAGAAAACCATATTTCAATGATAACACGTGTGGAATCTAAAATACGACACAAATGAATTTATCTATGAAACAGAAAGAGACTCACAGATATAGAGAACAGACTTGTGGTTGCCAAGGGGGGGGGGGTACCCAGAATATATAAGAACACCTGCAAAACAATTAGAAAAAGAGAGGAAAATGGGCAAAAGACTTGAATGGGCACTTCACAGGAGGATATCCAAATAGTCAGTAAATATATGAAGAGGAGCTCCACTTCATTAGTTGTTTTTAGTCATCAGGAAAATGCAAATTAAAACCACAGTAGAATGCATACCCATTAGAATGGCTAAAATTACAAGACTGACCACACCAAGGGTTGGCTGTACAGCAACTGAATCATTCATACACTGCTGGTGGGAATGTAAAATGATACAAACTGGAAGTTTCTACTAAAGTTAGATATACACATACCTTATGACCCAACAATTTCACTCCTGGGTGGGTATAAGCCTCAAAAATGAGTGCTTATGTCTCTCAAAACACGTATATTTAGAGCAGCAATAATCTGTAATAGTTTGTGATACTACAAATCACTAGTTTGCAATAGTCTAGCTTGTGACATCCCCAAATTAGAAGCAAACCAAATGCTCATCAACAGGTGAATGGATAAACCATGGCATTTTCACACTGTGGAATACTATACAGCAATGAAAAGGAACAACCTACACATACAGGTAGACATGGGTCAATCTCATGAGAAGCATGTTGAGTGAATGAACTCAAACACAGAAGGGTACCCACTGCATGATTCCATTTATCTAAAGTTCAAATGCTAGCAAAATGAATGTACACTGGCTAGGACAGTGTTTACTCTTGGGATGATACAAAGGCAGCCTGAGAGGGACTTCTCTGGGGCTGTCAGATTCTGTTTCCTGATCTGGTTACAAGGGGGTGCTCACTGTGGAGATGCTGGACCCACAATATATCTGCCTTTCTGTGTCATGTAATACCTTTTAGAGTTAAAAAAACACGGATACATGCACACTAATTAGCAACGCACGTGTTGCGAAGAAAAAGATTTGCGTTAAAACAATCAGAATGATTGCCTATAGGAGAGAAGGCATTGGTGTGAGACGTGGGACTAAAAGAGAATAAAGGAGTAGATCAAGAGGAAAGGGGCTTCCAACATTCTGAAGCAACTATAGGCCAATTAAAAAAAAAAAAAAAAGAGGAAAGGGGCCTCCACACAAACTGTGGAGCATGGGACTTCCCTGGTGGTCCAGCGGTTAAGACTCCGTGCTCCCACTGCAGGGGGCTGGGTTCAATTCCTGGCCAGGAACTAGATCCCGCATGATGCAACTAAAAAGATCCTGCATGCTACAACTAAGACGCAGTGCAGCCAAATACATAAATAAATATTTAAAAGAAAAAATAACTGTGGAGCATGATTATGGGAACTCTCTGTGACGGATGGGACCAGACAATTTTTAAAAATATCTTCATGCAGGGACTTCCTGGCGGTCCAGTGGTTAAGACTCCACGATTCCACTGCAGGGGGCATGGGTTCGATCCCTAGTGCGGGAACTAAGATCCCGCATGCTGCACGGTGTGGCCAAAAAAAAAAAAAAAAAACCTTCATGCAAAAACATATTACGGAGGACTCTGCTCAAGGGTTTGGCCTTAGTGTGAATAGAGGAAAACCATGAGAGAAGTGGGCAAAGGGATGCAAAAGAAAATGCACCCTAGCTGTCTACGTCATGTTCGTATCTTGACCAGCAGGATAGCAGCATCATCAAGTCACTGTTAAGCTGAAGTTACTGGTTTTGTGCTTTGGGTCTGGAATCCAATACAATGTGTTTTAGTTGTAGGGAACCATAGGCATAAGAGATATAAACAGAGTTGCGTGTTTTTGTGCATTTAAGAAAACCATATTTCAATGATAACACGTGTGGAATCTAAAATACGACACAAATGAATTTATCTATGAAACAGAAAGAGACTCACAGATATAGAGAACAGACTTGTGGTTGCCAAGGGGGGGGGGGGGAGGGAAGGATTGGGAGTTTGGGAGTAGCAGATGCAAACTATTTTATCTAGAATGGATAAACAGCAAGGTCCTACTGCATAGCACAGGGAACTACGATATATTCAATATCCCGTAGCAAACCATAACGGAACAGAAAACCATAGTTCTAATAATTAAGTAGACACAGGGAGTATATGAGAATTTTTTTTTTTTCTTAGCTGGGTCCCTACATTTCTCTGGATTCTATTCTGTCTGAGGTGTCCAAGGCTGGTGCTCTCTGAATCAGAGGTTCTAACAGTTCAGGAGTCCTTGATCCTCACGTTACCACATCCCACCTCTGCTTAAAATCTCACCGTAGCTCCAGGTGCCCTCACACTCTTTGGAATGGCCTACAAGGCCCCTCAAGATCTGGCAGCCACTGGTTCCTTGCCTGCCATCATTTACTCACCACTTCGCTCCAGCCACTCTTAACTTCTAGAGGTCTTGCCTATTCTGTTCCCTCTCTCTGGAATATTCTTCCACTCTCTTCCCCAGGGTTCACTCTTGTTTGTCCATTAGGGCTCAGCTCAGCCATCTCTTCCTCCAGAAAGCACTCTGATTCTCTAGACAGGATCAGGCCCCTCATCTGGTCTCCTACAGCCCTGAACTTCCACATCTGGCCTCTGCCTGTGCCTCCCCCATCTTGGCCCTGATCCCTGTGGGTCATCATTTTGGGCTGGATCTAAATTTCCCACTGGACTGGGAGCCCTGGAGGAGCAGGACCAGGGCTGCCTCAGTCACTACTATGTCTCTCATATTGTCCAGGACAGGCCAGGCGCAGAGCAGTCACTGATCAAATATTTTGTGGATGAAATAATAAATTCTAGAATTCTAAGTAGATACGTTCCCAAGTTTTTTAATCTATGAGTCTAAAAATACAATTTTGGGACTTCCCTGATGGTCCAGTGGTTAAGACTCCACACTTCCAACGCTGGGGGGTGGGGGGCGCAGGTTTGATTGTTTGTTGGGGAACTAAGATTGTTGGTTGGGGAACTAACATGCCATGCATCACGGCCAAGAAAGGAATAAAAAATAAAATTTTTTTAAAAATACAATTTTGGGCTTCCCTGGTGGCACAGTGGTTAAGAATCTGCCTGCCAATGCAGGGGACACGGGTTTGAGCCCTGGTCCGGGAAGATCCCATATGCCGCAGAGCAACTAAGCCTGTGTGCCACAACTACTGAGCCTGAGCTCTAGAGCCCACACGCCACAACTACTGAGCCCACGTGCTGCAACTACTGAAGCCCACGTGCCTAGAGCATGTGCTCCGCAACAAGAGAAGACACCACAATGAGAAGCTCGCACACCGCAACGAAGAATAGCCCCTGCTCGCCTCAACTAGAGAAAGCCCGTGCGCAGCAACGAAGACCCAGTGCAGCCAAAAATAAATAAATAAATAAATTTACAGAAAAAAAATTTAAAGTTTCCACGAGTATATGTTTATATTCTTCTAGGTGTCTAAACCAGAGGAAGCTAGCAATCCATGGGCTGAATCTGGTTCAGAATTTATGCACTTAAAGTTGTTTTTTTGGTTTTCTTGATTGGGAGATTGCAGATAAACATCAGAGCTAGCAGCTCTGGGCCTGCATTTCCCCATGGTTAGAGCAGGTGACTAGGGTGACCACAGTCCCCAGGCCACTCACTCGTGTATGTCACCTGCTTTCCCAGAGGCCCTTGAGTTTAACAACCTGCTTGACAGAAGTTTCCAAGAATCTTAATATTGAAGAGCCCACGATTGTCAAATGCTGAGTTACTAAAATTCTGAGATTCTAAGGGAACTCATTCTGACTTTTGGATTTTAAGATTTCATGACTCTTGACAATATATATCTTATGTGTATAACACTCCATGTTTCTGAGATATTAACATTCCAAGGGTCATCGTGCTAAGGGTCTAATGTTTTAAAGGCTTATGATTATGGAGTTACATGTCTCTGAAGGGTCTTTGTTCATAAAACTTCAATACTGATGATTAAACACTTCTGAGGTTCTAAAGCCCCGTGAATACAAAGTCTTAAAGTTCAAGGGCCTACAGTTCCAAAGGTCTAAGATCATAAGACTCTATAACTATACAGTTCTCCGGGCTTTGCTTATATTGTCCTAAAACATCCAAGTATGGTGACCAACCATTCCAGTTGTCCCAAGACTGAGGGTTTCAGGGCGAAAAACATGAATGTGTGGTTATTCTTTCTTAAAGTGCTCAGGATAAACGTTTCTAATCTGAAATCCTATAGGTTTAGGATTATAAAGCCCTAAGGATCTATGTGCATTAGAGTTTAAGTTTCTGATGTTCTAAGACCCTAGGAGCCAACGATTAAAATGTCTTAAGATCTGTGATTATAAAGTTCTGTTTACATGAGTCTCCACTTCTAAAGGTCTTGGGTTCAAAGAATCTCTGGGTATGACATTCCAAGGTCCTAAGATGCGAGGTTTCAGCATTTCGGGATTCTAAGGAAGCATGCTTAGAAAGTCCCCCGTTTCTGGGATTGTATCAATACATTTCTAAGGTTCTATGGCTGCACTGCTCCATACAGCAGCCACAAGCCACATGTGCCTATTGAAATCTAAATTAATTAAAACTAAATCAAATTAAAAATTCAGTCCCTCAAATAGCACTGGCCACATTTCAAGTGCTCACAGCCACAAGTATCAGTGGTTAGTATATTGGACATCACAGATACAGAACATTTTCCCATCATCATGGAAAGTTCTATTGGACAGTGCTGGTCTAAAGATTCAAGGTCCAGGCTTCCCTGGTGGTGCAGTGGTTGAGAGTCCGCCTGCCGATGCAGGGGACACGGGTTCGTGCCCCGGACCGGGAAGATCCCACATGCCGCGGA
>NW_006786304.1:4306633-4315806 GCF_000442215.2 Lipotes vexillifer
AAAAAAAAAAAAAAAAAAGATTCAAGGTCCAAATGTCTGTAACTCTCTTCCCATCCTCCAGGCCATCAAGGTACAAAGACACCACCCCAGCAGCTTCCTCCCTTCCTTCCCTCCCACCCTCGCACCCCAGCCCTCCTCCAGGTACCTGCCAAGGCCTTGATCCGGGAGCATTCAAAGAGTGAGGCGGCTGCAGTGGAGGCGGCTGGTTGCTCCCGCTCCCAGCCCCGATCTGGACTCTCCCAGCGGGCTGCAGGGTTGTTATTGTTAGGGGCTGGCGGCCCCTCCATGTTATCCACTTCCCCTGGTACCTGCGCCATCAGGGAAGGTGAGGCCTGGGGATGAGGAGAGGAAGGTTAGGGCTAGAAACAGGGCCTGAGTTCAGAGGTTCTACTTCTAACAGCAACTGGCTGTGAGTCCTGTTCCCTCTCACCTTCAGTTTCTCTGTCTTTAGAAGGGACATGATAATAATGACAATAATGTTCACCTTGACCACATCATAGGGCTGTGGTCAAGCACCAAGTTTAGTGCAGGGTAGCGGCTCGGCAAATTGTCACTGTTGGGACTTCCCTGGCTGTCCAGTGGTTAAGACTCAGCACTTCCACTGCAGGGGTCACAGGTTTGATCCCTGGTCGAGCACCTAAGATCCCACATGACACAGAGATCCCGCATGCCGTGCGGCAAAAAAAAAAAAAAATGTCACTTATTATTGTTAGAAAGATAACATTGTTATCAATAGAACTCTATAAGGCAGTAATAACAATAATTCACATTTATTGAGCAGTTGCACTGTGCTCAGTACATTATATGCATTATCTTATTTAATTCCCACAAATTTAATTCTGTAAAGAAAGGTACCATTAAGCCTATTTTACAGAGGAGGAAGCTGAGGCACAGAGGGGGTAATTCACTTGCCCAAGGTCACACAGCTAGTGAGTAACCAGGATTCAAATGTAGTCACTGTGATCAAATAACTGCATTAATGCCCTCAGTTTTTCATCCTTATAGCCACACCCTTTGCCATATAACTCTTCAGTGTCCTCCCACTCTGGGGATAGGAGGAATGGAAGAGGGGGGTGGGGGGACATGCCCTACCCCTTGACTCTGGGTTTGGCCACATGACTTGCTTTGACCAACAGTATTAGGTAGAAGTGCTGATGAGTACTGAGCCCAGGACTCAGGAGACATTGCATGTTTTTGCTTGTGTTTGACTGTGGCCATGAGACTACTAGGCTAGTCCAGGTCCAAGGCCCTCATCACAGCCAAGGTTAGCTAGAGCAACCAACAGTCAACATCCCCCTACCCATCCCAACTTGTGAATAAGCTCATATAAGCCCAGCCTAAGTCGCTGACCTCAGACTGACTCGAGGCTAAATAAATGCTTAATGTTTTAAGACACTGAGCTTGGGGGTGGTTTCTTATGCAGCATTATTGTGGCAACAGCTAACTGACATACAGTCTGACTCCAGAGCTATGTTCTAGAACACTGCCAGATTATAAATATGAAATTTAAGGGTGTGGGAGACATTAGATACATCTCCTCCACCCTCTGGAACCCCAGGCCTGATTCTAAGACTAAGAAAGGAGGGAGTTGGGAGAAGATCAGTGTCCGCATTCTCAAAATATTCCGACAGTTGACAACTCACCAGATTTTAGGAAGGCAGGGTCTAGGTCTTGGTCAGTGTAGTGGAGACTGTCCCTTTCAACAGACACTCAAAAATCCGTTATTATTTTTCCCTTCTTCCACGGAAAGCTGTAAGTGGGCACCTGTTTGACCTTGGCTGAGTCACTTACCCTCTCTGGGGCTCAGTTTGTTCATCTGTAAAGTGGTAATGATAATGGTACCCATTTCCTAGGGGTGTTTGAAGATGACAGGATTAATAATGCAGGGAACATGGTATCTAGTACACAGCAAGCCCTCAATACGTGGGCCTTGCTATTATTATTCATCCTCCAGTCACATATCTTAGCAAATAAAAGTGCCTGTGCTGGAGTCTGACAGAAATGAGTTCAAGTCCTGCTTTATTCTTGCTGTATCTTTAAACCTGACTACCTTTAACTTGGCTTCTCTGTGCCTCAGTTTCCCTCCCTGTGAAACGGTGAGCACAACTGTTTCCTCAATGGAGGATACTTGGAGATGGAGAGGCACTTAGCACTTCGTGATGTCTCAGGCAGTCTGGCGGTGGAACAGCCCTGGCCATTACGTGATTCAACGGGAGAAGGAAGGGAGAAGGCGGTGGTGGAGGTGGACGGGGGTGTCCTGCAGACTCCAGGAAAGGTTGGCTGGGCGAGGCTGGGGATGGGACCTGAGATAGGATGCTTTAACCCTTCCAAGGCCGCACCTCTCTCTCCCTGCAGTCTAGTCACCGTTCCCAAGGAGAGGGGCCTGGGAAAGACAAGTCTTGGATGAAAGACCCACGCATGGCGCGGAGGCTGGACTGGGTTGAGGGATGGTAGCTGATTCTGCCCTCGACCTTCCGCCTCCCCCAGCCGGAGAGAGTCTCGGGGCTCAGGCCATGCCCAAGGCGCGCGGGGGAGGGATGCTAGGGCAGGTGGGAAGATGCTGGAGGGAGGGGCTATCCATCCCCAAGCCGCTCACCTGGGCCCGCGGCCGCCGGTGCCGCTGTCCCCGCTGCTGACCGTGCCCGACCGCCCTCCCTGTCGGCGTCCACTGCCCGGCCTGGCCGTCTCTGCTCGGCCCCACCGGCCCAGCCGCTCGGTCAGATCCGCATGCGCCGCGGCCGCCGGCGCGCCTCCTCCCGCTCGCGCGGCCGCCGCGCTCGGCGCGCCCCCGGGACCCCCTCCCGCCCGCGGTGCCCCGCCAACCCCGGCCGCCTGCAGCGCCGGCCCACGCGCGGTCACACACCCGGCCACGGCGTGTGATACACAGCTGCAGGGGCCTGAGATAGCGTCACACACAGTCCACACTCTCACGGGGTCACACAGTCCCACACTGCCACACACACACGGGGTCACCTACAGCGTCACAGACATTATCCACATCCACACTCACACTGCCACCCCCTCACATGGGGTCACACAGTGTCAAATATTCAAACCGTCTCACGCAGTCATAAGCTCACACTAGGTCCCGCCCTGGAACAGGGCCCGACAGCGTCACACCCTGTAAAACACTCAAATACTGTCACCACCATTCACGTGGTCTCATACACAAGTACACATATGCCACACATTGCTGCTACACCTCCATGAGGTCACAAAGAGTGTCATATACTCACACATTACACACGGCTTCACTATCACACAGCGTCACATACTTTTACACACTCGAACTTGTTACACCCCTTACACACTCACACGGGGGTCATACACCCTGCACTGTCACCCACTTACACATCACACAGTCACAGGTCACAAATAGCACCACAACAACAGTCAACACCCACAGCCACACTCAAATGATGGCACGTTGTCACACAACTTACATGACACACGCAGTGTCACACACTAACAGAGTCACACACTCCCACATAACACAACTCACACGTGTCCCACACTCACACCATATCCCCCAGCGGCATGGATGCATACAGCATCACAGACTGACACACTGTCACCCAGTGTCACTACAAGGTCTCAGAAGAACAGAGACCACACGTGGTGTCACCCACAGTCTCATACTGTAACACGGTGTTTTACGCAGAGGATGGCACATGGTACCACCCACAATCATGCTCTCCTTTGGCGTTATTGACAGTCACACAGGGCCACACGGGCACATAGACACGCAGTTACACAGTGTCACACCCACACACCCACACTGTCCTCCCTCACTTTTTCCCCTTGTAGCCTAGAGGAGGCTTTGGGGCGTAGTGTGAGTCCCAGATCAGCCTAGTGGCCCTGAGAGAGGGGGTCTGAGCGAGGAGAGAGATGTGGGTGTGGCCCGCGCTTGCCCCGCCCCGCTCTGGGAGTTTAGAGCTCGGAGGCGGGGCACTGGGTTCACCGTCGTAGACCGCCAGATACGGCCACGCCTCCCAGCCTAAGTGGCGGGCTGGAAGGCGGTGCTGGGCCGCAGGCGGAGGTGAGCCGACTCCCGCCCCACCCACCCCGTTCTTAACCAGAGGAGTGGCCTTATGGCCCCGCCCCTCGGCCGGAGTCGAGGGCAGGAGGCTGGCTGAGGCGTGGCCCTCTGAGCGGCCCCGCCCCGTCTCTCCCGCTAGGGAAGGACGGAGAGGACGGCCTAGCAGCCAGTCGGTTCCCGCGTGTCCTGCGACTCCGCGACTCGCAAACCCACGACCCCGCAGCATGGCCGTCAAGAAGATTGCCATCTTCGGCGCCACCGGAAGGACCGGGCTCACCACCCTGGCGCAGGCGGTGCAAGCAGGCATGAGCTGGGGCGGGCAGGGCGTGTCACGGGGTGCACAGACAGAACTTTAGGAAGTGGCATCATGGGGTCGGGCTCGTTGGGGCCCTCAGTGCCTTGGTGTGTGAGGACCTAGGGGGGCAAAACAGGTGGCCACGGGGGCAGAAACGGGGGACGCTGTGAGGTCCAATTTTACGTGAGCCCAAGGTACAGGTATTGGCCCTAGGAGGCTGGGGGACTGTAGTGACAGGTTTAAATCCAATGCTCTGATGAAATGTAGTTGTTATTGTGGTGCTGGTGGTTGCACACCCAGCAAGGGCTTAACTAAGCCAGGCATTGGGCTGGCCTCCCAGCACTGTCCTCTCTTAGCACGTGTTAAATCCGCACAGCACTCATGTCGGGTGGGAACTAGTATCACCCCATTTGACAGGTGAGAAAACTGAGGCCCACTGAGTGATCTGCCCAATGTCACATAGCTGGAAAGTGACAGTGCTGGAATTTGTACCCAGTGCTTGCTCTTTGTTTGTTTGTTTGTTTTTTATTGAGACCACCAATGGGTCTTTTTCTCCCCCCCAACATTTTATTTATTTATTTATTTTTGGCTGCGTTGGGTCTTCGTTGCTGCGCGTGGGCTTTCTCTAGTTTCAGAGAGCGGGGCTACTCTTCGTCATGATGCGTGGGCTTCTCATTGCGGTGGCTTCTCTTCTTGTGGAGCACGGGCTCTACGTGTGCGGGCTTCAATAGTTGCAGCACATGGGCTCAATAGTTGTGGCTCGTGGCTCAGTAGTTGTGGCGCACGGGCTTAGTTGCTCCGCCGCATGTGGGATCCTCCCGGACCAGGGCTCGAACCCGTGTCCCCTGCACTGGCAGGCAGATTCTTAACCACTGCGCCACCAGAGAAGTCCCACCAGTGCTTGCTCTTAACTGCCAAAAGTCCACCGGCTCTTGGCTTGGGCACCAAGGCTTAAAGTTGAAAAGGCTGAGGGGTGGGTTGCTGTGGGCACCTAATGGAAAGAAGATCATGGAGACAAGGGTGAAGACTTGGGCACACGGGTCCCGGGAAAGTCAATGAGCACTGAAAATTTGCAGTTGCCCCAGGAAAGGGGGCAGGAAAGGGGATCAGTATCATGCAGCAGTACCCTGCCCCCACCGTCCAGACTTCACCAACCCCCATCGGAGCCTGACACTTCCAGATATAGCGCCCCACCTTTGCTGGCCTTGGTGACTCTGAAGATGTTGACTATCTGGTTGCCCCAAAAGGGTGGAGGCCGCTAGGATCCCACTCTCAGCTGTCTCCTAGCCCAGCTCTCCCTTCAAGGGACTCTGCCTGAAAGTTCCCCATTCAGCCCACTGCTCTCCCCCTCCCTGGGAAGACCTAGTGAGGATCTTGGCTTGTAGGGACAGGAGAAACGAATTTGCCGGTAAACATTTCCTGGGGAGGATGTAAGAGGGAGAAGTTGAGAGTTGCTGAGTCACCCTGAGGAGCTGGATTACCATGTTACTACCTTTCTCTCAATCCTGGATTCTATGAAATTCTGCTCATCCATCCTGCTGGGCACAGCTGGGACTGCACCTGGGGGTGTGGAGCGTTGAGGCCTAGGGGAGTCCGCAGCTTCTCACTGTGGTTCTGACAGCTCTCTTCAGAGCCACAGTGAACCTGAGCCTCGCTGTCCCCATCAGAAAAAGGAAGGGCTTAAATGAGCTCGGCTTTTATTTATCTCAGTGATTCTGTAGGGCTGAGTCCTGACAGGCATAGACTCTGGTGCCTGTGTGTCTGCATTCCAAACCCCAGCTCTGCCACTTAACAACTGTGTGGTCAAGTGCCTTGTCGTCTGTGTACCTGGATATCTTTAAAGTGAGGATGAAACTATTAGAACTCGACCTGGGGTTCTTGTGATGATTAAATGAGATATTACAATATATGGAAGATGCTTAGAACCGTGTCCAGCATATAGTTGGTGCTCAATAGGCACTCCTTGGCTGAGAGAACTCAGATTATAGCTGTGTGATCCTGGCCCAATTACCTAAAATTGCCTTAGTTTCCCCATGCTCAAAATGGGCATATAATACAACCTACTTTGTGGGGTTGTTGCAGTCTGGGGCTTTTCAAACTGTGGGTCATAATGAGTTCTGAAATATATTTAATTGATCACAACAGTGTCAGAATGTATCACATGTTAAATATTGGTTTTATGAAACTTTCGTTTCAATTATATATGTATGGGTTTGTGTATACTGGGTTTGGAAGTGAAATCTATTTTGTATGGAGGGTTGAGATCAAAAAAGCTTAAAAGGGGCACGATCTCTACAACTGACTCTCACATCGTTAGGAAAAAACTTTATACACATATATAATTACACATGTTATGTGTATATTTTATATATACACAGAGAGAAAGATAAAGCAAATATGTGAATCTAGGTCTTGCAACCTTCCTATAGGTCTGAATTTATTTCAAAATTAAAAAATAACAGAAAAAGGTAAATAAAGTAAGGGATTTTTTAAACAAAAAAATGAAAGAAAAGAAAGAAAAAAAAGTGTTTAGAAATAACCTACAAATGCTCTTGTTCTTTGTAAAGGGCAAAATTTGTGAATTCTAACACTATAGTTTGGTATGGTAGCCACTAGCCACATGCTATTAAAATTTAAATGTGGGTTGTGTTAAAAATTTTTGGAAAAAAACATCATTCATCTGCAGAAAGAACTTAGCACAGCACTTGGCACATAAGAGGCTCTCTCTCTCTCTCTTTTTTTTTTGGCTGTGCCACACAGCCTGTGAGATCTTAGTTCCCCGACCAGGGATTGAAGATTGAACCTGGGCCCTCAGCAGTGAGACTGTGGAATCCTAACCACTGGACTGCCAGGGAATTCCCTAGGAGGCCCTCAATAAATGTCACTAATCACCAATAATGTACCATTAACAGGCACTCTTGTGCTGGGCCTGTATCAGAGCTCTCACCATCCGTGAGAACGTTTCTCCTCCAAAATATCCACGATTTACTAGGGTCCGTTTTAACTAATACAGTGGTAATTAACCAGTGCCTGTGGTGGCATCATGAAAGCTCTCATTGCTCCCCAATGTGTGTGAGGGCAGCACAGGTGTCATTCCCTTATGAAAGGTGGTCACACAGGATGGGGATGCTAGGGATTGTGATTTTCACTTTAGAGAGGAGACTGAGGGCCAGTGAGGGAAGGTGTTTCCTGAGGTTCCTCAGCCAGTAAGTGGAGCTGGGACTTCCCCTGCGGTCCAGTGGTTAAGACTCTGCACTTCCACTGCAGGGGGCACAGGTTCGATCCCTGGTCAGGGAACTAAGATCCCACATGCCCGGCTGGGCCAAAAAAAAAAAAAGAGGTGGAGCCAGAGTTCGAACCCAGGTCCGTGAGACAGTATATCGTGTGCTTTTGTGTTGATATAAAAGTCAGGGAGATGGTGGCGAATATGACACAGTCCCTGGACCCACAGGGCCCTTGCTTGATTCCAGGTCAGCATAAGTAGGGCCATGATAGAGGAAGCACAATTGGCTGGGGGTTCTGGGGAAAGAGGGTAAGGGTGCTTCAGGCAGAGGGGCACGTGCAAAAGCCAGGAGGCAGGAAACAGCATGATGCATTTGAGGAACTGAAAGAAGTTCAGTGTGTGAAAAGGGCCATGGCTCCAGCACAGGTGAGAGAGGAGAGGCCATATCCTGGGGGGGCCTTGAAGTCTGTCCTAAGGAACATGACTATCTCAGGGCACTGGGGGGGTCAGGGGAGGGATCTGAGCCAAGGGCACTTTGATATAACAGTGGAAAGCTCTACCTGGCTACCATGTGAAATATGGGTTGGAGGGGTTGAGAGAGGCCAGGAGCCCAGGGGATACTACACCAGGACGGGAAAAAAAATTGTGAGATGGTGAAAAGGTATAGTAACAACCAACACCCATATAATGCTGTTTCCTGTGCCAGACACTCTTCTAATCTTTTCATTTGTTTTCGTTTTGCATTTTTTAAGTAGCAGCTTTTTAAAGATATCATTCACATACCATACAATTCACCCATTTAAAGTATACAGTTCAGTGGTTTTTAGCATATTCACAGACTCGTGTAAACCTCTCCACAATCAGTTTAAAACATTTTCATCACCACCAAAAGAAACGCTTAGAAGTCACTCCCCATTTTCCTGCTCAACCCCTTCCCCTGCCCTAGGCAACCACTCACCTGCTTTTTGTTTATATGGATTTGCCTGTTCTGAACCTTTCATATAAATGGAATCATACATTATGTGGCTCTTTATGACTGGCTTCCTTCACTTAGCAAAAAAATGGTTTTTTCAAAGTTCATCCATATCGTAGCATGTGTATCATTTCTTTTTATTGTTGAATACCATTACATTGTTTAGATATACCACATTTTATTTATCCATTCGGTTGATGGAAATTTGGGTTGTTTCCACTTTTTGGCTATGATGAGTAATGTCTCTGAACATTCACGTATGAGTTTTGTGTGCACAGATGTTTTCATTTCTCTTTGGCATATACTTAGGAGTGGAATTGCTGGGTCACATGGTAACAATATGTTTAACCTGAGGAACTGCCAGATTACCTTCCAAAGCAGGTGTATCATTCAACGTTCCCATCAGCAGTGTATGAGGGTTCCTGTTTCACCACATGCACATCAACATTTATTATGTCTTTTTGATTATGGCCATCCTAGTGGGTATGAAATGGGATCTTGCTGTGGGTTTGATTTGCATTTCCCTGATGGCTAATGATATTGAGTATCTTTTCATGTGTTTATTGGCCATTTGTATAACCTCTTTGGAGAAATGTCTATTCAGATCTTTTGCCCAGCTTTTTTTTTTTTTTTTTTTTTTGGG
>NW_006786304.1:4315910-4319232 GCF_000442215.2 Lipotes vexillifer
CCGGGTCTTATTGCAGCATGCAGGATCTTCGTTGAGGCATGCAGGATCTTTGTTTATTTATTTATTTTTTTGGTTGCGGCACGCGGGATCTTTTAGTTGCAGCATGCGGACTTCTTAGTTGCAACATGCGAACTCTTAGTTGCGGCTTGCGGGATCTAGTTCCCAGATCAGGGATTGAACCCGGGCCCCCTGCATTGGGAGTGTGGAGTCTTACCCACTGGACCACCAGGGAAGTCCTTGCCCAGCTTTTAATGTTCATCTTTTATTATCAAGTTGTAGGTGTTCTTTATATATTCTAAATACAAGTCTCTTATCAGCTATATGACTTGCAAAATTTTTCTCCCATTTTGTGGGTTGTCTTTTCACTTTCTTGATAGTGTCCTTGGAAAATTTTTAATTTTGATGATGTCCAGTGTATCTATTTTTTCTTCTGTTGCATGTGCTTTTGGTGTCATAGCTAGGAAACCATTGCCTAATCCAAAGACGCAAAGATTTATGCCTATGTTTTCTTCTAAGATTTTTTTTATTAATTTATTTTATTCTATTTATTTTGGGCTGTGTTGGGTCTATGTTGCTGTGCGCAACGTAGTTGCAGCGAGCAGGGGCTACTCTTCGTTGAGTGCACAGGCTTCTCATTGCAGTGGCTTCTCTTGTTGCAGAGCACGGGCTCTAGGCGCGCGGGCTTCAGTAGTTGTGGCTTGCGGGCTCTAGAGCACAGGCTCAGTAATTGTGGCACACGGGCTTAGTTGCTCCTCGGTATGTGGGATCTTCCCGGACCAGGGCTCAAACCCGTGTCCCCTGCAATGGCAGGCGGATTCTTAACCACTGCGCCACCAGGGAAGCCCTCTTCTAAGATTTTTATAGTTTTAGCACTTATATTTAGGTCTTTGCTAATTTTGAGTTAATTTTTGTATATGGTATGAGGTAATAGGGATCCAACTTCATTCTTTTACATGTGGATATCAAGTTGTCCCTGCATCATTTGTTGAAAAGACTGTACTTGCCCCATTGAATCATCTTGGCACCCTTGTCAAAAATCAACCAACTTGGGCTTCCCTGGTGGCGCAGTCGTTGAGAGTCCGCCTGCCGATGCAGGGGACATGGGTTCGTGCCCCGGTCCAGGAAGATCCCACATGCCGCGGAGCAGCTGGGCCCGTGAGCCATGGCTGCTGAGCCTGCACATCCGGAGCCTGTGCTCCGCGGCGGGAAAGGCCACAACAGTGAGAGGCCCGCGTACTGCAAAAAAAAAAAATCAACCAACTACCTTAAACTTTTAGAAATATTATTTAGGGAGTTCGCTGGTGGCCTAGTGGTTAGGACTCGGCGTTTTCACTGCTGTGGCCCTGGTTTCAATCCCTGGTCAGGGAACTAAGTTCCTGCAAGCAGCATGGTGAGGCCAAGAAAAAAAGAAATGTTATTTAAACCCACAATAACCCTATAAGGTAGAGACTATTATTAGTGTCATTTAAAAAATGAAGGCCCTAAGGCCCAGGCAGGTTAAGTGAGTTGCCCAGTGTCACAGCTAGTTAGTGGTAGGGCCAGACAGAATTCAAACCCAGGATTGCTTTGAGGATTAAATAAGCTAATAAATGTGAGGAATTTGACACCTGGCATATAGTGAGTGCTCTCTAAATATTATGTATCATTATTATCATTATCACTGCCCCAGAGTGAACAAATTTCTAATCATTTGTTTTTTACATATATGATGATAGCTATCAAGAGAAATGTAACAGGGACTTTCCCTGGCAGTCCAGTGGTTAGGACTCCGTGCTTTCATTGCCAAGGGCCCGGCTTCAATCCCTGTCCGGGGAACTAAGATCCCATGAACCCGTGTCCCCTGCATCGGCAGGTGGACTCTCAACCACTGCACCACCAGGGAAGCCCACCCCATCATTTTTTAAACACCACCTTACCAGCTGGAGGTACAAGATAAGATGTTCCAGGCTTATCTTGTCCACTCCCTGGCGTGGCCCAGCAAGCAGCCATTTCTTCAATGAGCTCTGGCTCATTTTTCATGAGAATGATATTTAGAGGCCGTCTTCATCAGCTCAGGCCACTATAACAAAATGCCATAGACCGGGTTGCTTAAACAACAGCCATTTCTCATCTCACAGTTCTAGAGAGCGGACAGTTCAAGATCAAGGTACTAACAGGTTTGGTTTCTGATGAGGGCCCTCTTCCTGGCTTGCAGATGGCCGCCTTCTTGCTGTGTTCTCACATGGTAGAGAGAGAGAGCGAGCGAGCCTTGGTCTTCCTCTTCTTATAAGGACACTAATTCCATTCTGGGGACCCTACCCTCATGACCTCATCTAATCTAATTACCTCCCAAAGGGTCCATCTCCAAATACTGTCACACTGGGGCTTCAGCATATGAATTCAGCATATGACACAAGCATTCAGTCCATAACAGAGACAACTACTAATTTTATTTTTTTTGCAATACACATAAACATTGATATATTTTGCCATTATTTAAAACAAAGGAAGAAATATGTTGGTTGTAATCTTTAAAAGGGAGGGTATGTGTCAGAAAGGGGACACAGAGTTACAGAGTTATCCAAAATTCTTTTGGGAGGTGACATGCCAAAGTGATGTTCAGACTGTTCAGTAAACACTAAGACACGACCCAGCCCTTCAGAAGTAAGACCTGGGGAACCAGACCCAATGATGGACAACCTTTGGGCAGCTCATGTCCTTCTCTGTACCTCAGCTTGCTGCAGGACCATGGATGGGGGGCATAGACCAGTGTGATGCCAGGCATTAACCCTTTAGTAGCCGGAGGGTGGAGAAATCGCAGGAGTGGGGAGTGAAGGGAAGAAGAGACCCTTGGAGGCATCAGAGCAGGTTATTTATGAACCGACATCAAGGTATCACCTTATTTTAACAACCAGCTGGATATCAACTGTGGGTATGCCAGCGAAAATATTTGAAGACCACTGTCTCAGAACAGAGGACCTGCGGGATGGATTTGGGGGTTCATGGCACCCTCCAGGACCCAGCCCCTGGAGGCTGGGAGTGCCAGCCCACAAGCTGACTGACCTGCCTCTCTGCCCCTCTTTGCAGGCTATGAGGTGACAGTGCTGGTGCGGGACACCTCCAGGCTGCCCTCAGAGGGGCCCCAACCGGCCCACGTGATAGTGGGTGACGTTCGGCAGGCGGCCGATGTGGACAAGACTGTGGCGGGGCAGGACGCCGTCATCGTGCTGCTGGGCACCGGCAATGACCTTAGTACTGGGCCCCCCCTCTGCCCACGGCCCACCCCTGCACCTCGGCCCCCAGCGCCACCCCCGCCCCCAGCCCCACCCCTACCGCCGCCACC
>NW_006786304.1:4319426-4340953 GCF_000442215.2 Lipotes vexillifer
GCCCCACCCCCCGCCGCCACCGCCGCCGCCGCCCACCAGTGACAGCCACTCTCTGTCTCCTCTAAGGTCCTACCACAGTGATGTCCAAGGGTGCCCAGAACATTGTGGCGGCCATGAAGGCCCACGGCGTGGACAAGGTCGTGGCCTGCACCTCGGGTGGGTGGCGGGGTCATAGGGGTGGGACTGAAGAGTGGGGGATAGGTACTGGACGGGCAGCCCAGGGGCTCCTACAAGGCGGCATTAGAGCCACTCCAAGTTACTGAGTATTTATTGAGCACCATCTGAGTGCCTGAACCTTGCTGGATGAGGCCAGAGACACAATACAGCCCTGGGCCCTGCGCCGTGGTTCTCACAAGGAGGAGGGAAGTGGCAACAGAGCCATCATCAAACAGTGACCAGTCAGGGCCAGGGTTGGGGGAAGCACAGGCAGAGAGGTCAAGGCCAGGGCATGGGCGGAGGGATCAGAGCCGGGATAGGGGAAGCCTAGAGGACTCTGGGGGCCCAGAGGGGTCCTGAGTCATCCTGAAAAAGGGTCAGGGAGAGAGCATCGTAGAGGAAATGACAGAGCTGTGTATACGTAGGCCAGGTCTTTACCCTCACAGAGCTCCCAATTTATGAGGAGATGGTATTAAACAAATGGTTGCCCGGAATAATCTGAAAGGAAGGCTGCAGGGTGTGTAACAGGAGCAGTTAATGCTAACAGCATTTATTGAGCTCTTATTGTGTGCTCGGCACCATCTGAGTGCCTTACAGATGAATGCCACTTAATCCTCTCAAAACTCCTTTGAGTAGTACTTATATTCACAGTGGAAC
The DNA here is from genome assembly GCF_000442215.2 of Lipotes vexillifer. Classification (NCBI taxonomy): domain Eukaryota; kingdom Metazoa; phylum Chordata; class Mammalia; order Artiodactyla; family Lipotidae; genus Lipotes; species Lipotes vexillifer. Next base: position 4,320,240 of record NW_006786304.1, read on the forward strand.
ATAGTAGGTGCTCAGTGAATAGTAGCTGTTCTTATTGCTTCCTAGCTAAGGTAGTGGAGGCACAGAGAGGCCCATCACCTTACCCGAGATCACACAGCCTGTGGCTGGCAGAGCTGGGGTGTGGAACCGGACTGTCTCCATGGTCCACACTCCTCACCTTTGCTCCGTCACACATTGTCTCCCAGGGAAGGGAAGTGACTTGAGGGAGCAGTGGGAGGATAAGGGGACTCCAGGCAGAGGGATCAGCATTTACAAAGGCTTTGAGGTGGGAGGGAGTGTGGCTGCAGCAGAGCGAGTGAAGGGGAGAGTGTTGGGTGGTGAGGTCGGGTGGGGCCTCGTGAACCTGATGGGGCCTTTGCTTTTACCCTGAGTGAGATCGGTCACAGATGAGTCTGACCCCTCTGGCTGTGCTGGGGGAACAGAATGTGGGGGGCAGGGGCAGGGAGACCAGGGAGGAGGCTGCTGCCATGGTCTAGGCAGGTGGTAACAGTGGACAGGAGCAGGCAGGGTGAGAAGCCTGGAGAAACTGGAGGGCAGTAGTGAGCCCTCGTAGGGGTTGGTCCTGGCAGGAGACCTGCGGGCTATGGGCCTGGCCAGGCTGTCCTCAAGCCTTGGCTGACCCTGCCCTGTGTCCCCCCCAGCCTTCCTCCTGTGGGACCCGTCCAAGGTGCCCCCAAGACTGCAGGATGTGACTGATGACCATATCCGGATGCACAAGATACTGCAGCAGTCGGGCCTGAAGTATGTGGCTGTGATGCCACCACACATAGGTGAGTGGGTGGGGACCCAGCTGCAGGGTTACCACCAGCCTGCCCCCTCCTGTCCTCTGTCGACATTCACTGGGCCTTCCCTGGCCAGTTGCAAATTGCAAACCTTCCTCCCACACTGTCTATGCTCTTTCCTGCTTAATTTGTATCTCCTTTCTAACATACTTTTCAATTATCTCTGTTGTACAAACTATCCAAAATTTTAAAACGTAAAACAAAAACCCTCATTTATGATGACTCTCTCAGTACTGGGAGCTGACTAGGCTCTGGGGGCACTTCTTGCTGGCGTCTCGCATGCCGTTGCTCAGTAGCTGGCAATAGAATTGTGTGGAAGGGAGCCACGACAAGGCTCGTGGTAGGTGCAGACTGTCTGTCCCTGGAACACCTGCATGCTGCCTTGCCTAGCGTCAGATCTCTCAGGGCTGCTTCCGCTGTATTCTCTTTATTAGAAGCAAGTTATGGGACTTCCCCGGTGGTCCAGTGGTTAAGACTCCATGCTCCCAATGCAGGGGGCCTGGGTTCGATCCCTGGTCAGGGAACTAGATCCCACATGCATGCCGCAACTAAAAAGATCCCACATCCCTCAACTAAGACTTGGTGCAGCCAAGTAAAATAAATACAGAAATACAGAAGTAAATAAATATTTTAAAAAAAGAAGCAAGTTATACTGGGGCTGCCCCACATTCAAGGGACAGGGTATTATGCTTCATGTCGTCTCTTTCTTTCTTTCTTGTTTTAAACCCATTTATTTATTCATTTATTTGGCCACACCATACAGCATGCAGGATCTTAGTTCCCTGATCAGGAATTGAACCCATGCCCCCTGCTGTGGAAACGTGGAGTCCTAACCACTGGACCACCAGGAAAGTCCCTCGTTTCTTTCTTTATCTTACTTAGCGCGTGTCTCCCACACTAGAATTTTGAAGTCTGAAGTTTTGTTTGAAGCACAGATTTTTGTCTTGTTTTGATTATAGCTGTGTTCCTAGTGCCTAGAACAGGGCTTGGCATGTAGTGGGTGCTCAGTAAATATTTGTCCCGTAAGCTAATACCGGAGAAGATGCCTCACCTCCAGGTGGTGCTGTGGAGGGAACCACACCCTCTTTTCCCCTCCCAGGTCTGGAATACACATTGAGAGAGAGTCAGACCGAGGGAGAGATGCATTTACAAATGTCTCTTGCATAGGAAGTGTGTGCCTGGCCACGATTACAAGTACCAATGATGTAGTCTCTGCTCTCATGAGGCTTACATTTCTAGCGGAGGAGACAAACGAAATAGATGATCTATATTACTGTTGGGTCGTGCTACGCTGAATGAAGAAACCATAAAGTTCAGTGAAGGAACTTCCCTGGTGGCTCAGTGGTTAAGAATCCGCCTGCCAATGCAGGGGACACGGGTTCGATCCCTGATCTGGGAAAGATCCCACATGCCGCGGACCAGCCGCGGAACAACTAAGCCCCTGCACCACAACTACTGAGCCCACGCACCACAACTACTGAAGCCCGCATGCCTAGAGCCCATGCTCCACAAGAGAAGCCACCACAATGAGAAGCCCACTCATCACAACTAGAGAAAGCCCGTGCTCAGCAACAAAGACCCAATGCAGCCAAAAAAAAAAACTCGGTGAAGAGAGTAAGCCTCAGCTATAAGCAGAGGCTCGCTAAGGAGATGGCCCTTCCCCCAGATACTCACCTGATTCCCCCCCTCAGGGGACTACATTCAATGTCCTGGGCTAAACCATAATGGAAAAGAATATTAGAAAAGAATGTGTATATATATATATATATATATATATATATATATGTTTAAAAAAAAAGACAGCAGACCTGTTATGTTTCGTGCTATGAAAAACATTAAAAAAAAAAAGATTGTTACAGGTTAAAGGTGACATGGCGACTGAACTGGATCCTGATTTTGAGGGGAGGGGGAGGTCAGAAGATGTTTTTTGGCAGTTGGGGAAATCTGAATTTCTAAATTCATCATTCTAAATGATGTCTCTTGCATAGGAAGTGTGTGCCCGGCCACGATTCCCCTCAGGGGGAATCAGGTGAGTGTCTGGGGGAAAGGAGGACATTCTGGGATGAGGGAACCGCAATGCGGATGCCCCTCAGGGGGAATCAGGTGAGTGGGGGAAGGGAGGACATTCTGGGATGAGGGAACCGCAGTGCGGATGCCCCTCAGGAGGAATCAGGTGAGTGTCTGGGGGAAGGGAGGACATTCTGGGATGAGGCAACCGCAGTGCGGATGCCCGAGCCAGGCACTTGTATCTCCTTCACATTTGCCTGCCTGCTGGATATGAGCACTTCTGCTGTGCCCTCTGCCTTCTGCTTGGAGAAAGACGAGCCGTGCACACCTTACAGAGGTTCAGGTAAGCTCAATGTTGAGGTTCAATCCAGGATTCTTGTTGAGACGAGAATCCTAAGCTCTGAATCAGTGGTGAAGCGGCATGGCGGAGAAGCCGGGCAAAGTCCCAGCCCCAGCACTTTGTGGACTTAAGGCCCGTGGCCTCTGAGCGTCAGTTTCCTCATCTGTAAATGGGGTTCGTGATATTACTTCTTGACCTCCCAGGTTTGAAGTGAATATCCAGAGAGATCATGCCTAAAAATTATTTAACACAAAGTTGTTTTTTTTTTAGTTCTTCTTTTTTTGAATATTTATTTTATTTATTTATTTTCCTTATTTTTTTTTTGGCTTTGTCGGGTCTTAGTTGCAGCACACGGGATCTTTGTTGAGGCACGCGGGGTCTTTTTCATTCTGGCACGTGGTCTGCATGGGCTGCTCTCTAGTTGTGGCCTGCGGTTTTTTTCTCTTCTCTAGTTGTGGCGCGCAGGCTCCAGGGCGCGTGGGCTCTGTAGTTTGCAGCACGCAGGGTCTCTCGTTGAGGCGCGAGAACTCAGTAGTTGTGGCGCGCAGGCTTAGTTGCGCTGCGGCATGTGGGATCTTAGTTCCCCGACCAGGGATGGAACTCGTGTCCCCTGCATTGGAAGACGGATTCTTTACCACTGGACCACGAGGGAAGTCCCAGTCCTTTTTTGTACGTGTATGAAAACTTTGAAACCTCCAGAAAAGTTAAAGAAATTAAAGGTTTGTGAATACCCATAAACCCTTCATCTAGGTTCACTTGTTAACATTTCAGCCTTTTTGCTTTCCCTGTCTATCTAACTATCTATCTATCTATCTATGCATGCATCTAATGTGTATGTGTATATATGTGAATACATATGTAATGTATATATATTTTTTAAATAAGTGTGTATTTTTATATATTTTTTATACTTTTTATATTTTTCTTTGTCTTTCTCTCTTTTTCTTTTGGCTGAACCATTTGAAAGTAGGTTGCAGACATCGGCACACTCTACTCCTAGAACCTCTTGATAGGCATCTTCCAAGAAGGAATATTTGGATACGAACCACAGTACTGTTATCGCACCAAGGGAACTGACATTAACTCTACCACATCATTTAGTATCCAGCCCATATTCAGGTTTCCCCAACTGCCAAAAAATATGTTACAACCTCCCCTCCCCTCAAAATCAGGATCCACTCCAGGATCGTGTGTTGTGTTTAGTCACTATGTCATATTTAACCTGGAACAATCCTCCATATCCTTTTTTTCTTTTTTTTAATGTTTTTCATAACATGAAACATAACAGGCCTGGTGTTTTTGTTTTTGTTTTTGTTTTTGTTTTAACATATATATACAGTCTTTCTAATATTCTTTTCCATTATGGTTTATCCCAGGACATTGACTGTAGTCCCCTGTGCTATACAGTAGGACTTTGTTATCCCAGGTGTCTTTTAAAATATCCCACGTTCTGGATTTCTTTAGTTATTTTCTTACAGACTCAGATTAAAAATTTTTGGCAGGGCCTTCCCTGGAGGCGCAGTGGTTGAGAGTCCGCCTGCCGATGCAGGGGACACGGGTTCGTGCCCCGGTCCGGGAAGATCCCACATGCCGCAGAGCGGCTGGGCCCGTGAGCCATGGCCGCTGAGCCTGCGCGTCCGGAGCCTGTGCTCCACAACAGGAGAGGCCACAACAGTGAGAGGCCCACGTACCGTGAAAAAAAAAAAAAATTTGGCAGGATTGCCATATGGGTGAGGGTGAGAGCAGGCCTCTCACTGTTGTGGCCTCTCCCGTTGCGGAGCACAGGCTCCGGACGCACAGGCTCAGCGGCCATGGCTCACGGGCCCAGCCGCTCTGCGGCATGTGGGATCTTCCCGGACCGGGGCACGAACCCGTGTCCCCTGCATCGGCAGGCGGACTGTCAACCACTGTGCCACCAGGGCAGCCCTGTGTGTTTCTTATTGCACGTGATTCCAGGTTGTCTCTGCGCTGATATGCTGCATTTGATCCCTAAGTTAAGTTGGTCACTGTCAGAATACAGGTGCTAGATGCCCTGGTAACAGCCAGGTCACGGTGGGGGAGAGCGAGGGGTGCACAGAGCAAATGTAGCCTTTGCCACTGTGAAGTCACCCTCTGCAACCATGGGATATAACTTCCTCTCTCCAAGACTCAATTTGCCCACTTGTAAATTAGAATTAATAATAGTTCCTAGCCCATTCTCTTCTTTATTTCTCACCATCTAACATATTGTCTATTTTACTTTCTTATTATTTGCCTTTTCCTAGTGACTGTCTGAATACTGAGGGCAGGGATTCATATCTGTTTTGTCCCTTTCAGTGTGCCCAGCACCTGACGTATAATAAGTCATCAATAAGAATTTGGCGAATGGGACTTCCCTGGTGGTTCAGTGGTTAAGACTCCGCGCTTCCACTGCAGGGGGCAAGGGTCTGATCCCTGGTCAGGGAAGTTCTGCATGCCGCGCCAAAAAAAAAAAAAAAGAAAAGAAAACTCACTTAGCAAGTGAATGAAGTAAAGGGTACAGGTTAGTGCCCTGCACATGGGAAGGGTTTCATACATTGTTGGCTGTTATACCATCTTATACCATCTGGGCTGGGCGCACTGTAGACACCCTGGGATGATCGCTGAAGTGATCACATGTTGGTTGCAGGAGGGGAAGGGACATCTGATGTACCCAGTCCCTTTGTCTTTACCTTGCAGGAGACCAACCGCTGACTGGGGCCTACTCAGTGACCCTGGATGGACGAGGGCCCTCGAGGGTCATCTCCAAACACGACCTGGGCCACTTCATGCTGCGCTGCCTCACCACTGATGAATACAATGGGCACAGCACCTACCCCTCCCATCAGTACGACTAGGGCTGTGGCCCCGTCCAGGAGGACAGCATCCCAGGAAATAGAGAACAAAGGAAGGGAGCAATAAACCTTGAGCCAAGAGCTTCAAGTTATTTTAGGGCACCCACCTCTGTGACTCTTCCTCTCTCTGGCTCTATCTGGGCGTCTCAGTGTCTCTGTCTGCCTCTGTGTGAGATTTTCAAGGTATTCATTCATTTCCTCGCTTGGTCCTGTGCTGGGGACCCAGTGGTGGCTGTGAGGACTCAGTGGTGACCCTGCCTTCACAGATCTCACAGTCCAGTGGGGAAGACAGCCCTGCCTCTGTCAGTGACAACACAGAGTGGCCAGGACTCTGATAGAGGAAGCACAGAGGGCTGAGGGACCCAGCTTGAGGAGTGAACAGGGTTCTGTGGAAGAGGGGATGTCCCACCTGAAACCTCGTTTGGTGAGAATGAGCCAGGAGAAGGTTCTAAGGAATGATAGCATTCTGGGCAGAAGGTACCACATGAGCAAAGGCCAGGAGGCTGGAGAGCACATAGCCCCTATGAAGAACTAAAATCTATCCCCTACAGTTAATAACACTTTGCTCAGAGGAGAGAAGCAATCAGCCCCAAGAGGCTGTTCGAAGGACACTAAACTGTCCAGGGTCATTGTAGAAAGTTTAAGCTTTAGTCTAAGGTGTTATGCAAGGAGTGGAGCAGGGGAGAGGTGGGGAGGGGACAGTCAGGTTTGTGTTTTGGAAAGCTTCCCTTGGCTACTGTGTGAAGGTGGGTCAGAGGATGAAAGAGTGGAGGCTGGGACCCCAGGGGGTGCCCAGAGGCAGAGAAGGGAGAGTAGGCGGGAGGGAGCCTGAGTGGACAGTTCGTTGGGGAGGGGCAGGGAGGGAGGCATCCAGAAGGAAGCCTAGGGCTATATCCTGGAGATGGGGTTTTACGGGGGCCACCCTGAGAAGGAAACCCTGGAGGAGCAAGTCTGAGAGGGGGAAGGGGAAGAATTGCCCCTTCCCTTATCATGTCCCTCTTTGGAATTTACCGTTGTTCCCTAGAAACACCTTTCCCAGGCCTGAGCAAGCCAGTGCTCTCTCCCCTCCGTACCCACCCCGCAAATCCATTCCAATCATGTACCGCTTCTGCAAACAGCTGGATGACTTGGTTAACACATTCCAACCGATGAGAACTGGTCTGAGGAGCCTTAAACCTTCCTTCCCAGAGGTGGCCTGGAGAAAACTGCCTCCTCTGCCCCTTGGTGACAACTTGTTGTGGAGGTGAGGCAATGCTGGTTCAGGCTTTCAGGGCACTAGCTCTGTTTTATTTCTTTCCTGTTTATTTCTTGCTGTCACATTGTCTGGGCATTTAACAGACTTTCACTGAGTGCCTGCTTTGTGTTCAGCCCTGTGCTAGGTGATGCTGTGGACCAAGCAGTGGGTGACTGAGATAACCTTGGTACATATCCTCAGGAGGCCCACAGTCCAGAGACAGCCCAGGGCCAAGATGGGGGAGGCAGGGGCAGAGGAGTCAAGGCCAAGATAGAGGAAGCACAGGACACCATGGGAGTCCAGAATGGGTCCTAACTCATCCTGGAGGCTCAGGGAGGGCTTCTGAGAGGAGAAATCCTTTGAGATGAGTTCTGATGAGAATTCTGGGTTCTGGGAATTTTCAGGATGGGGAAGCAAATTTAAAGATCCAGAGGCCTTTTATTTTTTCCATTTTTGAGAACTTGTACCCGAGATTGTTGCAAACACTGGGGATAAGGCAGGAAGGAAAACAGAATCTCTTATGTTCATGGTGGTGGAGAGCACTTGAAGCCATTTTAGAAAACCTGAAAGTCAATCGGTGTGGCAGGATTGCTGGGATCAAGGAGGAGTGTGTATCAGGCCAGACCTGAAGGGCTTTGAGGCAAAAATACGAGTTTAGACTTTGTCCCCAGGACAGTGGGGAGCCATGAACCAGTTTCCAGCAGCAGGGGTTGCCGTCCTGAGAGAGGAAGGATGGGGCGTCAGGAGGACGTATGAGACACCACCAGAGGACACGCTGTAGAAAAGTCCTTATAAGAAGAAGGCCGCGGGGTAAAGTGTGGGGGGCAGGACAGGGGCGGTGAAGGGGCGGGGTTGCGATCGCCCAGGCAACATAGGCCACGCCAAACTATTGGCTGGTCTTCAATGCGTCATCCTCCTCCGCCCCGCAGCGTCCGCCCTCGGAACTCAGGGGGCGCGGCCTCAGCAAGAGGCTCAGACCCGCCCGTCCGGAAAACGGGTTGGAGTTGGGAGTGCAAGCCACTCTTACTCCGCGACGCGGTCCAAGCTGGTATAAAGAGATCGTAGAGAGCAATAATGACGACCTCGGAGCAAGGATAGTAACTGAGTTGAAAGAAACAGCGTTGATATCCCCTCCACTCTAGAGACGTGGCCCCGCCTCCCAGCGAGTTGCAATCCTTTAAATGGTCCGCGGAGCAAGGGAGGGGAGAACCGGTGGGGCGTCTCCTGGCGACGGCCTGGAGGCCCCGCCCAACTAATCCGGGCCCGGCGGCGGGCAGCACTCCAGCCAATCGTGGCTCGCGGCTTGGCTCCCGGGCTGAGCTGGGTGGGCCTGAGGCCAGACTGAGAGTCTCCGGGGAGGTGAGCGAGGGCCCTACCCAGCACTGGAGGGTCGCAAAGCCGCGGGCGTTCCCGGAGGTGGTCATTGCGAACCTGGTAGCTGAGGTGAGGTGTGGCTGCCTGGCTTGGGATCAGCCTTGGGATGGGAGAGGAGGAGGCGCGCCTCCGAGAGTTGCGGAGGCGGGGTACTGGCGGGAGTAGGGGGCGCAGATTAAGGGGAGAGTTAGGGACCGGAGTTTCGAGATCCTGGACGGAAGGCGAAGTTTGGGGGGCAGGATCTTCAAGTGAAGGGAGTTTGAAACTGGGACATGGGGTGTTTGGAGAAGCAAGAAAACTAGAGAAGGAACTTTTGGGGTAGGAAATCTGAAGATTAGGACAATTCGGGCCTCCGGGACGGGTTGAATTCGGAGTTCTAGTGTTCAGGAAAAGGTGTGAGGGGTTGGGCTGGGATCCCAGGCATTTGGAGAAGCGCGAGAACTAGGGGCAAGGACTCTTGGTCTCCAAGACGCCGTGTCGGAGAGGGGGTGCTGGGGAGAGTTCTCTGTCAGGTATTGGAGCCAGAGGGGGAGACTGGAGGTGAAGTCGAGAAGCATTTGAAAGACGGGAGAACAGGGGAAGTTGACGGGAGAAGGTCTCAAAATTGAGATACCTAGTGTCCCGAACGGAGTGCGTCCTAGAGCATTTGTAAATCTTTGAGCATTGTGTTGGGGTCTGGGTCTCTGGACCCGAGGGCAGTTTGAGGGGAAAATCCAGGACCTTCTGCGGTCCGAAGAGAAGCAGTTTCACAGCCAGAGTCTGGAGTGGGGGAGGGGTGTTCCGGGCTTGGAGCTCAGACCCTCCGCCCTGGAGGCGGTGGAGGGCGGGGTTCGGCAGGCGCCCGGCCGCAGGACGTCCGGGTTCCCTTCCCCCACGTACTGCGGGCCCCTCTGCGCATGCCCTGGAGGAGGGCGGGGAAGGTTAGTCCCTGCGGCGTGCGGAGCCCTCCGGGAATTGTAGTGTGTGCTCAACGTCAGTGCGTGTACCTGGCGGCTATTGGCCCACATTTCCCAGAAGCCTCTGGGCCAAATTGGGGCGTGTCTGAATGCTGAAAGGAGACTCCGTAAAGGGGCGGGGCCTGTAGAGGGCCGACGTCTGGTTGGATGGGCCGATAGGGGCGAGGCTTGGCTTGAGTCGAGTTCTAGCAAGTTTTCCTGCGGGGCGAGCCCTGGGATAATCTGAAGGCACCCGCGAGGGCCTGAGGGAGGCTCTTTCACTGTCATTGGGCGCGCTCCCAAGTCAGTTAGCGAGAGGGCATGGACAGAGAAACATCTTCCCTGTGAAAGAAGAGTGTCCATAGATAGGTGCCCTTACAGGGCTCCAGGTGGCTGGAATATAGTAGGCACTCAAAATATCGAATGAATAAATGGCAACTAACTCTTGTTCATTAAGTGTGTAATGTCACATTACTTCCCGAGATCACACAGCTGAGCAGTGTGAAAGGCAGAATTCAAACCCAGGATTTTCTGCTTTGAGGCCAGGTCTCTGTACTCAACCCCTGTCTTGTGTATGTCACATTTGAAGAAGGGTATTGTGGAAAGAACAGCTTTAAGATTTAGGGGGACTTGAGTTAGTATCCTCATCTTGCAGATGAGGAAGTTGAGTCTCAAGAAGGTAACTTCACTATTTGAGCTCACATGGGCAAGTAAGTGGGATTCAAACCCAGCTGTTTAAGTCCAGATCTTGTTTTCTTTCTTTTTTTTTTTCATGTGGATCATTTTTAAAGTCCTTACTGAATTTGTTACAATATTACTTCTGTTTTATCGTTTTCTTTTTTTATTTTCTTTTTTTTGGCCGCGAGGCATGTGGGGTCTTAGCTCCCCAACCAGGGACCAAACCTGCACCCCCTGCATTGGAAGGCGAGGTCTTAACTACTGGGCCGCCAGGGAAGCCCCCCAGATCTTGTTTTCTTTTCTTTTCTTTTTTTAAATTATTTATTTTTGGCTGCGTTGAGTCTTCGTTGCTGTGCGCAGGCTTTCTCTAGTTGTGACAAGCGGGGGCTACTCTTTGTTGTGGTACATGTTTCTCATTGCTGTGGCTTCTCTTGTTGCGGAGCACAGGCTCCAGGCCCATGGGCTTCATTAGCTGTGGCATGCAGGCTCAGTAGTTGTGGCTCCCGGGCTTAGTTGCTCCGCGGCATGTGGGATCTTCCTGGACCAGGGCTCGAACCCGTGTCCCCTGCATTGGCAGGTGGATTCTTAGCCACTGCGCCACCAGGGAAGTTCCAGATCTTGTTTTCTTAATCATCTACATTTACTCTCCTCCGTAGCCTTGTGGGATTCGTGCTATCTCCATTTTATAGATGCAGAAACTGAAGTTTGGATCCTTACAAATCAACAGTAACCATACAGGAGATTCAGGGTTTGAACTAGCCTGGTGTGTCTAACTTGCCCCTCTTCTCTCCACAGGGCATCATGGTAGGAGGCTTGAAGAGGAAACACTCAGATCTGGAGGAGGAAGAGGAGGATGAGAAGTGGGACTGGGGTCCGGCAGGCCTGCGGAGCTACCAGCAAGCCCTGCTGCGTATCTCCCTAGACAAAGTCCAGCGAAGCCTGGGCCCCCGAGCACCCAGCCTTCGCAGGCATGTCCTCATCCACAATACCCTCCAGCAGCTCCAAGCTGCACTTTGCCTGACTCCTGCACCTGCCCTGCCCCCAGAGCCCCTCTTCCTGGGCGAGGAGGACTTCTCCCTGTCGGCCACCATCGGCTCTATTCTCAGGGAGCTGGAGACCTCCATGGATGAGACCCAGCCCCCTCAGAATCCAGTGGCTCCCCCAGGCCCTCAGAATGAAGTGCTGCCCCAGCCCGATCCAGTCTTCTTAGAAGCTCTGAGCTCCCGGTACCTGGGGGACTCTGGCCTGGATGACTTCTTCCTGGACATTGACACATCTGCAGTGGAGAAGGAGACTTCACTGGCCCCACCAGAGCCTCCTCACAACCTTTTCTGTGCCCCAGGGTCCTGGGAGTGGAATGAACTAGATCACATCATGGAAATCATTCTGGGATCCTAAAACTTTGATGGGGGGGGGGCCCTTCCTCATCGCAGCCTTGGTGGGCTGAATCCCTGGATGCAGCTCTGTGTGTGTGTCTGTGTGTGTGTGTGTGTGTGTCTGTGTGTGTTTTCATGGGGGCTCTAAGCAGTGGCTGTGGCCTCCTCCCATTTCAGGGTTCCAAATTGTCTCGCATGTATGTGTGTGTCTGGTTATCGCAACCTTCTGTGAAGGTGGGTCTTCCTGAATTAATTTATCTGTTCCAAATGCCTTAATGAGACTCTGTTTCTGGGAGTCTGGTTTCCCACTTCCACATTTCTTCTGCCTTTCCCTCCAGTTCCTACTCCCCTTGTGTCCACTGGGGCCTCAGGGAAGATAGTTTGGGCCTGTCAAAGGATGACAGGGATGTGCGCCTGATTGCTATGGAAACCCAGCCTCTGCCTCTTGCACCTCCAGGTAGTGGGAAGGGCTGGCCTCCTCCCCACAGGCTGAACCCCACCTCCTTCACAGGACCGCAGTCCAAGCAGCCTCCTGATTCATGACCAGGCCGGACCACGTGCAATAGGGTGGAAACCAAACTGCTCCATGCCACATTATTTAAAAGAAAGGCTGGTTTTATGGTGGTTTTTTGTTTCTGTTTTTGTCTTTTGATTGTTTGTAATGATTTTTTTTTTTTAAATAAAAGTACTTTGGAAGGAGTGGTGTCGCCTAAAGTTTCTAAACTTCAGTGGGTCAGTGGGAGGGACCTGGTAATTTCCCTAGACTCCTGTACCCCTTCCCTGTCAAAGGTGAGGCAGGTATATTATTAAACATAACATTTATTGAATGCTTTTTAAGAGCACTGTTCTACCTACTTTCTTTGAATTAAGTCATCTAATCCTCATGATTATACAGAAATAGGAGCTTGAGGGTCAGAGAGGCCAAGTCACTTGCTCAGGGTCACACAGCCAGGAAGACTGAGGACCAAGGAGCTAGAACTCAAATTCAGTCTACCTCCAGAGCCTTCTTAACAATTGTATTTGTTGCTTCTTTGTAGATTTAGATTCCCCAGACACATGGGTGGACACAGGAGAGAGAAACTGGGTCACATGAATTACATGTCAAATGATAGAGCCCTCTGGCACGTAAAAGTCAGCCCTTTCATTGTATGAAATGTGCTGCTGAGGCCCAGAGGAGAAAGAAAATGCCCAAAGACCCCCAGTACTAACAGATCTTTCTAGAAAACTGTTGGCTAGGAAGCAGAGTAAAGTTAATGGTTCTAATGATTTATTTAGGAGGTGCAAGCCCAGGCTGGTGAGAGTGAGGGGAAAAAATGGGAGGCCAGGGAAGATGTGTTGAGATACACTGCTGCAGAGACTTCCCTGGCGGTCCAGTGGTTAAGACTCCATGCTTCCAATGCAAAGGGTGCAGCCAAAAGAAAAGATATATTGGCTAGGCCTCCACAAAGACCTTTGAAGACATGGCAGCAGGTAAGGTTACACGGCACTTAGGGACTTTTCTAGAAGGGTTGCAAGGAGGAACCGCACCTGGATGTAACACAAAGGGAATGGAGGGGGATTTTGCCTTTGTTTTCTGGCTCAAAGCCAGATTCTCACCCTGAGAGGGGCATTGCGTCTAAGTCTGAAAACAGCTGGGTAACTAACAGGTGGGTGCCAAGCCGGAGAAAGAGGAGGTGGTCAAGGGATCTCAAGAAGGTACATGGGGTCCACATTGAGATGTGGATGCCCAGTGGATCGTGTCTAACTCCTAGTTAAAACTTTCGGTGACTTCTCACACTCAGAATAAAATCCCAACCCCTGAAAGGCCTATCTTGCTTCTAACTTGGCCAGTTTAATCTCCCATTCTCCCCTCCCTCACGCAACTCCTGTCGGCCCCAGGACTTTTGCACTTGCTGTTAACAGCGCAGAGGACACTTCCTCCATAGTTTCACCAGTCTAAATGTCCCCTTCTCAGAGAGGTCTTCCCTGCCCTTCCTAGTTCAACATGACCAGGTGCACCCCCAACCCAGCCCACTTCCTATTGTTTGATTTTCTTAGTAGCACCTATCCAATCTCAAGTTATTTATGACCTCTTTATGCTTAGGCTCCTGGTCTGTTGGAGAAATCTCTCAGAGAGTTCTTTGTAGTGCATAGAACTATGCTCGGCACAGATAAGCACTCAAATTGTTGTTGTTGTTGTGGTTGAGGAGGTGAACTCCCAACTTTGCAATGGCCAAGCCTCCTTCCCACCTCCCTCAACTCATCTCCCCCACACCATTCTCTGCTGTTCTTCAAACACACCATGTCCCACCCTCAAGACCTGGAGTAACACCTACCTCACTGAGCGATCATGCCAAGTGTGTAAGAGGGCATCTGATACACACCAAGTATTCCAATAATTGCTCAAATTTACTGAGTGCCTACTGTGGACCTGGCACTCTTCCAGGCACTTGAACAAAGCAGAGTTCCCGCTCTCATAAAGCATCATAGTGGGAGACAGCTGAAAAATACACGAGTGTTTACTGAAATAAACAGTAAAATGTAGTCTGTCTAGTCTGTCCAGGGGTGATAACTGCTGTGAAGAAAAAGCAGGAGAGTGATGGGGGTGTTGCTATTTAGATGGGATGGCAAGAGAAGGCCTCACTGACAGGGTGACATTTGAGAAAGACCTGAAGGAGGTGAGAAGTGAGCCATGTGAATCTGTGGGGAAACAATCCTGGTGGCAGGAACACAGTGCAAAGGCCCTGTGGACAGAGCATGAGTAGAGTGTTTGAAGGACCATTTGGAGGTCTGTGTGGCTGGAGTAGAGGGAACAAGGGGGAGAGTACTAGGAGATGAGATGAGAAAGAGTTGAGGGGGGCAAATCATGTAGAGTCTTGTGGGAGTCCCATAGGGAGCATTTGAGCTTTACCCTGAACCCTGAGTGAGATGGAAGGCATGGGATGGCATTGAGCAGTGGAGGAAGGAGATCTGACTCACTTTTACATGGACTCTCTTTGCCCTAAAGATACAGGAGTGAAGTGGAATCATGGAGCTTGTTAGGACCACAGTGAGTCCAGAATGAGGAGCACCCCAACTTTCCAGATCATCACACTGAGGCTCAGAGAGGCCCAGCTCCAGCCGTCAAGAAACTGGCAAGATAAGTGGAAAGGCTGGCCCTGCAGAGGGAAACGGGTCCCTGAGGGCAGAGTCCGCGTTCCGCAAGCTGCCCTCCCCGTCGGCCCCGCGGTGGGGGGTGGGCCTCGGTCCCTCCCACCTGCCCACTCTCCGCCCCGAGCTGGATGCCCGGGAGCCCCGCCGGCGCCTCCTCTCTCCCCAGGGGCCAGGTGGGGCGGCCGGCGGGGGGCGGGGCGCTCCCTCGAACCCCACTCCCTCCCCAGCTGGTGGAGGCTCCGCCCCAGGGCTGCCTGGCCGGTGGCTTCGCTTCTGGTTTCATTTCCCTAGGCCCGGGCTCTCTCCTTTTCCCTTCCCCCAGCCCTTTGAATTCCTGGCTCCTTTTTCACTTTCGGGTCTCAGCTCCAATGTCACCTCCTCTGGGAGACTCTCCCGGACCACCCTGGCTACAGGCACCGCGCTCCCGGCCTCTCTATTACCCCGTCCTATTTGTATTCTCCAAGTCACTGAACAGAAGCAGAAAGTATCTTCCTCATTAATTCATCTTCCAGGGTCTTCTCATCCCACTCAGAATGAAAAACAAAGGCCCAAAGAGTGCTCTCAGCAGCGGTCCCCAACCTTTTTGGCACCAGGGACCGGTTTCGTGGAAGACAGTTTTTCCACAGACGTGTGTGTGTGTGTGTGTGTGTGTGTGTGTGTGTGTGTGTGTGTAGGGATGGTTCAGGCGAGCGATGGGGAGCGATGGGCAGCGGCAGGGGAAGCTTCTGTTGCTCGCCCTCCCGCCACTCACCTCCTGCTGTGCGACCCGGTCCCTAACAGGCGGGGGACCGGTACCGGTCCACGGCCTGTAAGTTGGGGACCCCCTGCTCTAAAGGGCCTGAAAACTTCTCTGACCTCTTCCCTGGCAGCAGAGACAGCACCTCTCAGCCCAGGGCCTTTGCACTGGCCCTTTCCTCTGGCTGGAACACTCTTCTTCCACAGCTTACTACCTCTCCCACTTCATCAAGTCTCTACTCGATGTCACCTCTTCGGAGACCCCTCCGCCACCACCAGCTGCCTGTCCAAACTGCACACCCTTTCATTACTCTCGTCCTGCTCTGCCTTTCCTTTTCACTTGTCCCCTTCTAAGATACTAAGTAATTGCTTTATTAAGTTTATTATTGTCCCCCTCCTCATATCAGGGATTTTTGTTTATAATTTTACTGCCATATCTTCAGTGCCTAGAACAGTGCCTGGCACACAATTTATTTGTTTTCATATTTCTTTTTCCACCCCATCCATCCCCTCATCCATGAGAAGAGAGGCTCTGTGAGGCGATTCCAGAGCTGTAGCCCCATTGTCTACAACAGTGCCCACAACATAGTAGATGCTCAATAAACCACATGTTAATAAAACTCAGACTCCTGTGCGCTCTTCTTCCCTTTATGACCTGGAAAGACCCACTTGGAGACTCTGAGTCTCCTTTTTCCCAGGCCAAAAAGATAGGTTGTGAGGGAAATTATGTGAATTTGCCTAGCAGATCAGCATTTTACTCTTTATTACGAAAAATTTCAAGCACAGAGAAATGATAGAAAAAAAAAGTATGTCTTCTGAGCACTTGAATACCCTCCCACCTAGATTAAATTTTCAACTTTTTAAGTTTCCTTTACCTGCAGATGTGTATGTACATTTTTTCTTTTGCTGAACCATTGGAGAGTAAATTGCTGACATTTTGACATTCTACCCCTAATTAATAGCTCAGCAGACATCTCTTAAGAGTAAGGACACTTGCCTACAAACCACAATCCTTTTTCACATCTAAGAGAATTAAGAATTCCCTAATATCATCTAATATTCAGTCTATATTCAAATTTTCCCAGTTTTCTCAAGAAGGTCTTTTGTAGAAGTTTTTACGCCCAAATCAAAACCAGAATCTAATGCAGGTTCACATGCCTATTTGGTCGTAATAAATAAATTATATAGTATCTTTTATTCTGAAACTTCCTCCCCCTCAACCCCACCAATCCCTTCTTGTGATTTCTTGAAATTGAATTTTTGGTAGAACAACCCAGTTGTGCTGTAGATGTCCCATATTCTGTTTTTGTCTGACTGTGTTTGTGTTTAATTTTGTACATGCGAATTCAACTCTTGCAGAAACCCTATGTGGCAGGTACTCTTTAGCTGAGTTTTTTTTTTTTTAAATCTCCTTGTATAATTAAACTATTTTTAAAATTTATTTGTGCCCCACAGCATGCAGGATTGTAATTCCCTGACCAGGGCTCGAACCCGAGTCCCCTGCATTGGCAGGCGGATTTTTAACCATTGTGCCACCAGGGAAGCCCTAGTTAGCATTTTTGATCTTACTTTGGTCAGGAGTTTTATTCACAAACCGTTCTTCCCATAGGAGGAGTTAGCAAACGAGCTACTTGAAGAAGGTGAAGTCCCATTGTCGGTTTATCTGACAAGTATTAAACTCCTGCCTACTTGCGCCCCACCCTGAATGTCTCACTTGAACTAAGCACCTGTGCTATTACCACAACAGCTATTACTACTGAAAAAAAGGACACGTTACACACCACTCTGAGCATTTTGCAGGAATTGTTTTATTTAATCCTCTGAGCCAGACGCTATTTCTCTCATTTTAAAAGTGAGGAAACGGAGACCCTCCTAAGGGACTAAAGCACTTGCCCAAAGTCAAACAGCTACTTAGGGAATGGAGCCCAGGGTGGGATTCCAGTGGCATCCCACCCCCACCCTCCCACTCCAGCCTGTAACCACGATTGAATACAACTACCCAGCATTTGCTGATATAGTGCTCTTATAGGTACTACCTTATTTTAATTTTCCTAACTCTCAAGAAGTAGGCAAGAAGACCCCCATTTAACAGACTTTGTAGGCTCAGAGACCAAGGTCACACACCGAGTTAGTGGGAGTCCGAATTTGAACCCAGGCCTAGCTAGCCTACAGTGTAGACCCCTGTTGGGGCTGGGTGCGGAAGAAGCTCAGTTACTGGGTTTGGCAGGTGCGTGGGCAGGTGTGAGGGGCCCGCACCTTAGGAGACAAAAGCCCCACCCCGCCACTGTCCCACAGGGCAAAGAGCCACCCGACCTTCCCCCCTCCCCTCAAGCATCTGCCCGGACATGCGCCCTGAAGCCAACTTCCTCCCTCTTCGAACCTGCCCCCTACAGGCTCCGCCCATCACCGTCTAGGACCAATCCCTGGATGAAGGGCGGGGTTGCCACGGGAGTGGGCGGTAGCGAAGGGGAGTCAGTAGCCTGAAGTCGTGAGCCGGAGTCAGAACTGCGTCTCTCAACTCAAGCGCCGGTTGCAGAAGAGGAGCGGGCGAGCAATGCTGCCGCCACAGCTTCCTGATTGGCTGCGGGTGGCACCCTCTTCGTTCTGATTGGCAGCTGGTGACCTGGGTATGTAAATGAAGGGAAGAGGCCTGGGAAAGAAGGGGTACTGGCCGCGGGGTCCTTTGGCAGGTTCGATACCCGAGTCCGGCAAGTGCGCGCCAGGGCTGCCCGGGTCGAGACGCACGGGCCTCTCTGTGCCGCCCGCCCCGGCCAGGCCGGGTGAATCACGCCGCAGCCCGGGAAGGGGGCGGAGGCGCCGGCTCCCTGGCTCCGGCTGCGTGACTCACCCGCCCCCGCCGCCGCCGCCGCTTCTGGAGGAGTAGCCTCCACTGCCTTCCGGAAGCGAGCGGAGGCCGAGAGGGCAGAACAGCTCTCCGGGGATCCAGGCACGCTAGGTCCCGGGTGGCAAGCAGGAAAGACCGCGTCCCGCGGGGCAGCGTAAAGGGTCCCAGGGTATGGGGAACCGGAATACCCGGGGGAAAGCCGGCCTAGTTCCGCTAGGGGGCGCCGGGACCGGGGGGGGCGGAGTCGGGGGTGGGGGCTGAATTCCTGCGGTTCCGGATGCTCGGGTCTGCTGGGAAGGAGGACCCAGTTTTGAGTAGTGTGAGGGGTCACTCTTAAAGTTCTGCTGGGCAAGGATCTGGGTACTGTACCCTGCAGGCTGCCTGGCTTAAAAAAGCAGGTTGGCTCAGGGGCACCCACCCCGGGGAAAGTGTGGGTCCTCAAACTTCTCTCCGTGAACCCCGTGCCCATCAGGATTTTCCGGCAAGCTCTGTCCACTCTGTCTCCCAAATAAATCCTGAATCGACCAACTTCCTTCCATGTCCACTACCGCCTTATACTCCCAAGTCATCATCTTTGCCGACCTCAAAGAGTGCAGTAGCCTTCGAATGGATCTCAGGGCCACCCTCCCCTTCTTCCCCCCGCCCCTCTCCGTCCCCCTACCCCTTCCTCTTAGCAGCCAAGGGGATCTTCTGGAAACTTAATCAGTCCACAATACCACTCTCCCTGCTCAAAACCATTCAATGACTTCCCACCACACTCATAATAAAAATCGAAGCTCCTTGCCTCTGCCTACTCTCGGACTCCCCCTGCCCCAACCCCCGGCCTCTGTGTCTCTGTGCACTGACCACAGAGTCATTTTTCAGTTCAAACTCATCCAGCCTCTAGGTCTTTCTTTGCCTTTGTTGTTCTTTATTCCCAGAATGCCTTCCCCCTGGTTCTTCCATAGCTGATTCCTTCTCATACTTGAGGGCTCATTTCAATTGTCATCTCCTCAGGGGAGCCTTCCTTGACCACTCTCCAGAACGTTTTAGTATCTTCCTAGCACCATCTGTACATTTCCTGTATTTGTCTATTTATTTATTGTCTGATACTATTAGTAGACAATAAATATTTGATTAAACCGTGTGAAACAATTGCTTTTGTGGGTAAAAAAAAAAAGGTTGAATATTGGACATTTCACATGGTTCATTGAAGAAATAAATAATAATAGTTATTATTAATAGTACTTATTCACAGGAGTAATTGCTATGTACCAGGCACTGTTCTAAGTGCTTTTTGTATCTCATTTATTCCTTAAAACAATTCTAGGAAATAGATACAATTATCATTCATGTCTTAAAGTTTCCCCAAGAAAGCCTAGGCTCAGAGAGGTTAAGTGATTTGCCCAAGATCACACGGACAGCAGTGGTCCGAACTTCACATAGGCTTTCCATAACTGAGTGACTCTTCCCTCCCCACAGATGATGCTGAGCAAGGGCCTGAAGCGAAAGCGGGAGGAGGAGGAGGAGGGGAAAGAAGCCCTGGCAGTCGACACCTGGTGGCTGGATCCTGGCCACCCAGCAGTGGCACAGGCACCCCCAGCCGTGGCCTCCAGTTCCCTCTTTGACCTCTCGGTGCTAAAGCTCCACCACAGCCTGCGGCAGAGTGAACCGGACCTGCGGCACCTGGTGCTGGTAGTGAACACACTGCGGCGAATTCAGGCGTCCATGGCACCCACAGCTGCCCTGCCACCTGTGCCCAGCCCGCCTACAGCCCCAGGCATAGCTGACAACCTGCTGGCCAGCTCTGATGCTGCCCTCTCAGCCTCCATGGCCAGCCTTCTGGAGGACCTCAGCCATATTGAGGGTCTGAGCCAGGCTCCCCAGCCCCTGGTAGATGAGGGGCCACCAGGCCGCCCCACTGGGGGAGCCCCACCCAGCTTGGGTGCCTTGGACCTGCTCGGCCCAGCCACTGGATGTCTGCTGGATGATGGGCTTGAGGGCCTGTTTGAGGATATTGACACATCCATGTATGACAGTGAACTTTGGGCACCAGCCTCTGAGGGCCACAAATCCAGCCCTGAGGATGGGCCAGGCAAGGAGGAAGCTCCAGAGCTGGATGAGGCCGAACTGGACTACCTCATGGACGTGCTGGTGGGCACACAGGCACTGGAGCGGCCACCAGGGCCAGGGCGCTGACTCCCCCAGAGCTGGGATGTTGATCTGGTGTCCAAACTGAGCCTGGTGGCTGGACCAACTCTCCTTTGAAAGACACAGCTGGCTTCCCTAGAGAGGGGCTTTGGAGAGAAAGAATCCAGTCCTGGGCAACTTCATCTCTGTCCTCCGGTCTCTGGCTGATGAGGGGGGTAGTCTGGAATTGGCCCTTGTGATGAAATGACAGGGCCTGGTGGCTGGAATGTGATTGGACCAGGCTCACTGCTGAAC
>NW_006786304.1:4340980-4382883 GCF_000442215.2 Lipotes vexillifer
CTTTCCCTGATGTGGGAAAAGACCCCAACCAGTTTTTTTGAAATTAAAGCCAGTCGTGGGAAGTCTCAAGTCTGTGTATTGCTTTATTTCTGGGCTAAGGCGAGGGTGATAAAATAACCTCTAACATTTATTGAGCCGTGGACACCCAGCACAGTTCTAAGCACTTGACATGTGTTAACTGATTTAATCCTCATAACAAGATGGGCATGTTATTAGCCCCATTTTACAGTTGAGAAAACTGAGGCTCCAAGAAGTCATCACTTGAGGAGATAGGTTTCAAACTTTACTGCTTTTTGGTCTGAGAAGCAGACCAGTTAGGTCTGGTAACTGGCCCTCTGGAAAACTCCTGGAGTATACTGAGCCAGGTCTCCCTGATGTGGCTGTGTGTGTACATGGTGGTGGAGGAGGAGCCCCGGGCCACTATTTAAAAATGAAATCTAGTCCTTGCCTGGAGTCCACCTGTGTGTCTTGGGGGCTGGGGAGGGGGCAGATGGGAGCTTTCAGAATGAGCCAGAAAAGCACAAAGCTAAAGGCTGGGTGGATCCTGTCCTTGGAGCGCTCGAGCCAGCTCTCCAGGAAAACACTGAAAGAAAGGGAGACTCCAGCAAGTTTTAAATAAAATCCACTCTGGGTCTCAAATCTCTCTTTGGGCAAGGGATAAGGCAGCTCGGAAGCTGATTCCGAAATAAAGTCACCAAGTGTGGTGGCTTGACAGAACGGCAGGCGATCCTGCTTTCCTTCTACCTGGGGCCACCTGCCTGACAGCCTGTGTGATAGGGTTGGCCTGAGCGCCGGGTGTCTGCGCCGCCCCCGCCGTCCAGCTGCATTCCTGGCCCCGCTGGGAGGGGCCCGCACACTCAGAGGCCTGGCACGGGACCCAGGCAGCGTCCTTCCTGGCGGCCGTGGGGGCAGGGCAGCGCCCGGGGTACGGGACGGGGGGAGGGGCACGATGAAAGCTGCATCTGGGCAGGGTGGAGGTGGGTTGGGGGGAGGGGCAGAGGGTCGGACGGTGACCTGAGGGGCTGGCTGCACTCCGAATGCGGGAAGCCCCGGCTAAGGGACACTAAAATCGTGGGGCTCGGGTGCCTCCACTCTGGCCGGAAGCTTCAGGGAGGCTGAAGCTGGGGTGGAAACGGGGGGGTTGGGAAGGGAGGGGGGACAGGGGAGGGAGAGAGGCAGGCTGCTTCGGCCGGCCACTCGGGCCTGGAAGGGGCGGGCAGAGTGGAGCTTCCTGGAGGACCGGAGGAAGTCGTGCCCATTTTTGGAAGTGGATGGGATGGCCCCGGGTGGGGAGTGGAAATGGCCCAAAGGGAGCTGGTGCCCAGGCTGAGGATCCTCCGGGTGCCTGACTCCAACACCTGGTGACTCCAGCCCCTGGCCAATAGGACTCAAACTCGGTTTTTGTGTGTGTGTGTGTGTGTGTGGTACGCGGGCCTCTCACTG
This sequence comes from Lipotes vexillifer, assembly GCF_000442215.2. Classification (NCBI taxonomy): domain Eukaryota; kingdom Metazoa; phylum Chordata; class Mammalia; order Artiodactyla; family Lipotidae; genus Lipotes; species Lipotes vexillifer. Next base: position 4,342,424 of record NW_006786304.1, read on the forward strand.
TTGTGGCCTCTCCCGTTGTGGAGCACAGGCTCCAGACGCGTAGGCTCAGCGGCCATGGCTCACAGGCCTAGCCACTCTGCAGCATGTGGGATCTTCCAGGACCGGGGCACGAACCCGTGTACCCTGCATCGGCAGGCAGACTCTCAACCACTGCGCCACCAGGGAAGCCCTCAAACTCGGTTTTAACCCAGACCCAGACCTTGGGAATTTAGGCTGAGCTCAGCAATGCCCCCTGGTGCCCAGTCTGGGGGTCTGTCCTGCCACTGCCTTAGATTCCCTGGAGACCTGACCAGTGGTCAAGGAGTCCCCAGTGTGGGGTCAGCAATGCGTTCTGTTTACAACACCCTGAGGACCTATTTCTGATGTCTCTGGGTGCCAAACTGGGGGATAATCTGTGATACCTACTTCTATTTTTTTTTTTTTTTTGGCTGCGTGTTGGGTCTTCCTTGCGGCGCATAAGCTTTCTCTAGTTGCGGCGAACGGGGGCTATTCGTCATCGGGGTGCGCAGGCTTCTCATTGCGGTGGCTTCTCTTGTTGCGGAGCACAGGCTCTAGGCACATGGGCTTCAGTAGTTGTGGCATTGCGGGCTCAGTTGTTGTGGCTTGAGGGCTCTAGAGCGCAGGCTCAGTAGTGGTGGCACATGGGCTTAGTTGTTCTGTGGCATGTGGGATCTTCCCGGACTAGGGCTCTATCCTGTGTCCCCTGCATTGGCCGGCAGATTCTTAACCACTTGCGCCACCAGGGAAGTCCCTGTGATACCTATTGATGCAGACAGCCTACCCATCTGTCAACGATGGTCCCATCTGCCCCTGTGCCTGTTTGGCAAGCGTTGCTCCCCTCTCGGCAGAGTCTCTGTGTACAGTTTCTCCGGTTGTGCACTGCACATAGGCTCCATATTTATCTCACACACCATGCATTTACATATTTATTAAGGCAGTTTCTCAGCAGATGGAGGTCAAGTGCCTTGGGGAAGGGGTGTGCCTTTTGCACAAAAGCGGCATATGGGCTAGATCAGCCCTGGTCCCATCTCCCTGGTGCCCTCGGTTTATGACAGCTTGTGCCTGAAGACCTGCCCTACTCTCCCCATGTCTGACCCCTGGACGATTGTGCAGCTCCCTGGCTCTGGTGTGCCCCTCCGCCCTCAGGCTCAACCCCAGGAGGCCACGCTACCTCGGCCAGCAGATTCCAGGGCCCACACCATTCCTAATGGAGCCACCAGCCCTGGAGCTGGGGCTGCTTTTCACAGAGCCTCTGTGTGCTCCCACCGCGACACTCCCCAGGCCAGCTCCCCTCCATGGGCATTCACCGGGACCCCCATCACACACATACACTTCTTTCCTCCAGCACCTGGGACAGCTGGCCTTGGTCTCCTTCTCCCTCCCCTCCTTCCCTTCCCTCATTCAGCAAAGATTCATGGGTACCTACCCTACTGTGTGCCTGGCCCTATGTAAAAGGCAAATCTGACCACATCTCTCCCCTGCTCTGGGCCCCTCAGAATGTATCCCGGTCCTTGGGGGGAGTCTGAACCCTGTACCGTCCAAGGCTCACCTTCTGCCCCTGTCCCATTCACTCATTCAATGAGCATTTACTGGACACCTACGGTTTGCAGTCCCAGTGTGGAGATCTAACGATGCTTAGTCAATGATAATGATGATGATGATTATTTTGGCTGCACTGGGTCTTGGTTGCTGCGCGTGGACTTTCTCTAGTTGTGGTGAGTGGGAGCTACTCTTCGTTGAGGTGCACGGGCTCCTCACTGCGGTGGCTTCTCTTGTTGCGGAGCACAGGCTCTAGGCACACAGCCTTCGGTAGTTGCAGCACGTGGTCTCAGTAGTTGCGGCACGTGGGCCCTAGAGCACATGGGCTTCAGTATTTGTGGTGCGTAGGCTCAGTGGTTGTGGCACATGGGCTCAGTTGCCACATGCCCGTGGCATGTGGGATCTTCCCAAACCAGGGATCAAACCCGTGTCCCCTGCCTTGGCAGGCAGACTCTTAACCACTGTGCCACCAGGGAAGTCCAGTCAATGATTATTGACTCAATAAGCCGTACTGTGTTGAAAGCCAGGCCACCTGTGTTTGAACTTCTGCTTTGCTGTTCTGTGGCTGTGTGACCCTAGGCAAGGTTCTCGACTTCTCTGGGCCTCAGGGTCCTCATCTGTAAGCTGGGGCAGTAAGAGTACCTACCTCAAAGGGCTGTTGTTCTGAGGGGAGAGTGTTCTAGGCAGAGGGATGTGCAAGGGTTAGGGAGTGAGGGACCCTACAATCTTTTCAGGAATCTGTAATCTGCTGGATTTGATTGGAAACAGGGGAAAAGTGGTAAGGTAAGTGATGGAGCTGGAGGGGTTGGCAGGGACCAGGGCACACAAGGCCCTGGATGGGGGAACTTTACTCTGAAGGTACTAGGGTAAAGGAATCTGGAAGCAAATGGATCTCTCTGGCTGCCATTGGTGGGAGGTGAGACTGGGGGCCAGGAGTCCAGAGGGGAGGGAGGCCGCGGAGGGACAGAGAAGCCTTGGAGAGGAGACGGGAGGGGAGGGGAGGGGAGAGATGCTAGAGAGGACAGGCTGTGGGGGTGATGAGCTGCAATAGAGGAGGGGCCTAGGATGAGACCCAGGACTCTAGCCAAGGGACTTGGGGATGGTGGGGCCACCCTGGGATGGTGACCCAGAGGGGGAGCAGGTCTGGGGTTGACACTGAGGCCAGAGGGGGACACAGTGGGTGCAGGGGTCTGTGAGGACACCCAGGGGCAGGCATCCAGGTGGCTGGGCCCCTGGAACTGGAGCTCAGTAGAGAGGGCAGGGGGCAGGAGCAGGCCTAAAGGACGGGGGTGAGGAAGACAGCAGTTTCCCTGGGCTGCACTGGGTAGGACCTGGCTCCTGCTTGTCTCAGACTGGGTGGGGAGAGGGTGGTCCCTGAGGAGAGCCTCCCACCTCCTTCCCCAGCTCTGCAGGATGTCCTGTGTTTATGGAGGTGGCCTTGCCCGGAACTGGGACACTGGTGCCACCCCTTAAATTCAACTTCCCATGGCCACACCCCCTTGGGTGAGGAAAAGCAAGAGACACAGAGAGACAGAGAAAGAGAGACACAGAGAGACACGGAGAGAGATAAGGAATGAGGACAGAGACATAGAGGGGCACATAGAGAGACAGAGACATATCTTTCACCACAAAAAACTTAGAGAAAACTTCACCTGCTAAAGGGCAGCTACAAAAACATACAGCTAACATCATACTTCATGGCAAAAGACTGTGCTTGTCCCCTAAGATTGGGAACAAACAAGGATATCTGCCCTCTGAGACCCAGAGGGGGACAGGATAGCCTGTTCCAGCCTCCTTGTCTGTCTGACCCTGAGCAGCAAGGGGTGAATTTTCTTCCCAGCTCTAGCCTGGTCTGTCATCAGATTCCTTCCATCCTCCACCCTTTGTCCCTCCTGTAGGTACCCAGGGCCCTCAGAAAAAAGTCGCAGCCCCTCATCGTGGCCCTGCTGGCCCGCCCCTCATCTTCCCCTCACTCTCACGTTCACCAGTTTCTCAAAGGGGCCCTTTGCACGGGCTGTTTCCTCTACCTGAAACCCACTCTCATTTATCCACCACCCACAGCTTGGCATGAACTCCTATGTATACTTCAGGTGCCAGCTCAAATGTTACCTCCTCCAAGAAGCCCTCCATGCCATTTCTGATAGTATCAGAGTGCCAGACCCCTCTTACAGACCTGGATCCTTTTCTCAGAGCACTTAGCACAGAGTGTGTAATTATACACTCATTTCGTTAGTCACTTCTTTAGTGTCTGCCCCCTTTGGACTGTGAGTCCTGTGAGGGCACAGTCACAGTTACTGCTGTGTCCCCAGCACTGCCCAGCCCAGGGATGGATGGATACAGAGGAGGTGTCTGCAAATAGCTGGTGAATAAGTGTATAAATGAGAAGGAGATGCAAAGGAAGGTTGCATGTGTGGCTCTAGAGCCACAGCCATGAACAAGGACACAGTTCTCAGCTCCTGGAAATTTCCTATGCGCTGAGCTCCGTCTGGATTCAGATCCTTTGCACAGGCTGTTCCGTCTGCCCATGAAACTGTTCCACTTCCTCTTCTCTCTCTCCCTCTTTTTTGTTTGTTTGTTTGTTTTGTTTTGTTTTGTATTTTTGGCCAAGCTGTGTGGCTTGCAGGATCCTAGTTCCCTGACCAGGGATCAAACCTATCCCTCCTGCAGTGGAAGCACAGAGTCCTAACCACTGGACCGCCAGGGAATTTCCACACTCCCTCTTCTCTTGCCTAGATCCTATGGGTCATTCAAGTCTCAGCTCACATGTCCCCTCCTACAGGAAGCCTTCCCTGATCTACCTTCCTAGGGTGAAGCAGGTACCTTTCCTGGGCTACCCCAGCAGGGTTCTGACCTCTCTGCCTGCAATTCCCCCATCCCAACCCTGGCCACTCTGGGTCTGTCTCCCTGTTGGACTGTGAACTCCATGAAAGCAGGCCCAGGCTATCTTGGTCACACTGTGTCCCCAGCACCATCCAGCATGGGGCTGGGCACAAGACCGGGTGCTTATTGACTGTTTGCTGACATTGAATAAAAGACTGCTCCCTCTCTCCCCCCTGGTGCTTTGCCTGTGTTCCTCCTCCCTCCTTCCGCAAAACTCTTCCTTAGCCTTTTACCTGGCTCCCTCCTCAACCCTCCAATTTGACTCCAGGAATCACGTCCTGAGCCTGCCCCCCGTGGTGAATTTAGGTCCGTCAGTGTCCCCAGTGCTCAGCAAAGGGCCTGTCACCAAGGGCTTGTGAATGTTTGTTGAATGAATAAATTAACAGATGAATATTTGAATGAATCAGTGAATGAGAGGAGAGAGAGAGAGAGAGAGAGAGCGCACCTGCAATGGAGGAAGGGTCTCCTCAGGCCCATCAGCAGCCCTGACCACACTGTTCCTTCCACCCTTCCCGGGAGGAGGGTTCTGGCTGGGTTCCGCAGCACCCCAACCCTTGGTGGCTGCCAGGCCTGGAAGGCATTTGCCAGAGGTCAGCACATTCCTGCCTTCCCCGGTGGCTGAGAGTGGGCAGGGGGCATTTCGGAGAGAGGGGAGGAGGGCCCTAGCATTCTGGGTTCCTGCCAATCAGTTCCTAGTCCCTCATGCCCTCGTGCCCTCGGGAGTAGGCCCCAACTGCTCAGTGTGGGGAGGGGGATGAATTCGCAGAGGGGCCAGCTGAGCTGATGTGAAGGGTGAGGGTGCCGACGGAGCTGAGGGCCTGGTGGCCGTGCCTGGCTGGACAATGGGGCCGAAGCTGCTGACATGCATTTTGGGGGTAATCCCCAGCCTCTTCCCAGCCCCAGCCCCAGGCCCGGGCTCAGAGAGCCAGGAGCATCCGAGGCAGCGGCCGGGTGGGTGTGAGGGGCATGTGGGGGTACTTGTGCTCCCTGTGCCGCCACCCGGGGTCTGGTGAGTCAGGGAAGGCTGGGGGCCGGGGGTCAGGGGGTCAGGTTGAGGCCTAGTGGCCTTGGTTTGGGAGTTGGGCAGGTCTGGGTTCAAATCCTGGTTCTACCTATTACCTGCTGTGGGTGACCTTGGTGTCATTCCCCTCTCTGAGCCTCCTTGTCTGTTTTATGAAGGGGACAGACATGTGTTGCAGTCTTTGGGGTCCAGCAGAACTGAGGATGGACCCCAGCTCCACCCCCGCTGCTGTGTAGCTAAAAATTGGGCATAATCTATCTTGCGTCCTTGATTCCAGGAGCCGAGCTTTGGGTGCCCAGCACAGTATTTAGTACATGATAGGTGCCCCCTGAAATGGCAACTCCATTAAACAGAGAAGTGGGGCTCCCCTGGCCCCAGTCTCACTCAGACCAAAAGTCCCCTGCCAAGTCTAGCTGGTCCCCTAATTTGTGTGAAGAATACAAAATATGTATAAGTAGCATTCACTCTGGGCCAGGCACTTATTAAAGTTTTTAGTCTCTCTTAACTCATTTTATCTTCACAAGAAACCCATAAGGTGGGCACTTTTACTATCCCTGTTTTAGAGATGAAGAAACTGAGGCCCAGAAAGATGCTGCGACTTGCCGAAGTTCACACAGCCGGGACATGGCTGAGCTGGGATTTGAACCCAAATTGACCAGGAGAAGGAGTAGAAGTTTAATCTAGGGGCCCCAGGAACCAGCGGGGCCACGTCTGGGTGTGGAAGCCAGGGAATAGTGCTGGTGAGGGGCTGAGTCTCCAAGTGGCACCAGCAACGTGCAAATCCCAGGAGCGGGGCTCATGGTGGAGGTCTCAGCCCAGGCAAGGGAATAGCACCGGGCTGTCTTGGCTTCTCTTCTGTGGTTCCCACCCCCTTGCGGGTGGACATAGCTGGGAGATGGGGATGTTTGTTTCCCTACCACCCACCCCCTGGTGATGTCATACCTCGGCAGCCAATGGCTGGCGTCTCCCCCTCCTCCCCCTCCCCATTCCTTTTCCCCCCCAGCTTGGGGCTGGGGCTGAGCAGACGGACCAGGAGCTCTTGAGGTGTCTGGAGGCCCAGTGGTAAGAGACCGGCCCGCCAGTTCTCTTCCTGGCCAGGCTGAGAAGCCCTGGGAATGAGACCCAGGATCTTGGGAGGTGCTGGGAGGGTGTCTAGGGCCCAGGAGGCTGCGTGGTATAGGAGTTAAAGGTACAGACCTTGGAACCAGACCCTGGGTTCAAATCCCAATGTTCTCTTCTTTCTAGCTGTGTCGTCTTGGGCAAGATATTTCATTCTTTGTGCCTCTGCTTTCCCATCTCTAAAATGGGCTGAGGGAGGCTACCTCCCAGGGCTGACATGAGAGTAAATGCATTGCTGCTTATAAAGAGCTGGGGCAGGATGCTGAGGGTGGGACAGGCTTTTTTGTCCCTGTAATAGAGTGCTGGGGAGGCAAGGCTGATCTTGTTGGTTGGAGGCTGGTGCCCTAGCTGCATTTTGTCCCTCACCCAAAGCTCCTCTTTGGTAGGGGAGAAAGTGGGGCCACTGTGAGCAAAGGCTGGATATGAGACACTTTGAGATGCACAGACACACTTGCTGTCAGAGACTAGTTTATGTTCCTTGAGCACTTACTATATTCTCTGAATATTCTAAGCACCTGCTGTTGTCTCACAAAGCCATGGAGTCTTATCGGCTCCATTTTATAGATGAAGAAACTGAGGCCCTGAGAGGTGAAATACCTTGCCCAAGTATTCAAACCTGAGGAGTGCTGGAGCAGGCCCTAACGGAGGCAGCTGGAAGCCACTGCCAGAATGCCTCTCCCCACCACATCACTAGATGGCCTCAGACAATGCCTAGGGGCCCGGATGAGTCAGGTCTACCCCCCACTCCCATTGCAAGGGCACCAGATCCCTCTGGTGGTTGGGGTGGCTGAGGCTCTGAGAGGGGAGAATTCCTAAACGAGGTTGGTGCCAGCCATGGTGGGGGGAGGAATGTACAGTGAGGCAGATCTGGGGGATTCCTCAGCAGGCCCAGCTCGGCTGAGGGGCCCAGGGTACAAATGACAGCCCCTCACCCCAGCCACCCTGAAGGGCATGAGTGACATCTTAAATGGGCATCTAAGTTGTGATTTCCCCAGGGAGGTGTTTTCAGGAGTTAATGAGCCCAGGCAGGGAAGGATCTTTGCACATAGTAAGTGCTCAAGAAATGGAGACTCTCAGAATTCTGGAAGCTCAGGAATGTACTAGGGCAGCTCACAGGAATTGCTCAAGAAGTGGGCTGTTGGCCTGTGGAGGGTCTTGCCTGGCCTTGATTCTCCAGGGAGTCTCCATTAGATCTTCCCCTAACACAAGTCATCCCCCCTAACCCCACCTCCCTACCCCTCCTTCCCCTGCCTAGTGGGACAGGCAGATCTGGGAACAGAGAGTGCCCAGGGTTGGGCCCTTCCAAAGCTGCTTCCTTCCGAAGCTGCTCCCACCCCATCCCACCCCAGGAGCTGGGTACGTGGCTCAGGAAGGGCACAGCTGGGCTAAATATAACCTGGGCTGGGCAGCTGTCCTGGGCAGGGATGAAGAAGCAGGGCACTCTCTCTTGCCCTCACCCTGGCTGAGCTTCCTGTGCCAGCCTCTGGGTGTGAACTTCTCTGGCCTGTCCTGGAGCAGGGAGCTTGCAGCCTAGGGGATCCTCCCCTCCATCTCCACCACCTCCTACAAGCAGCAGGCTTCTCTCACCCCCAGCTCAGGATATTATGTTGTATCGGGGAGTCAGAGTTAGCATTTCAGACCTGGGTTCAAGTCCCAACTCCCTCACAGTGATATCCTGGCTCTATTTTTTTTTTTTTTTTTTTGGCCAGGCCATGCGGCATGTGGGATCTTAGTTCCCTGATGAGGGATCGAACCTGGGCCCCCTGCAGTGGAAGCACGGAGTCCTAATCTCTGGACCGCCAGGGAATTCCCCGTGATATCCCGTTTCTTAACCCTCATTTACTCATCAGTAAAATGGGGTACCATGAGGCCATGTCTATAAAGTGTCTGCCTGGCTCAGGGTTGGCACCGAGGTCCCTCTAAAAATGCCTGTTCCTGGCACCCTTGATCCCCTCTGCCCAGCCCAACTCCTGCCTCAGCTGTTTTGCTGCTTGGGCCTCCTCCAGTGCTCAGAGCCACCAACACAAGTGAAGGTGCAGAGTTGGGGTCAAGGGCACAGGTCCTAGCTGTGTGACCCCAGACAGGTCACTTCCCCTCTCTGAGCCTCAGTTTTCAACCCTAAAATAGCCATCACATCCAGAGTGATTTCGAGGCCTAAGGGTGCCAGCATAAGGCCCAGTTCAGAGGAAATAATCCAGATGTGGGAGCCAACCACTACTTGGAGGGGCTGGGGGCTCACAGGGGAGGCCAGGACCCCTAGAAGAGCCAGAGAGGAGCCTTCTGACACCGTGGGGGGGGCAACCAGTGAAGTGGGTACAGCTGGAGCATTGAGGGGGTCCCTGTGGCCTCTATCCTGGCCAGTGGTGGGCTATGAAGGGCCATTGTGCAGCTGGGGGTGGGTGGGCAGGGGCGGAATGTGACTGGGCACAGCAGATGGGCCATTGTTTGAGGGAATGCGCCGCGTGAGGCCTGACCTTTCCCTGTGGAGTGGGGGTTGGCGGGTTGGCATGCCAGCTGGGGGCTGGGAGGACAAGGCCAGAGTTGGGGGCTCGGAGGAGGGAGACAGGATCCATCCCCTTTTCCCCAGAAGGGCCTGTTGGGGGAGGTTTCCCGTCTCGCTGTGCAGTGTGACCTTGAACAAGGTCCCTGGCCTGTCTCAGGGCTTAGGGTTTTCTCTTTTTTTTTTTTTTTAATTATTTTTTATTGGAGTATAGTTGATTTACAATGTTGTGGGGTTAGGGTTTTCTGCGGTGAGGTGGAAAGTGAAGGTCTTAGCACAGGACTGGCAGAGTAACCACGCAATGCCCATTAGTTATTATCCGTATGAGCAGCTGGAGCTTTCAGACAAGTTCAAGTCCTGGCTGGGTCATTTGTGACCCAGGAAAGTGACTTTCCTTCTCCCAGCCTCAGGTGTCTTCTTTGTAACAAGCTCAGTAATTGTATTGACCTCACAGGGGTGTTCTGAAATCCACATGCAATGACCCACGTGGGATATTCGACACAAGATCAAGACCACAGGAAGTTCTTAGTGATAATCATAGTAAGTGCTTATAAAGTGCCCACCGTGTGCCTGGCACTGTCTATTTACAAAAACATTTGGCCCTCCTAACAGCCCTGAGAGGTAGGTGCCCTCATTCTCCCCATTTTATAGATGAGGAGACTGAGGCACAGAGACGTGAGGTGATTTGCCTACAGGGAGTACATGGCAGCGGATATAATGATTTTACAGTGAATTTGGCCCCCTCAGTCAGCTGAGGTGGTTGGCGTAGGGGCTCTGCTGTCAGAAAGGCCTAGGAGTCAGTTCTGGCTATACTGCTGTGTCACCTTGGATAAAGATCTTCTGAGCCCTAGTGCCCCCACCTGCACTATAGGGATAGAGTACTCTTTTTTTTTTTTTTTTTGGCCACACCATGCAGGATGCGGGATCTTAGTTCCCTGATCAGTGATCAAACCTGTGCCCCCTGCAGTGCAAGTGCGGAGTCCTAACCACTAGACTGCCAGGGAATTCCTGGGGATAGAGTATGGACAGAGTGTGGGAAGGGTCAGACACTCAGGAAGCAATCAGTGGGGTTAGCTGATAGTAATCCTCACGTTATTCTTCTTAGAGCCCCGGACCCAGGAGGCCCAAGGAGCTGGAGGTGACCCTGAGGTGAGCACTGGCTGGTGCCACATGCCCCTCCCTGCCCCTCCCTCATCTGTCTGGAGCCTCATGACCTGGTCTCTCCCTGGCAGGCAGCGAGACCCCAGAGGAAGGGCGCGAGCCCCGCAGACGACTGTGTACCACCCCAGGCTGGGCTCCTGTTAGGAGGGGGTGCTTGTTCCCAGGCAGCGGTAAGAGGACAGCTGGGATGGAGGGGGCCCTTCTCCCCTTCTCATACCCACCTTGACCTCTCCCTTTAAGCCCAGCCTTCTCTTATCCTCTCCTGGCCTCAAGCCTCCATCCCTGCCCCTGCAGGCTCAGAGGCAGCTGCTCCATGCAGAACTGAAACTGGTCCTGCAGCAGAAGGGAGAGAGGAAGCAGGAGCCTGGGGCCCAGGTGACTCCCAGCAGCGCCATGGAGGCCAGGAGCCAGAGTGCTGAGGTGAGCGCCCAACACATCCTGCAAGGGGGACTTGTGGGGCCTTGGTGGGAGGCACGGACTAGGGTAGCAAGAAGACACTTCCTGGCTTCTCTGTGCCTCAGTCTCCCCATCTGTGAAATGGAGATAGCTGCAGGGCCTATTTTATGGGTCACTGTGAAGGAAAAGAAAATTAACATTTGTAATGTGCTTAACACAGTACCTGGCACAGACTAAGATTCAAAGAAGCTAATTCATTGAGCATAATGGAATTATATTAACAATAATAAGCTTAAAAAAATAGAGTAGAAACCCTTCATCAGAAGAGGCAGGATGGTGTAGGGGTTAAAGACATGGGCTTTGGACCCATGGGCTTACATCCCAACCCTATCACTTCAGCTGTACAGCCCTGATCAGATGACCTGAACTTTCTAACCCTCAGTTTCCCCACCGGTGAAATGGGGCAATGGTTCCCAGCTCTGAGGGTGCTGAGCACTCACACTTGTGTCATTTGCCCAGGGCCTGGTATCTAGGAAGCCTCCTCGAATGTTAACGGCTTTCACTGTTATGGAGACAGGGCACTAGCACTGACTGCGTCCCATTGGATGCCAGGCACAGTGGGTCTCCTTTTACAGGAGTCAAGCTGAGGCTGAGGGGTGGCAGGCAGGGAGTAAAGTGCACGGAGGCCACTGCCTACAGGACTGCTTATGGGCTCTGAGGTCACAGACCTGAGGTTGAGGCCCCACCGCTTAACTTGCTGTGTGGCATTAGGCAGTCACTTCACTTCTCTGGACCTTTGTGTCCTACTCGGTGACTGCCCAAGCTGCGGGGAGGATGAAAGGAGATGCCACACATAAAATGCTTAGCCCAGGGCCTAAGGGTGGTGGTGATGGTCATGCTTTTCCCTGCTGCCTCTACCACAACTCTTCCTACCCCTTCTCACCATGCTCCGCCCAGCTCTCCAGTCCTGGGGCCACTGCTGTGGAGCATCTGGCCAGACCTGCTTTCCCCTCTCCAAGCCCTGGGCTCAACCCCAGTCTGTACCAGCCTCAATGCACTAACCACTACAGCAACCCCTCACATCTCTGTTGCTTCAGGTCTCAGCTCACAGTCAGAGACTCCTTCCAGTACACCCATGTTACCCAACTTTACAGTAGGGAAATGGGTCCAGAGAGGGCAAAGTCCCCCCCCCCACCCGCCCAAGACACACAGCAGATTTTGGTTCCTGGATGGTTGTGGAACTGAGGCCTTTCACTGTTTCTTCTGGGAAGCCCGGGTGCGGATCCCACAGTGCACTGCTGGGCCAGGGCCAGGGCCAGGTCAGCACCATTTACAGTAAATACCAGGAATACCACGTCTGCCAGCCCACCACTCATTACCCACGCACCCTTCTTCACTGGATTCCCTCTCCAATGAGCGTTATGCAGGGCTTGGGGTCATAGAGTCCACAATAGGGCACAGTCACACACATCAAGCCTTCAACGGGGCCAGTCCCACCTGCACCCCTCCATACCGCACCACTAAGGGTCGGCCCTTTCTTCGGTACCCCATCCTCCATCCCACCCCTGTTCTGTTGTTATTAAAGCCCCTCCCCATAGTTCAAGCCCGTCCACAGACTATGGGTCCCCTCCGCACCTCCACGGTTACACTGTAGCCGCACCCATCTATCTTTCGCCGCTCCTCTCAGGCAACCGTCCTCTCTCCGCAAATGCTCCAACCCTAGCCCCGCCCCTAACTGGCCAAGCCCCCGGGAGCACAGCCACGCCCTCATGTCAGGCCCGCCTCTCAGTCGCAACTCAGGTTCCTTCTGGCCTCCCCACCCCCCCGCCCCTCCTCTACAACACCGCCCCGCGCCCCGCCTCTCCCGATAGCGGTCTTTGGGGCTCCACCAGGCCTGTGAGCCTCGAGAGCCGTTGAACCCTTTCGCGGGGTCTCACTGAGCGAGCGGCCCTCGTGCTCACTTAAAGGGGAGATGCTGGAGAGGGTGGGCCCGCACAACCTGCCTGAGCCCCGCCGAGGCGCCTGTGCCCTGAGGACCCGGTTAAGAGCCGCTTTCAAGCTCAATGGCGGACTCTGGGCGAAGTCCCGCCCTAGCGCCCCATGGCGACCCCTCGCCGCCCTCCGCAGGAGCTGAGGCGGGCGGAGTTGGTGGAGATCATCGTGGAGACGGAGGCGCAGACCGGGGTCAGTGGCATCAACGTAGCCGGCGGCGGCAAGGAGGGAATCTTCGTCCGCGAGCTGCGTGAGGACTCACCTGCGGCCAGGAGCCTCAGCCTGCAGGAAGGTGAGTGGGGCGGGGACATGGGGCGGGGCTTTCCTGCGGGGGCGGGGTTGGGAAGCTGCCCTGGGTACGGGGACCAGGAGGCGGGGTTAAGGGCTAGGGGCGGGGCTTTGTGTTACCTATCGGCTTTGCGGTTGATCCGAGCAGGAGCTCTGGAGGTTCATTGTCTCGATTGGACTCCCAGATGTGCAGTTTACTATCTTGTAATCTTTCTGTGCCTCGGTTTTTACACCTCTAAAATGGGACTAATCCTAGTGCTTATCTCATAGGGTTATTATGTGGATTAAATGTTTGAAAACACAGCACGTAGCTAAGTGGCACATGGTAAGCACTAAGTAAGTGCTAGTTATTGTTTTGTTGTTGAGGCTGAAGAAAAGAGGCGGAGTTAACAACTTGGAGGGGGTGGGGAGGGGAGCTTAGTAAGGGATATTTTAGGTAACATGGCTGAGGCTGATGCGATTTATTCATGCAACAACTATTTACTAAGTGCCTTCTATTTCCAGATATTATTCTGGGTGCTTGGGCTACTGCAGTGAACAAAACAGATAACACTCTCTGCACTTATGGAGCTTACGTTCTAGTAAGGAGAGACATATTTAAGCAAAATATGTAAAATACACAGTAAATTAGAAGGCGATATATGCTTACGGATGCCAGGACGGAAGCTGCATTTTTAAAAATTAATTAATTAATTAATTTATGGCTGCGTTGGGTCTTCATTGCTGCTCCCGGGCTTTCTCTAGTTGCGGCGATTGGGGGCTGCTCTTTGTAGTGGTGGGGCGGGCTTCTCATTGCAGTGGCTTCTCTTGTTGCAGAGCACAGGCTCTAGGCGCGTGGGCTTCAGTAGTTGTGGCGCGTGGGCTCAGTAGTTGTGGCTCACGGACTCTAGAGCGCAGGCTCAGTAGTTGTGGCGCACGGGCTTAGTTGCTCTGCGGCATGTGGGATCTTCCCGGACCAGGGCTCGAACCCGTGTCCCCTGCATTGGCAGGCGGATTCTTAACCACTGTGCCACCGGGGAAGTCCCAGAAACTGCATTTTTTTAAAATAGAGTGAGCCAGGAAGAGCAGAAAGGCCTGAAGAAGGTAAGGGAATGAGCTATGTGGCCATCTGGAGGAGCATTCCAGGCAGAGAGAACAGCCAGTGCAAATGCCCCAAGATGGGAGCATGCCTGGCTTGTTGGAGGAACAGCAAGGAAGCCAGGGTGGATGGAGTGGAGTTAGTGAAGAGTAGAGTAAGAGATGAGGCCAGAGAGGTAAGAGAAATGGTAGTTTTTAGAGAGTTTTATAGGCCATGGGGAAGACTTTGACTTTTAATCTGGAAGGTTTGTGAGTTGAAGAAAGAACGTGAATTGACTGTGTTGAAATGCTGTGTTAGCAGTAGACTGGGGGTGGTGGGGGGCAGGATGGGGAGCGGGAAAAGAGGCTACTGTGATTTTCCAGGTAAGAGATTGGTGATGCTTGGGGCCAAAAGAGTGTTATTGGAGATGAAGAGAAGGGTTTGGATTCTGGATATCATTTGGGTCTCAAGCAGGGGTTCAAGCAGATGAAGTCTGGGACTTGACCGTTGGACTTAACTACACAGAGGTCACTGCATAGCATCTTGAGAGGAGCAGTTCAAGGCTCTGGGAAGCGGGTGTCAAAAGTGTAATCAGAGAGGTGGAAATAATGCAGCTAGAAAACCCAATGAATTTTGCCATCAAGGCGAAGCGCCTTCAGGACTGGATATGGGGTGGGTTGGAAAGAGAGGGATCAAGGATGTGTCCAGGGATTCTTGACCTGAGAATGGAGTTGGTAGTCCCACAAATGGGGAACACTGGGGCTGGAGCTTGTTTGCAGGAAAACCAGGAATATAATTTGGATCTGTCAGATGAGAGGTGGATCCCAAGGTGGAGATGTGGAGGGTTAGTTGGATATTTGAGTCTAGGATGGAGCGGGGAGTGCTAGGCTGGAGAGATACACTTGGGAGTCAGCATATTTATGCTCTTTAAACTCCTGAATCTGGATGAGCTTCCCAAAGGGATGAGTGTAGCATGTAGATGGACCAGAGTAGAGGTCCAAGGCCTGAGCTCTGGGACTGTGTGTCTTTAAGAGGTCTGGGAGATGGGGAGGAACCATCCCAGGAGGCTGAGAAGGAACCTCGAGGGAGGTTCCAGAAGATGTGGCACCCTGGAAGCCAAGCCGAGGAGAGTGAAGCTGCATCTCAAGCAGGGGTTCAAGCAGAGATGAAGTCTGGGACTTGACCGTTGGACTTAACTACACAGAGGTCACTGCATGGGACCTTGAGAGGAGCAGTTCAAGGCTCTGGGAGGGAGGATGTAAAAAGTGTAATTGGAGAACTGGAAATAATGCAGCTAGACAACTTAATGAATTTTGCCATCAAGCTGAACGGATAAATGGGGCAGGAGCTCCAGAAGGAGTGAGGTCAAGACAGCCTTTCTTATGGGAGAAAGAATGGTATGTTGCATGCTGATGGGAATAATGTAGACGAGAAGGACAAATTGATAACGTGGGGAGAGAGGGGAGAATTCCTGGAGTGTGTCCCTGAAAAGGTGGTGGAGGGATTGACCAGAGCTAGGAGTGGGGATGGTTTATCAAATTGATAACGTGGGGAGAGAGTGGAGAAAATCGCCACAGGACCAGAGGGTTGAATAATGGGGCGGGAGCTTCTGGAAGTTCTCTTCTGATTCTGTTCTCTCAGTAAAAGAAGCAAAGTTAGTGTCTGAAGTGTGAGGATGGGGGAGGGGAGTAGAAAGGGGAGGGGTGTGACCTGAATGGGCTTGGATTTGCTCAGTGAGGGAGACGGGGCTAAGGCCGAGGCCGTGGCTTTGTCCTTAAGTGTCAGAACCTCAAACCAGGAGGAACTCTGCGTCTCAATCTTGCGCTCGGGTATAGGCGGGGCCAAAAATTTGGGAGGCGCCTCGCTGCACAGGCTCCAGAGAGGTGGGCGGAACCAGGCCTGGGCGGAGCCGAGAGATGCCCACGCCCCGCCCACCTCCACCTGGCCTGCAGGGGACCAGCTGCTGAGCGCCCGAGTGTTCTTCGAGAACTTCAAGTACGAGGACGCACTACGCCTGCTGCAATGCGCCGAGCCTTACAAGGTCTCCTTCTGCCTGAAGCGCACTGTGCCCACCGGGGACCTGGCGCTGCGGCCTGGGACCGCGGCCGGCTACGAGATCAAGGGCCCGCGGGCCAAGGTGGCCAAGCTGGTACGCGTGCTTAGCCCGGTTACGGCCCTGGACTGCCCCAGCGATCCTGTCTCTGCGCCGTGAGCCCCACTGCCCCACACTGGTGGGCCAGCCTTGCCCTCTGTCTTGTCACTAACCCAGCGCTAATCCCATCCTCTGCCTCCTGTTCTCTGCCCCTAAACTCCTCCCTGGGGAGGGGGACCCACCCATCCCAAGCCAGGACCCTCACCCACCTTGTCAGGCGTCCTGAACCAGGGCGCTCTGAACCAGAGGCCAGGTTCAAGCCTGAGGGCAGCTCATTTACTGCTGAGTGACCCTTGACAACTTTCTTTCCCTCCTTGGGCCTCAGTTTCCCCATCTCTAGAGTGAGGGTTTGGGGGAAAATCCTGGAGGAGGAGCCAGAAGTCTTGGGTCACAGTTTCTACACTCCTGTTGATTCACTGTAAGATTCTAAACAAAGTCTTTGCCTTCTGGGGCAGTAAGGGTGGAATGACAGGCAGGAAGTGGGGATGGTGTTTTGGGGACAAGATGCTCAATCCAGCACATCCCCAGCCTGGTAAAATAACCACATGGGGCTCCCCCTGTCCACCCCAGGCCTCCCACTGTCCCACCGCCTCCTGCCTCTCTCCTCTCTCCCCAGAACATCCAGAGTCTGTCCCCTGTGAAGGAGAAGAAGATGGTGGTGCCTGGGGCCCTGGGGGGCCCTGCAGACCTGGGCCCTGTCGACGTCGAATTCTCCTTCCCCAAGTTCTCCCGTCTGCGCCGAGGTCTCAAAGTCGAGGCTGTCAAAGGTCCCGTCCCAGCTGCCCCCACCCGCCGGCGCCTCCAGCTGCCTCGGCTGCGTGTCCGAGAAGTGGCCGAAGAGGCCCAGGTAGCCCGACTGGCCGCTGCAGCTCCTCCCCCGAGGAAGGCCAAAGCAGAGGCCGAGGTGGCTGCAGGAGCCCGATTCACAGCTCCCCAGGTGGAGCTGGTTGGGCCTCGGCTGCCGGGTGCTGAGGTGGGTGTCCTCCAGGTCACAGCCCCCAAGGGGGAGGTGGCCCCTGCAGCAGAGGTAGTCAGCAGCTTTGCCCTCCGCTTGCCAGCCCTTGGGCTGGGAGCCCCAGCTGCACCTGCTGTGGAGCCTGCGGCTGGAGGGACCCAGGTCCCACGAGTGGAGCTGCCCACCTTGCCCTCGCTACCCACTCTGCCCACACTTCCCTGCCTGGAGACCCGGGAAGGGGCTGCGGCAGTGACGGTGCCCACCCTGGACGTGGCAGCGCCTACAGTGGAGGTGGACCTGGCCTTGCCTGGTGCAGAGGTGGAAGCCCGAGTAGAGGCGCCTGAGGTGGCCCTGAAGATGCCCCGCCTCAGTTTCCCCCGCTTTGGGGCTCGAGCAAAAGAAGTTGCTGAGGCCAATGTGGCCAAGGGCAGCCCTGAGGCCAGGGTGAAGGGGCCCAAACTTCGAATGCCCAGCTTTGGGCTTTCTCTCCTGGAGCCCCGGCCCGCTGCCCCTGAAGCCATTGAGAGCAAGCTGAAGCTGCCCACCGTCAAGATGCCCTCCTTTGGCATCGGCGTCTCGCCGCCTGAGGTCAAGGTGCCCAAGGGGCCTGAGGGGAAGCTCCCCAAGGCCCCAGACGCCAAGCTCCCCAAAGTGTCCGAGGCAGCCCTTCCAGATGTGCGACTCCCAGAGGTGGAGCTCCCCAAAGTGTCAGAGATGAAACTCCCAAAGGTGCCGGAGATGGCCGTGCCAGAGGTGAGGCTTCCAGAGGTGCAGCTGCCGAAAGTCCCTGAGGTGAAACTCCCAAAGGTGCCTGAGATGGCCGTGCCAGAAGTGCAGCTCCCAGAAGTGCAGCTCCCGAAAGTTCCAGAGCTGAAGCTGCCAAAGGTACCCGAGATGAGATGCCCCGAAATGAAACTCCCGAAGGTGCCCGAGATGGCTGTGCCAGAGGTGCGACTCCCAGAGGTACAGCTGCCAAAAGTCTCAGAGATAAAACTCCCCAAGTTGCCCGAGATGGTCGTGCCGGACGTGCACCTCCCGGAAGTGCAGCTGCCAAAAGTCTCAGAGATGAAAGTCCCCGATGTGAAACTCCCCGAGATGAAGCTCCCGAAGGTGCCCGAGATGGCTGTGCCAGAGGTGCGACTCCCGGAGGTGCAGCTGCCAAAAGTCTCAGAGATAAAACTCCCCAAGTTGCCCGAGATAGTCGTGCCGGACGTGCACCTCCCGGAAGTGCAGCTGCCAAAGGTGTCGGAGATGCGGCTGCCGGAAGTGGAGGCGCCAAAGGTCCCAGATGTGCATCTGCCGAAGGCATCTGAGGTGAAGCTGCCCAAGGCTCCAGAGGTGCAGCTAAAAGCTGCCAGGGCAGAGGAAGCAGAGGGAGTGGAATCTGGCTTCAGGATGTCCAAGATGACCATGCCCAAGCTAGGGAGGGCAGAGTCCCCATCTCGAGGCAAGCCAGATGAGGCTAGTGCTGAGGTCTTGGGGAAGCTGGTGACACTTCCCTGTCTGAAGCCAGAGATGGGCAGCGAGGCTCGTGTGGGTGTCCCCCCTCTCACACTGCCCTCAGTGGAACTAGACCTGCCCGGGGCCTTCGGCCTGGAGGGGCAGGTCCCAGCAGCAGACATGGGCAAGGTGGAGCAGTCAGAAGCCCCTGGGGTGGTAGCAGGGGTCGGGGAAATGGCCTTCTGGTTGCCCTCCGTTGAGATTGTCACGCCACAGCTGCCCACAGTGGAGGTTGAGGAAGGGCAAGTAGAGGTGACGGAGGTGAAAGTCAAGCCTTCCTCCAAGTTCTCCCTGCCCAAGTTTGGACTCTCGGGGCCAAAGGTGACCAAGGCAGAGGCTGAGGGGGCTGGACGAGCCGCCAAGCTAAAGGTGTCCAAGTTTGCCATCTCACTCCCCAAGGCTCGGGTGGGCACCGAGGCGGAGGCCAGAGGGACGGGGGAGGCAGGCCTGCTGCCCACCCTCGATCTGTCCATCCCACAGCTCAGCCTGGATTCCCATCTGCCCACAGGCAAGGTGGAGGCGGCAGGGACTGATGCCAAGCTCAAGGGGCCCAGGTTCAGCCTGCCCAAGTTTGGGGTCAGAGGCCGGGACAGCGAGGCAGGAGAGCTAGTGCCAGGGGCGACTGAGTTGGAGGGCAAGAGCAGGGGTTGGGATGCGAGGGTGAAGATGCCCAAGCTGAAGATGCCCTCCTTTGGGCTGGCTCGAGGGAAGGAAGCAGAAATCCAGGGGGGGCGAGTCAGCCCTGGGGAAAAGCCAGAGTCCACGGCTGTGCAGCTTAAGATCCCTGAGGTGGAATTGGTCACTCTGGGGGCCCAGGAGGAAGGGCGAATGTCCGCAACCAGGCAGGTGGGCACTGAGGGCCAGGATGGGCGGCCGAGGGTGCCGCTGTGCATCTCTCTGCCCCAGGTGGAGCTGCCCAGCTTTGGGGAGGCCGACCTGGGTGCCACCCCCGGGCAGCAGGCCAAGAATGCACCTCCTCCAGCAGAGGGCACACCAGACTATAGGATCCACGTGCCTCAGGTGACCTTGTCTCTACCTGGAGCCCAGGTGGTGGGTGGTGAGCTGCTCGTGGCTGAGCGTGTCTTCAAGATGCCCGCTGTGACAGTGCCCCAGCTTGAGCTGGATGTGGGGCTGAGCCGAGAGGTGCAGGTGGGTGAGGCAGCCACAGGTGAGGGCGGGCTGAGGCTGAAGATGCCCACGCTGGGGGCTAGAGATGCGGCGGGGGGTGAGGGGCCTAGGGACCAGCCCCCAGGGGCCGAGTGCACCTTCCACCTCTCGCTGCCTGACGTGGAGCTCTCCCCGCCCGCTGTGGGCAGCCATGCTGAATACCAGGTGTCCGAGGGCGAGGGGGATGCCGGACACAAGCTCAAGGTGCGGCTGCCCCGGTTCGGCCTGGCACGGGCCAAGGAGGGGGTTGAGGAGTCCGAGAAGGCCAAGAACCCAAAACTCAGGCTGCCCCGCGTGGGCTTCAGCCAGAGCGAGGCGGCCGGTGGGGAAGGCTCCCCCAGCCCCGAGGACGAGGAAGAGGAGGGCTGCGGGGAAGGGGCCTCCGGGCGCCGAGGCCGCGTCCGAGTCCGCTTGCCCCGTGTGGGCCTGGCTACCCCTTCCAAGGCCCCTCGGGGGCAGGAGGGCGAGGCGGCCCCCAAGTCACCTGGAGGGGAGAAGTCACCCAAGTTCCGCTTCCCCCGGGTGTCCCTAAGCCCCAAGGCCCAGGAGGAAGGTGGATTCCGGGTCCGGCTGCCCAACGTGGGGTTTTCGGAGACGGGGCCTCCAGGCCCCACGAGGATGGAGGGGGCTCAGGCTGCCGTCATCTGAAACCCCTCAGCAGAGGGAGACTCCCCTTCCGTCTTCCCATCCCCCTCCTCGTTTTGTGTGTGAGATAACTAGCACTAACCCTCAGAAGGCTGGGAGGCGGGCGACTGACCGGGTCAGGGCAGTGGAGTCCGTGCCTGGCTCTTTGGCAGGAGTGCCCGTATCTTGCCAAGCCATGTGAATAAAATAATCCAGAGGTAGCTTTGTGTCAGGTCTCCTCTGTGTGTGTGTTTGTTGGGGGGTGGGGTGCGGGTGCAGAGAAAGGAGTCCCTTGAGGATGGCCTGAAACGATGCTTTGTGCAGTGAGACAGGCCACCCCTGGTCTGAGGAGACTCATGGAGGCCTTGGGGTGGGCCTGGTGGGAGGGGGCTGTCCTAGCCCTTCAGAATTCCCAGGGGCCTCTGAGCTGGGGAAGTTCCCCAGCAGAACCCAGCTGCGGGACCCCTCAGCGGGAGACTCTGCCTGTGCTGCGGGACCCACTCCTGCCAGGACAACCCCAGGGCCTCCACCCCAGGCACCCGGCTGCCCTCTTAGGACTAAGTCCCAGGGTCCTCAGCTCCTACTGGGGCTGGACCTCAGCCTCCAGGGACCCATCTCCACTCAGGATCCAAGTCCCTAAGCCGCCTCCAGGGTCCCCAGGCTCCCCCATTTCTCTCTGAGATGCCCTAGACAAGCTGTCTAGTCCCGAATCTCCCCCTGGTGCCACTATAGCCACTCCTCCACTCTCTTCATATCTCCGCCCTCCCATTCTAGAGGAAGGAGGGCTATAGAGCAGGGCTTGAGTTGCCCCAAACTCCCCACTTGGCTTCCTTCAAGCCGACCCCACCTTGGGTCACTCACTACCCATCACGTGCTTCCTCTTCATGCGTACCAAACATGGCAGGAGTTACCTACGTTCCTGGTGCGCACCCTCTGCCCAGGCCCCCAGCATTTGGGGTTTTCCTCCTCTCAGTGGCCTGTCTGTGGCCACGCTCAGGGCCTCTTCTGTCTCCCGTGTCCTGACTTCTCAGGGCTCCTTCCTCCTTCCTGAGCGCTCTCTTCTCTCTCTCTCTCCCGCACTCCTCTCTCTCCTCCTGTCCCTTGGGCCCTCAGGGCTCCTCCCAGGCCCTCAGCCATCCCCACACCCTCCCTGGGCCTTGTCGCCCTCCCCTCTGCTTCAACTCCTCACCTCTGTGCTGATAATTCCCCAAATCTCTCCTGGGTCCACACAGGCCTCCAGTGCACATCTGCATCTCCGCACACCCCCCTGACGTCTCCTGGACACTAGGAGGTGTGTCCAGTGGTTCAGAGCTTGGCTCTCAAGCCAGACTGCTCAGGGTCAAAGCCTGCCTCTGGCACCCACCTGGGTGACCTTAGGCATTTTAAAATTTTCTTTTGGCCTCTACTTTCTCTCCCATAAAATAGAGGTATTGAGATGTATATTGTAAGGATCAGACAAGGCTTCTAAAGCACTCAGAACGGGGAATTCCCTGGTGGTGGTCCAGGGATTAGGACTCTGTGCTCTCACTGCTGGGGGCCCGGATTCAATCCTGGTCGGGGAACTAAGATCCCACAAACCGCATGGCCAAAAAAATAAATAAAAATTAAAAAAAAAACAAAACTGGGCTTCCCTGGTGGCGCAGTGGTTGAGAGTCCACCTGCTGATGCAGGGGACGTGGGTTTGTGCCCCGGTCTGGGAAGGTCCCACATGCCACGGAGCGGCTGGGCCCGTGAGCCATGGCCGCTGAGCCTGCGCGTCCGGAGCCTGTGCTCCGCAACGGGAGAGGCCACAACAGTGAGAGGCCAGTGTACCGCAAAAAAAAAAAAAAAAACAACAACCCAACAACACTCAATATCCTTTTAAATGTTTTAATGTTAAATTTCCTAACGTCCTCTCTGCCAAACTGCTCCCGGTCCATGTCCCATCCCTCTCAAGGCCAGAGCCCTGCGTGGCTCCCTCCTTCCCCCAAACCTGGCCTCCTGTGTGTCTCATCCATCTGCCCCTTTCCCCACCTCCCCAGCCTCTCCCACCTGGGCCCTGCTGCAGGCTGGGGCCCTCCACTCTTGCCCCCTCCAGTCCACTCTTCTGCACACAGTAGCTTTCTGATACTCAGATCTGACCCTGGGGAGTTCCCTGGTGGCCTAGTGGTTAGGATTCGGCTCTGTCACTGCTGTGGCCCGGGTTCGATTCCTGGTTGGGGGACTGAGAAACTGCAAGGCGCGTGGCGCAGCTAAAATTTAAATAAATAAATAAATAAATAAATAAATATCTGAACCTGACCTTCCTTGTTCGAAGTCCTTCCGTGGCTCCCCAGTGCCCTCAGGACAAAGTCCAGACTCCTTAGCCTGGCATTCAAGACCCTTTGCAACAAGGCCCCCCTTTAGCCACGCCTCCCCAGGGCAGCCACAGGCAGGGGCAGCTGTTTTCTGAACACAGACGCACACACAAATCCCCTAGCTCGGGAAGCCTGCCGTTCCTCACCTCTGTTTAGGAATGTCCCATTCCTCTATGCCCGAGGCCCACGATCAGACTCCCCTCTCCGTCGACCCTTCTCCTGTCCAGCCCCTCTAGGGTTCCACCACTGGACGGGGGAGGGGGCATTACCTGCCACCCAACCCCCCCCATTCTAGCCAGGGGCTCAGGTCTCCAACAACAGAACCAGAGCCACTTAGCAACACTGGAACCCATTCAGGGGGGTTTGGGGCCCCTCATCCCAAGCCAGGAGATCTTCGGGGTAGGGGTGCACCCCCTGGCAGACTTGCTCTGCGGTCCAGGTGTCTGGGGGTTGTCAGGGAGGTGGGGGTGAACCTCGCAGGGCGAGGCACGAGTGCGGTTCTCTTTCCCCCACTGGGGAGGCCTCGGGGCCAGCGTCGGGGCGGGAGGCCTCGGAAGCAGAGCCCGTGGGGCGGAGGTGGCGGCAGGGCAGTGTCTGGTGGCAGAGGCACCATGGCCACCATCCAGTCGGAGACTGACTGCTATGACATCATCGAGGTGCTGGGCAAGGGCACCTTCGGGGAGGTGGCCAAGGGCTGGCGACGAAGCACGGGCGAGATGGTGGCCATCAAGATCCTGAAGAACGATGCTTACCGCAACCGTATCATCAAGAACGAGCTGAAGCTGCTGCGTTGCATGAGGGGCCTGGACCCGGAGGAGGCCCACGTCATCCGCTTCCTCGAGTTCTTCCACGACGCCCTCAAGTTCTACCTGGTCTTTGAACTGCTGGAGCAAAACCTTTTCGAATTCCAGAAGGAAAACAACTTTGCGCCCCTCCCCGCCCGCCACATCCGCACGGTCACCCTGCAGGTGCTCAGAGCCCTGGCCCGGCTCAAGGAGCTAGCCATCATCCACGCCGACCTCAAGCCTGAGAACATCATGCTGGTGGACCAGACTCGCTGCCCCTTCAGGGTCAAGGTGAGCATGGCCATCCAGCCCTGGACGCTCTCCTGAGGCTGAGGTTCCCCTTGTCCCACCTCCCAACCCTGAGGTCTCTCCCTCCCTGGCCATGATGGCGCTCCCCACCTCCTCGCTCTGAAATCCCCGTCTCCCCATCCCAATTCTGACATCCTCTCCCGCTCAGCCCTGAGGTCCCCCCGTCCTTGTTCAATTCTTAGCTCAGCTCCTCTGGCCCAGTCCTGTCCTTGTGGGGCTGACATTCTAGTGGGGGAGATAGAGTCGCCAAGGTAAACGAGTAAAATATGGTAGGGTTTCCCTGGCGCAGTGGTTGACAGTCCGCCTGCCAATGCAGGGGACATGGGTTCGTGTCCCGGTCCAGGAAGATCCCACATGCCGCGGAGCATCTAGGCCCTCATGAGCAATGGCCGCTGAGCCTGCGCGTCCGGAGCCTGTGATCCGCAACGGGAGAGGCCACAACAGTGAGAGGCCCGCGTACCGCAAAAAAAAAAAAAAAAAAAAAAAAAAAAAGTATATGAGTGAGAAGGAGACAAGATAAAGTAGGGAGGAGGAGGAGGTGGGATGGTGATGAGTAAAACTTTAGACTCTGTGGCCAGGGAGGCCTCCCTGAGAAGGTCACATTTGAGGGAAGTCTTGAAGGAGGGAGGGAGCTGTGTCGACATCTGGGAGAAAGTATCAGTGGAAAGGCCCTGAGGTAGGAGTGGACCAAGTATGTGTATTTTAGGAGCACTGAGGAAACCAGTGTGACTGAAACAGAGTGACTGAGGGGAAGATGGAGGAAATAAGATCAGGAAGGTGATGGGGCCTGGTCGTACAGGGCCTTGTGGGCCACAGAGGGGACTTGGGCTTTATTCTGTGTAAGATGGAGCCATAGGAGGATCCTGGGCAGAGGAGGGCTGTGATTGGACACAGGTGTTCACAGGCTCCCTCTGGCTGCAGCGGGGGGAAAGACTGAGGGGACAGGAGCAGGAAGACAGTGCGGGGTGACCGCCTCAGTCCAGGTGGGGGATGGGGGTGGGTTTGGGGTAGATCTTTTTTTTTTTCTTTTTTTTGGCCACAAGGCGAGGCTTGTGGGATCTTAGTTCCCTGACCAGGGATTGAACCTTGGCCCCGGCAGTGAAAGTGCTGAGTCCTAACCACTGGACTGCAAGGGGATTCCCTCAGGGTAGATTTTAAAACAGGACTTGCTGGTAAATCTTATGTGAAGTGTGAGAGAGGAAGAGAGGGCTCGAGGGAGGATGAAAGCCTGTTGGCCTGAGCGACTGGAAGGATGGCAGCAGCGTCCTTCATCGTGAGTTTGTTCATCAGCAAACATTTTCCAAATGCCTGCTCTGGGCCTGACCCTGTGCTGGGCACACAGGCACCTCCTCTGTGCTGTCACGGGTCTCTGGATTCCCCCATCCCGGCTCTGACCCCTCTGACTGCTTATGGGTTTGTTTCTGTCTGGTGATGGTTCTGAACTAGGAGCATCGTGAGGGCGGAGCCAGGGGCATTTTGGTCACCACCGTGTCCCCGGCATCTCCCAGCACAGCGCCTTCATGGAGTCAGTGCTAAATGAATGTCAGAGACACAGGGAGATACAGAGACAGGAAAAGCAGATCATTCTGTCCCAACAGATGGAGGGATAGAGACCCAAGGAAGGAAGGTTTTCCACAAACATAGCAGGAGACAGACAGGACAGAGCCACAACACCTGGCCAGCGTTGGCACCCCTACCGCATTTGTGGAGTGAATGAATGAATCCCACGAACATTGACTGAATGATCAGGGTCAGTCAAGCTCTCTGGGATTCAGGCCTCAGCCATCTGTGTTCAGAGTCCAGATTAATAACCATTTCGTCATACTGCCTTCTGCAAATGGAAGGTGAGGGATAGCTGAATGAAAAGCAGAGAAACTCAGGGAGGGAAACTGAGGGAGGGACTAAGAGTCACAGAGATTCAGAGTGAGAAACGGCAGATCGCCCCAGAGGCTTCGGGAGAGACAAGGGCTTTCAGTCATTCACGATGTTAGTTCAACAGGTGTTCATCAAGCACCTGTATGAACCAGGGGCCCGTGTGGGGTGTTAACAATGCTTGATGGTGAAGACAGAAGAGGACCTGGGTGTCAGGGAGGTGTCCTTCCAGTTGGACGACCCAGAGATGGGGACAGAGAGAGACACTGAGAGTTGAGGGACACAAGTGATGAAGAGGCAAAGAAAGAAAAGAGAGAGATACCAACAAGAGTCAGAAAGAAAGACAATGACAGGAACAAAAAGCCCATTCATTCATTCACTCTTTACTGAGCCCCTACTGTGTGCCAGGCACTGTTCTAGGGATCTAGGGATACAGCAGTGAACAGACAAAATCCCTGCCCTTGTGGGACTGATATCCTAGTTGGGTAGAGAGACAATGAACTCCATACAAAAGTAAAAATGTGTAGTACGTGAAATGGTGTTAAGAGCTGTGGAGAAAAGCAGAGGGCTAGGGAGGTGGATAGGAAGGGAGGCGTGTGCTGTTTCTAACAGTGTGGTCACCAGAGGCCTCCCTGAGAAGGTGACATTTGAGTAAAGACTTGAGGTGAGGGAGGGGAGCCATGTGGACATCCGGAGGAAGAGCATTCCAGGCAGAGGGAACAGCCAGTGCCAAGGCCCTGAACTGGGAATGTGTCCAGCTTGTTCAAGGAATAGCGAGAGGCTGGTGTGGCTGCAGCTGGGTAAGTGAGGGGGAAGGTGGGAGGAGGTGCGGGCAGAGAGGGGACTGGGCAGATTGTTGGAGGCTTGTGGGCCAGGGTGAAGACTTTGGCTTTTATCACAGGATGTGGTAAAGCCACAGGAAGATTCTGAGCAGGAGGGGGACGTGATCTGACTTAGGTGGTCACAGGGTCCCTCGGGCTGCATGTGAGAAGCAGACTGGAGGGAGAGGGAGGAACGGGGAGACCAGCAAGGAGGCCCTTACATTAGTCTAGCCAGGGGGAGGACAGGACCAGGGTGGGGCTGTGGCTGGGATGCAGAGTGGGCAGAACAGAAGGTGTTCTGCTAGGGCTGCCCTTCTTTGAGAAGGTGGACGTGTGGTCCCTGGTCTGTGTCATGGCTGAGCTGCACCTGGGCTGGCCCCTCTACCCAGCCAGCAAGATTTGCTGATGGACAAGGCATGGGGTGAGAGAGAAAGAGACAGGTCTTAAGCCTCATGGACATAAGTTCTAGTGGAGAGAAACAGACCGAGAGACGAATACGCAAACCAGAGACAAAGGCTGGAGGAGACAGATAGGGGACGTAAACAAGAGATCAAGATTCACAGATGTAGTGACAGTCAGATGGCAGATGCAGAAAGACACTGGCAAGAGATGCCGGGGAGGCTCAGGTCGATCGGCTGTCCCGGCCCACTTGCCTCCCTCCCTCCGCTCAGGTGATCGACTTCGGCTCGGCCAGCATATTCAGCGAGGTGCGCTACGTCAAGGGGCCGTATATCCAGTCTCGCTTCTACCGGGCCCCCGAGATTCTGCTGGGGCTGCCCTTCTGTGAGAAGGTGGACGTGTGGTCCCTGGGCTGCGTCATGGCTGAGCTGCACCTGGGCTGGCCCCTCTACCCAGGCAACAACGAGTACGACCAGGTGCGCTACATATGTGAGACCCAGGGCCTGCCCAAGCCCCACGTGCTGCACACCGCCTGTAAGGCCCGCCAATTCTTCAAGCGCAACCCTCACCCCGACGCCACCAACCCCTGGCAGCTGAAGTCCTCGGCCGACTACCTGGCTGAGACCAAGGTAGGGGGGCAGGTGGGGTGAGGGCCGTCAGCGTGGCAGCTGCCGCATCAAGAAGAAATTCTAGGTTAGATCTCAGAGAGGCCTGGAAACTTGAGGGCCAGCTGCGGGGGTTGTCACAGCCAGAGGGATCCGAGGGAGACCCCAGGTGGGACTGGAAGTCAGGGCAGCCTGTCTGCCACCTCTGTGGCTGCGGTCATCGGACTTGTGTGGCAAGAGTCTGGCTGAGACAGCAGAAAGGACTGGAAGTGTGGACCAGCCGTGGGAGCTGTCAGAGCGAGAGAGGGGTCTGAGCGAGACAACAGGTGGGACTAGAAGTATACGGCAGATCCTCTGACAACTCCTGAGCTGGTCGTGGTTAAAGAATTTGGCAAGAATTGTCCGGGCTTGACTCCTCGGAGGCCCGAGGGCTGGGATCAGATGTGGGGATCAGCTGTGGCAGCAAGGGGGATCTGGATTTGATTCCAAGGAGCAGTAGAGGTTTAGGGCAGCCCTTCTGCTAGCTGCTGGTAGGGGCTGGACCCATGGCTCGAGGGAGGACTGGAGGGCTGGGGCAAGGTGTGAAACTTGGGTCAGTGAGATCTCTGGGTTAGACAAGAGGAGGACCAGAGATCACAGTCAGCTGTCCTTCCTGCAGCAGTAGGAGGGGTCTGGATTAGACTAGAGGGGTTCGGGTGTTAGTGAGCAGGTGCAGCCCCCCCCAGATGCAAGAGAGCTCCAAGTCAGATCACGGGCAGAACTGGAAGTCCAGGTTCCTGTGGGTGGACTTCATAGCCACGAGAGAGCTCTGGTACAGACTGGGGGGCCCACTGGAAGCTGGGGGGTCGTATGTGGGCTCCACAGCAGAAGTACCTGGGGCCCAAGTCCTGGACTCAGTGTCAACCCCTGCCCCACCCTGTGTCCCACCAGGTGCGCCCACTGGAGCGCCGCAAGTACATGCTCAAGTCACTGGACCAGATAGAGATGGTGAACGGCGGCTGGGCAGCCCGTCGGCTGACCTTCCCCGACCGCGAGGCCCTGGCAGAGCACGCCGACCTCAAGAGCATGGTGGAGCTGATCAAGCGCATGCTGACGTGGGAGTCGTACGAACGCATCAGCCCCAGCGCCGCCCTGCGCCACCCCTTCGTGTCCATGCAGCAGCTGCGCAGCGCCCATGAGACCACCCGCTACTACCAGCTCTCACTGCACAGCTGCCGCCTCTCCCTGCAGGTGGAGGGCAAGACACCTGTGTCTGTTGTGGATGCCGCGGAAGATGGGCCCCCCTACTACGGTCTGGCCGAGGAGGAGGAGACTGTGGGTCTGGGCAGCGGGCCTTTATTCCGGGAGGACAAGGCACCGGGCATGCAAAAGGCAATCGATCAGCTGGACGACTTGAGTCTGCAGGAGGCGGGGAGTGGGCTGTGGGGCGAGACCCGCACCGACGTCATTCCCGACGTGCTGGCCCCGCTCAAGGCCGCTGCTGCTGGCCGCTGGGTGCCCGACTCTGGCCCCGAGCCCATCCTGGCCTTCTACGGCAGCCGCCTGGCAGGTTGCCACAAGGCCCGCAAGCCACCCGCAGGCTCCAAGTCCAACTTCAGCAACCTCATCCGGCTGAGCCAGGCCTCGCCCGAGGAAGACGCCCCGTGCAGGGGCGGCGGCTGGGCGGAAGGAGAGCGGCGAGGGGCCTCTGCGGAGCCGCCTGCCATCCCGCAGCGGGACACGGATGGGCCGGAATTCAAGGACATGACCGTGGATGCTGAGGTGACCCAGGGGGCAGCTAGGATGCGGGTGGTTCTGGGATCAGGGCCTCCCCAGAGCTCTAGGATCGGGGCATAGTGAACCAACCTTGCCTCCCGTACGTTTGCATGGCCCGCAGCTGGCTCAGGATCCAACACACACTACTAGCCCACCCTCAGGATGTGACAAGGCTCAGCAAACACTAATACACCCGTAGGATGCGATGAAGCTCAGCAAACACTAACCCATATTAAGGCTGTGTAAAAACTCAGAACACAGTAATCCACATACGGGAAGTGATAGAGGCCCAGTACTCTGAACAAGGCCATGGGACAGCTCAGCCCCGCCCCCCCCCCCCCCCCCCTCCCTGCCAGCCACGCCTTCCCTAGCTGGAGGGCACCCTCGCTTCATTGCCTTGGGCCACATCTAAGCTGGCTTCTGGCCCTGCTGCACCCAAACTCATCCTGAGCTAGGAAAGGTACAGGAATGGCCTTGAGTGGCTCAAGAACCAGCCCCAGGGCATCATCAACACACACCGAAGGCTCCCTTGAGCCAGGGAGCTAAACCCTGGACACACAACCCAAATCACCTGGGGATTTAAAAAATCAAATATCCAGGCCCCACCCCCAGACCAATAGGGTCAGAGCTCTAGGGTTGGGACCCAGACAGCTATATTTTCAGCAAGCTACCCAGGAGGTTCCAGTGAACAGCCAGAGTCAGAGCCAGAGCCCCCGGTGTGGAGGCAGAGGCCATCCAAGGTGTCAATCATGAGGAAGAGGCATGTCATGAGATGGGAAACTGGGACTGAGGGGTGGGTAGTTAGGTGATTCGGTGAGTTAATGCGCATAAGAGTTTGGGTGCCAAATATGTTGTGGCTCCCCCCCCCCCCCCCCCCCCCCTCCCGCCCCGGGAAGATGTGACAGAGCCTCAGCAAACACACCTTCAGGACACATTAAGGTCTCAACACACAGCATTTAAGCCTCCAAAGTGGGATGAGGGTTCAGGATGTACAAAATCGTCCTCAGGAATTGACAAGGATGCAGCTGGGATCAGGAGTCCATGAGGGGCAGCGTGGTTGTTCCGGGGTGGGGTGGGGGGCGCTTCCTGGCTGATGCCCATCTCTTCTCCCCAACAGAGGCCAGGCCCTGAGTTCTTCGACCTCAGCAGCTGTCCTGGGGAATGGCTGGGTCAGCCAGACTGGACCCTGGAGGGCGTCGGGGGGCCACGGGCTCAGGGGCTCCCACCACGCCACACCCACCCGCATGGTCCACCCCGGGCCACCAGCTTTGTGCAACACGTCGGCGGGCACCACTGATGGTGACTCCACCCCTGCCCATCACTGGGTGATGCGCTAGCGGGGCTGGCATCCCCTCCTCAGAGCTATCCCCTGAACCGACAAATTATTCTTACAGAAAGATAATTATCCAGAAATACCCCATTCCCCCCGCCCCGCTCATGGTGCATGCCTGCACACACACCCCGAACACAGGAGGGTTTTGGGGTCTGGCCCGTGGCCCCCTCGGCCAGAGGGACGCAGGAAGGGGGCTGCACCCCACTGGCCCTGCTGCCTCTGTTTATTTCAGTAAAGCACTGTTCAGCAGTACTGCCTCATGCCTGTCCTCCCTGCCTGAGGCCTGGACTGGCACGGGGGTGGGGTTCAGGGGGGCACCCAGGCCCTGCTCTCTAATGCTGCACCCAGTCAGCCATTGGCTCAGGCTGGAGGCTGTGCTTGGCACACTGACCCATCCCTTAAATACGCTCAGTGCCTGGCACGTAAGAATCCACCCTCGGAACATTCTCAGTGCTCAGCAGGTGCCAATCTGAGCTTGCCAGATGCCAGGTTCTCAGCGTCTGTTGACCTGTCTTTGCCACACGTGACAGGCTTGGCATGCACTCATCCATGCTTGGGACATGCGAAGTGTAAGTTCACTCAGCAGGTGTATGTAAATTCACGCTTGGTACATGCTCTCGTGTCCAGACGTGCGAGTCCACCGTCGGGCTATGGCAGTGGCTCAGCGCGCGCTCATCTGGCTGGGGACATGCTGAGTGTGCAGCACACGCTGTGCCATGCTGGCTACATGAGGCTCGGTTCATGCCAGCCCACAAGGTCACACGCGCATGCTCAGCACACGCTAGCTCATGTGCATCGTGCGCCGACGGCTCAGCGCATGCCAGCCCACGCTGGTCACCCACTGAGGGCTCAGCACACACCAGCCATGTGCTGAGCGTCCAGTACACACCAAACCACACTGGTCACATGCTGAGGGCTCAGCATGCGTGAAGGTGTCCCCACCAGAGGCCCATGCCAGCTGTCCCCTACCCGGCACCCCACCTCACACCACTCAGTCCGGCACAGGCTGTACACACAAGTTATTTACTTCTTGTGACCTCAGGCCCTCTTTGCCCTGGGAAGTGGGGTGGACCAGGGGCCCAGCATGCACCCCAACTTCTTCGGGGGCCGATCCCTCCCCCAGCTTGGCTGGGTCCTCTGCGGCCACAGCATCAGGCTGGCGGGGGCGGAGGCAGAAGCGGGAGAGCAGCGGGCGAGCCTGCGGGAGCCACCGTGGGGCAGACAGAAGCGGGGGCACGGGGACTGGGATTGAGACCCGGAACACCCGCGCCCGCGGGGGCCTCGCAGGCCTGGCCTGTCCGCTGGGCCGGGCCTCAGAGCAGGCGACAGGCGTTGCCCACGCTGTCAGCTGAGGTGTCCAGGTCGTGGCTGTAAGCGGAGTCCCAGTCCCTCAGGAACACGGCCTCCAGCTGGCTCCGCAGGCCGCCCCGCCCGCCCTGCGCCAGCAGCAGCGAGGTGCCCGCTGTCTCGGTGAAGTAACTTCCGCACCAGTTGGAGGTTCCTACAGGGGGCGGCGTCCAGAGAGTCAGGGCCCGTGGAGCTGCCTGGAGCCCCTTCCGCCCCCACCCAGCGGCGCCCAGGACGCTCACCGATGTAGGTGGCACGCTCAGTCACCATGTACTTGTTGTGGTTGACGCGGGTGTAAGGGACTCGGGCCTGGGCCTCGTCCGCAGGGACCACAAAGAGTTTCTGAGAGGGAGGGGAGATGCGGGGTTGGGTTAGAGAAGCCCCAGGGTCTGGGGTGGGGAGTGGAACCAGGTCTGCGGGACTGGGGACTCGGCTGCGTCCCTCGCAGGCCTGGGGGCCAGAATGGGTACTCGGTAAACGCCGGCTGAAAGGGAGGACCCTGTCGCCTCATATGCCACCTGTTCCCTCTAGAATGACTCCTATTTATCCCTTAGGTCTTACCTCAGATGTGTCCCCTTTTCCAGAAAGTCTTCCACGACTCCTCAGGCTGCGGCAGGAACTTCTGCTGGGCTTCCCCATCCCAGCCCTAACCCCTCTGCCCGTGCCCTTGATTCTGGCCAATCAGGGCACAGCCCACTGTGGGTCGTCCCTGTCAGATGCCAGGTGAGCTCCACGATTGCTGTGTCCTCAGTACCGCCCCGCATAGGGGCTGATGGGTAGGTCTGGGGTAGGTGCTTACCACCTGGATGTCAAAGTGGGTGTGGTTGTCACGCAGGGCAGCCAGGGAGAGCAGGAAGGCCCGCATGGATGGCTCAGAGTGCCCCCAGCAGCTGACCAGCAGGCGCACCTTGACGCCCCGCTCATAGGCAGCCCGCCGCAGCCCGTCGTCAATGGCAGGCCAGAACCTTGAGGAGGGGGGTGCAGGATGAGGAGGGAGGCCTCACTTCAGCTTTAGGGAGCCAGGCCTGGGGCCCGCTGCAGCTTCTGAGAAGCCCCAAGCCCCCACCCCATCTCTAGCTCCAAGCCCTGCTCCCCCCACCAATCTTCTCATTGTCTTGTCTGCTGCCCCCAGACTATCTGCTCTGAGCCCCCAGAGTCCAGTCATCCCCCCTTCCTATCCCAGATCTCAAACCCCAACCCTGCCGCCCCAAACCTGAATACCCTTAGTCCTACCTCCCAAGCCTGTCACCCCATATCCAGCCCACACTCCCTGCCTCCTACCTGCAGAAATCCCACATCCTGCATCCTCTGCCTTAAGCCTCCAGTCCCCCGTCTCCACACCACCCCCCGAATATTCTCACCCTCTTCTCTGTCCCCTTCTCCTTGTCTCGACCATCCAGACCCACTCTCCCTGTCACCTCTGTCTCTCCCCATGGCATCCCCTCCCTCTGTCCCTTGGTCTTGGCCCCGTGCCTGCTTTCTGGGCCCCATCGCTCTCTCTCCTGTCTCCTCTTCCACTCACGGTGGCTCCCTACCCCAACCCCTGTCCACGCGCCCAGCGGTACCTGTGCGGGTGGGAGAACTCCATGGTGGGCAGGTAGTTCATGACCGCGATGTAGATGAAACTCCGGGCATTGTCCACCGTGTTGAGCAGGGCTTTCAAGTCTGGGGTGCGGCCACTTGGACACAGTGGTGGGGGTGCACTCTGGGGGACGAGGGGACAGTCAAGACACATGTCCTTCACAGTGGACCCCTGCTACAGCTTGTCATGAGCCAGGTTCTGCTCAGCCTCCATGAAGGAGAGGGATAATTACCACATCTTTTTTTGCAGGTGAGCAAACGGAGGCTCAGAGAGGGTAAGTGATTTGCCTAAGGTCACACAGCTGATAAATGGAGCCAGGGCTTGAACCTAGGCTGTCTGGTTCCAGAACTTATGCTCTAACCCAGTGGTTCTCAACATGAGGTCCCTGGTCAGGCAGCAACAGCATCACCTGGAAACTTGTTAGAAATGCAAGTTCTTGGGCCTCACTGCCCATGGCACACAGAACCAAGGTGCTGGGGTGGAGCCCAGGAATCTGGGTTTCCACAAGCCCTTCTGGTGATTCTAATGCATGCTCAAGTTTGAGGACCTCTGCTCTAATCACTTTTGTCCCTGACTTACAGTCCAGCCTGATGGCACTCCTCATGTGCCCAGCCACACCAGGCCCTTCACCCAGCTCTCTCCATCCTCACAACAGGTGAGCAAACTCGAGCTCTGAAAGGGGTAGTGGTAACGGGGGAACCATTAATGTCTCGTGGAAGGTCACTGGAGCAAAGGACCCCAATGAATCGTGTCCCTCCATCCATGCCTCAGTGTGGGCCCTCCAGGATGACACTGGGCTTGGCCAGGTGACTTGCTCGGGGGGACCCAGGTTGGCCACTCCAACTAGTGAAAATATCAACAGCTAAAAACAGCGGTGCCTTGTCCAGAGTGCCAAGGGCAATAGTGGGTGCTGTCCCATAGAACTTTCCACATTGATGGAAATGTTCTCTATCTGCACTGTCCAGTATGGCAACTGCTTGCTATGTGTGGCTGCTGAGCACTTGAAATGTGGCTAGTGTGACTGAGGAACTGAGTTTTTAACTGTAGTTCATTTTAATTGATTAAAAATGCGACATGCAGCTATACTGGACAGGTCACCCAGGGCTCGGCCTGCATGGACCCAGCCGTGCCTCTCACTAGCCCTAAGAGGTGGTAAATATTGCAATACTTATTTTCTATGTGAAACCAAGGCCTAGGGAGGTTGGGACACAGCCCAGGCCCCGAGTGAGCAGAAGTGACAGCCAGTGGTCAGGAACCCCCATCCCTACCAAGTCACTAGGCAGGGCTTGACGGGGGCCGAGAGAAGGGATGTGGCCGGGGTGTGACAGGCCCCTCTTCCCTCGGACTCACTGCCAGGTAGGCCAGAGCAGGGGTTCCGTTGAGGCAGATTTCCATTGGTGTCTCTTGATTGTAGCGGGTGTCATAAGGCCGGGGCCAGGTTGACGGGATGGAGCTGCCCGCCTGGCCCAGGTACCAGTAGGCCTCGAAGATCTTGGTCAGGTCTCGAGCTAGGCAACTGCAGTTGTACATGACCACGCCCAGCTCCTTGACCTGTGGGAGGGCAATGCTGAGCCCGGGGATGATGGCCTGGTGCCCACAGATGACATGGACACCTGCAGCCCTTCCCCGTGCCCCCCCACAAGTCCCCCTTCCTGCCCCTTGCCCTTCTATCTCCCCCTCTCTCTGCCCCTGTCTCCTTTCTTTCTGCCCCTTAACCGTGCCCCCACCCCCCTTCCCCCAGCTGAAGTCCTGGGATGGGCATGATCTTGACTCAAGATTAAAATCTTAAGTTTTGGTGAAAATCAGTTATTCCAAAGCTCCAGGTTTCCTGAACCTTTGCGTACACTGTTGCTTCCACCCTCCACTGAGCTCCTACTCAGTCTTGGGTCTCAGCTGACAGTTTCCTCCTCCAGGAATCCTGCCTTGACTGCCCAGCCTGTGTCAGGCCTTCCTTGAGGCTCTCAGGGTCCCTTGGGCCTCCTTCATCACCTTCTCTGGTGGCAAACCTGCCTCCCCATTGGACTGGGAGGACAGGCACAGGGGATGTCTCAGGGACAGCTGTGTGTTCAGCATCTCCCTGCAGAGCTGGTGAGATTAGGGGTTTGGAAAATATTTGTTGAGCAAATGATCACTGCCTAAGCTGTTCCTTTTTCCTGTCCTGTGCCAACTCCTACAGCTCCTCCAGTTATCAGATTAGTTTTCATCTCTTTTGGGAGACTTTCCTTGGTACCCCAAGGCTATCAGGGTCGCCCGTCCTGGCCCTGACCCCTCCACTTGTGCTCTCGCCTCGCCTCGCCACCAACTCAGACTTGACCCTTTTGGGCTGACACTGGTGACAGGCCCGTCTCCGCCCTGGGCCGGGGGTTCCAAGAGGTCCACCACGTTCCCAGCATCAGAACAGGGCTGGGCTTAGAGCAGGCATGTAGAGAGTGAATCATGAATGTCAAATGGGTGGACAGGGCCTGGAATGTCCTGTAGATGCCATCGGGGATCAGAGGGGCTTCCCTGAGCAGAGCGAGGGTGGTGGAGGGCTGGATTTGGGGATGTTAGGTAGGAGGTGGGAAGGAAGCCATTGCAGAGACTGGAAGAGAGGACTCTGGGGTTGAGGCGGGGTGCAGCTGGAGGCCGGGCGCCCTGTGGGGCAGGGAGCGGCCTAGAAGGGCGGTGGGCAGGGTACAGGCAGACCTGGGTCAGGGAACGCCAGTCCATGTTGGCACTGCCGAGGTAGAAGTGGGTCTGGTCTACCACCCAGAACTTGGTGTGCAGGATGCCATGGGTCAGCTTCTGCATGTCCACCATGCGGACCTGGGCACCTGGACGGACAGGGGTGGTGGTCAGGGTGCTGGCTTGGGCAGCCCCAGGCCCAGCCCACCCCCAGCTGCCCCCTAGCTCACCGCTTTGCAGCAGGGCCTGCAGATCTGCCTGGGGCTGGGGCCCACTTGGCTTGCTCACGGCAATGCGGACCTTCACACCTCGGGGTGCCAGGGTCTGTAGCTGCCGGAGGACCTCCTCGCCCTGGGGGGAGGGGAGAGCCTCTGAGGGGCTGGATGAGCCAACTCTCCAACCCCACGCAGGACCCCCCATGGAGCTGTTTTGAGATTAAGCTTCTAGATCTGATCAGGCTTTACATTAGCCGGGACACTCAGGGTAGGCTTTACACAGGTTAAGATGTTAAAACCTGTAACTGTTTTATTTTATTGATTTTTTGGCCACACTGTGCGGCATGCGGGATCCTAGTTCCCCGACCAGGGATTGAACCCGTGCCCCCCACAGTGGAAGTGCAGAGTCTTAACCATTGGACCACCTGGGAAGTCCCTTTATCTGTTTTAATAATTGGCGCTCTGAGCCCTGCTAGGGCCTCCCTGCCACTCCTGCCCTTCACGGGACCTTCCCAAGATCCTGACTTGGAGGTATCAATGCCCGTCACAGAAGGGACCTCTGGGCACCTTGCAGGATGTTGGGGGCACAGTGCAGGCTTGGGGTCTGCGAAGGTTTGGGTGAGGCCTGATGATGCCAATAACATTAATAGCAACAGCCATTGATTCCCTGGTTTCTACTGTGAGCCAGGGCCCTTGTAAGCCCCTTTACATGTGAATTCACTGACTTCTCACCACTCTCACTGATGAGGCAAATCTGAGTATATGCCGAGGTGCAGATGGGGAAACTGAGCATTGGAGAAATCAATGGGGAAGCAGGATTTGAACTCAGATGGTCTGCCTCCTATGTCTGTGCTCTGTGCTTTGAACCATTCCAGTAGGAACCAGCAGGGCGTGGGGGCTCATGACTTTTTTTTTTTTTTGGCTTGTGGGATCTTAGTTCTCCAACCAGGGATTGAACCCGCGCCCTTGGCAGTGAAACTGCAGAGTCCTAACCACTGGACCGCCAGGGAATTTCCAGCTCATATCATTTTTAACTGTCGCATATTTTTTCAGGCAGTGCTTAATAAACCTCACGATTTTAATACATTTTAAGCCTACCTCTGACAAAGAGTGGCAGCAAGGAAAGGGGAAAAAAAGGGACAAATTCACCATGTCTTTCAATGAAGGGCTTATCCACCTAGGCTGTTCCTTTTCAAATCTTGAAGTTTTATGTTTTTTAAGTTTGTCTGCAGACCCTAACAAGGCTATCAGAGCAAATGCTTATAAAGGGCTGACTCTGTCGGGCATTGTGCTATAACTGGCAGGGATTAGCCCGTTTCATCCTCACAACAGGGGAGTGCTAGATATTGCCCCATTCTACAGATGAGGAAACTGAAGACCGAGAGGTGAAGTGACCTGCCCTAGGTCACACAGCTGGGAAGTGGCAGCCTGGCTTGAGGCTGGGCTGGTACTCACTCCATGTTTCCATTTCTTTGTGTGACAGGGTCGGGGCAGCTTGTGGGTGAGTGATATCTGCCAGCCTAATCCCTCGTAACCAAACCCATACCCTGACATTCAGAGGCCTCCAGATGACTGTGACAAAACGCCCCCAGTCCAGAGGGCCATGTGAAGACAGTTGCTTCCAAACACCTGTGTCCAACCCGCTGTGTGAGACATGTCCACCTGTCTCCCGGGCTATAGGGAAACCCCTTTCATCCACCTCCCCAATGCCTCCCCCCAAACCCCCCCCTGCCCCCCCCGCCCCCCGCTGCCAGCCAGGGCCCCCACTCCCCCCCCCCAACCCCCCCCCTGCCCCCCCCGCCCCCCGCTGCCAGCCAGGGCCCAGGTTGCCAGGTACCTGCTGAGCAGAGGGCTCCTGAGTGTGGGTGTCGTTGTTGGTGAGGGTCCAGTAGAAAGAGGCAATGTCCAGGCTGCTGTGGGCACCGGCGAGCAGGCCCAGCCAGGCCTGGCTGGTGGAGGGGTTGACCGTGGAGGCATTGGGGAAGTCCAGGCCCTCGGGAATGCTCTCCACCAGCACTGCTCTGGGGGGTGGGGGGAGGCAGAATCAGCCATAGGGGGCTGGAATGTGAGTGCTCACTTGTCTGCCCACGGAGGATGGAAGACTATGTGTATTTGTGTCGGTACTCATGATTCTCTGTGTGTCTGCATTTGTCTGTCTAGAGGTGTGGAAGGAAGGTTGTGCATGTGGATATCTGTGTGTGTGTGTGTGTGTGTGTGTGTGTGTGTGTGTGTGTCTGTCCACAGATGTGGATGGAAGATGCCATGTGTGTCTGTTCACAGACAGATAGAAGATGATGCTGTGGCTGCCATGGCAACAGTGTGGGGGAAGGAGGTGGGCATGGAGGGAAGAACCGTGACGGTCCACTTGGGAGTCGGCGATCACCTTATTCTGTCTCGACCACTGGGTGCAGGCCCTGCTTAGTGCGTGTTGAAGTGTCCCTGGCCTGGCAGGGCCCCTCCCCCCACCATCTGAAGCGCCCACGCCCCCCTCCACTTACTCGCAAGGGTCATAGCAGGGGGCTGGGCGCTGGTTGGGCCCAAAGAGATGCAAGTCGCCGTATTCCCATAGAAACAGCTGAGTCATCAGGGCACCGAAGCCCACGACCGCCAGGATGAGGACCAGCAGGACCCAACGGGCCTTCTGTGGGGAGGAGGAGGTGATCAGCCAGCCCAAGGAGGGCAGCCCAGGCCATGGCTGAGACAGAGTGAGGGTGGCGGTGGGCTCCTACCTTTTCTGCAGCTTTCCATGCCTCGATCTCGTTCATGGGTAGTTCGTTGGAGGGCTCCTCAGCAGGCACCTTCAGCTGGGGGACAGGGATGCTGGTGTGTGTGGGGGTGACAAGGCAGCTCAGTGGGGCCCCCACCCTCTGCTGGGTCCAGCCCCTCCCCACTGGGTCCCCCATCCACCTACCTCCTGATACATAAGTTTAGGCTTCATCTTGCTGGGCAGCCAGGGGTTATACAGATTCCAGTGGGAAAGTGGGTGTGTCAGGGTCTCCAAACTGCAGGGAACAAAAGCTGGCACTGTGTGGGGTGTTCTAGGCTTTTGGGGGACATCACAGAAAGCGGATCAGCCTCGGGCTCACGGGACTCCCTGGGTCGCCTTGTCTGTGATCACGGGGGCCACTGGCACTGCGCCTGCCACCCCTAAAGGAGGAAGCTGACTGCTGGTCAGTTGGGATTTCGAAATCCCTCAAAGTCCAACTCCTCTGCTTTCCTCCTATTCCTCTGCGGTGCCCTCCCTGCCCCCCTTTAGTGCCCCCTGCCCCCCCCCAAGCGCCCACCCTGCCCCTCATCAGCACCCACACTGCTCCCCATTAGCGCTTTCCCTTCCCTGAGCTCTAACCTATACATTCCCAAAATGACAGCTCCGGATTGGGTCAGCGGAGCCCTAAACCTTTGTGCCTGGCTTCTCCCAGCCCTGGGATTACCCAGAAGTCATTTTCCAGGTGGCTCCTTTGCCCTCACCCTCAGGTAACGACTAGAGCAGCTCAGGGCGGGAGCCCAGGACCATCGCGGCCTCCCCGCCAGACCCCAGCCCATCCCCGAAACCATCCTCCCCTACCCTACCCCAGAGGGGCCTCGGCCTTACTCGGCAGGCGGCTGCTGCTATCTCCACGGGGCCCCAGCTTCTGCCCCGACAAGCTGAGCAGGGGCGGGCGGGCGGGGGCGGGGACCGAGGGGGCTCCGCCCACTGCAGCGGGGAGTCTGCGCAGTGAGCGCGCCGGTCCGGGCTCACCGCAGGGAGAAGGGGGGGCCCGGCCGCCCAGTACAGCCAACCTGACGGGGGTGGAGGGAGAGTACATGGCTGAGCGATTGGCTTTGCTACGGTCCACCCTAGAGCCCCCATGTGGGGTAGGGAGGCCACAGGTAAAGAGAAAAAAAGACCCCCACATCTTTTCTCGTCTGCAAACCTTGTGAATTTTTGTACCATGGGCATGTATTACCTGGTCAAAACTAAATACATAAATAAGATTAATGACTTTAAAAATTATAAAATGAAATGGAATGGTCAAGGCTGAATAACATGATTTAGGGACGTAGCGATGAAATCAGCTTAGAAGACAACCCACGCTAAGGGAGGGG